>NC_136800.1:2864375-3101021 GCF_951216825.1 Electrona antarctica | reverse complement strand
TCTCTCTCTCACTCGCAGCAGTGAGACACTGGACTATACCCTACCTCGCTTTCCCGCTAATATACTCCATCTCTTCCCAGATGTCACTATGAAACGCAAAACAAAGGCTAAAGGGGGCAGGGTAAGTCGAGCTAGAAATTGCGCCCTGTCAGACATGCGAGTGTGAAGCAAATGTGTAGCTGTGTATAGGAGAAGTCTCCTATAAGGAGACACATGTGAGATCTATCTCTCTGTTTTAAAAGATGTGGCTGCGCTGTAAGTGTCAGAGTATAGTAGACGGCTTAACAGAGGTTACTCTGTCATGCTCAGAGATGCTTGGATGATGTGAAGACTACAAACAACAGATTTAGTTTGGACCACTCTCTCTTACAGTGGCTAATATTTCTTCTCTTTTGTGGTTCACTAAGTTCTTTGCATGTTGCTTCATCGCGGTGCTGTCGCTTGATTTCGGAGTAGTGAATTCAACATAGTGGAAAGAGTTGGGGATCTTTTTTCCTCTGTCTGTTTTGTTAACCTTGTATGGCACAAGAGGGAACTTTTCACTGGACCATGTACCAAATGTAAGCAGTAGGCTATATTAGCCGTAATATATCATTTTTTAAAGTGCAGTTGCTTATCATACCCCTGATGGAAAGTGGGTTAAAGTCCATCTTGTGTATTAAAACCCTGGACTTAAGTCAAATTTACATTTTGTTAAAGATTACTCATTTTATTGATGCACATGCATAATCATATTCATGGACCATCTGCTGATCTGGCAAGCTTGGATCAAACTCACAAAACCAGCCCCTGCTAACCTTTTAAGTACAAAATAGTCGGGCTTAACGCTGCCATCCTAGACGTGTGTGTGTGTGTGTGTGTGTGTGTGTGTGTGTGTGTGTGTGTGTGTGTGTGTGTGTGTGTGTTGAGTGTGTATTTGAGGAGATTGTATGGATATTGGATAATACTTAATTTAGACCCCCTAGGCTGCTCATGCCATATATTTATACTATGATGATCTCTTTGATATCAGACAGGGCAATGTGTTTGAACAACTGAGCAAATAACAATACCACAAAGCGAGAATCTTTCTATATGGAATCTGATTGCACTCTTGACCACATATACAGCTCGCCGTTTGTATCCATCGCCATGGTGACATGGGCTTTCACAACTCATGCATGCGCACACTTCTCTCCTTGCTCTGAATAGATGATAGTGGGCCGTACTTACACGAATGCGATAGAGAACTCTATAAGGTTATACTCCTGTTAAACGGAATTACAACAGTTTCTAGCTGTTCCCCCCCGTATACATTCCTGGGCGATTAAAAAAAATAGGAATTTAGTTACCATTGGGCATCTTCGTCACATGAAATACTTATGTTCAACTCGTTCCAAACAAAGCTTATGCAGACTGAGAATTCATATGCCAGAGGTAAATCCGAGTTAACACGGATTTATACTGGCATGAGTTAAAGGACTAGAGTTTGTAATCCAGGTGGCCAAGGGATTTTACCACACAGTGGCAAAAAATCACTTAAATCTCCCCTGCATCCTGAGCCACTGAGCTCAGTAAGCAGGCAGATTTTTCAGAATTGATGACAGCACAACTATATCAGAGCTGAACTGTGTGTGTGTGTGTGTGTGTGTGTGTGTGTGTGTGTGTGTGTGTGTGTGTGTGTGTGTGTGTGTGTGTGTGTGTGTGTGTGTGTGTGTGTGTGTGTGTGTGTGTGTGTGTGTGTGTGTGTGTGTGTGTGTGTGTGTGTGTGTGTGTGTGTGGTGCGTGCGTGTGTGTGTGCGTGTGCGCACGCCCGTGTGTGTGTGTGGGGGGGGGGGGGGGGGGGGTGGTGCGTGCGTGTGTGTGTGTGTGTGTGCATCCATGCACGCGTGAGTGCCTGCATGCATGTGTTTTCACTTTTCACACACACACACACACACACTCACACACACACACACACACACACATGTCTGGCTGTGTGTGTACATGACGTGTATCATGTGTGTGTATGTTTGAGTTTATTTGGATCATTTGATTCCTTTATACACTCAATTAGTAAGAGTGGGAGCTTGCTAGAATGAGACCTTGACAGATTGGTATTATTTTGCTTTGACAGGGTGCGAGAGTATTGGGAATACCGCGTCCCATCTGCATAAAGATGAATAGATGTTGGTAACAGCATAAAGAAAGGGACAATGACCTCTATTTCAACAGCCATTGACTGACCCTCATCTCGTAGAGTGATCAAAGTGGCTGTGCTATTCTGATTATTTTCTCTTTTCCCACTTTTTTTTCTCGTAGTTTTTCGGTAACAATATGACGTATACGCTACGCGTTTGGAATATGGGAATACAACGAGTCAATGTGTACACATGCGCGCGCGTGCGCGCGTTTTGCGCACGCGTACGTGTGTGCGCGCACGCAGGCACGCACACACGCACACACACACACACACACACACACACACGTGTGTGGAGGACAGAGGAGCAGAGATAGAGTGGAGTTGTTTAATGACAGGAACAGCTGACTCATTTAGAGAGAGCAGTGAAAGGTAATTAACCCTGGGAAAACTACAGCTGCCATGCGAGCTGTTCACTTCAGCGCAATCTGATTAGGAATCAGTGCTAGAGTCCCTGACTCCTTTCAGGCACTGTGTGTGTGTGTCTGAGGTAAACTTTTCCCTTTGCCCCCCCCAGCCCCCCCCGCCCCCCGAGGGCCTTGCAGACTCGCACAGGAGACCTGCCTTTTGTGATGGGGGAGGATTAGCTCGAACGGTTACTACGTTTCTCCCAAATTACAGACCACCTGGTTGCATTCATGCGTCCTGCCGCCTCAATGAAAGGCCCTCCTTGGGCAGGAACAATGGGCAGGATTATACTCTGCAGAGATGACAGACACCAGGGCTGGAACTTCTTTCTCCCCAAACACCTGTCCCCAAATTAGTGAGGTTTTGAAAAAGCATGTTCATGACTAAATTCAAAGATGCACGCTAACACGAGCGTGGCTCGCAACGCTGGAGACAGGCCAAAGGGATGAAATTGTCTTTGCCATTCCATTTATTACGCTACTGATTGCACAGCATTGTGGTAATTATAAAAAGGAAAAAAGAACTGTTTTTTTTTTTTTATATATATAATAATATTTTGGGGGTTTAATTTGGATTGAATTCGATACATAAGATAGCATATTATCAATCCCCTTTCATGTGATAAGCGAACTAAAAAGCACCAGAAATGTGGTCAAAAACGGAAATTGTCCCTTTGATGTCAGAAGAAACAATCTGGACTTGGTGGTGCCTCTGTGTGGTGGGTCTCCAGATGAACTCCGTTTGGAGGGAGGGCTTTCAGATGACTTTGGAAAGCGATTAGAAGATTCATAAATCACCTCAGCAAAGGTGTCACCATCTGACTCTTTTATGGGGCGCCTTGCTAACTCGGTCCAATAACAAGTTTCGCCTGTAGTTATGCCATCGCAACAAATCATTGAAGCGATAGTGGCTAGCCAGCCTCCTAATTGTCTGTTAAGAATTCTGTGTGCCGCGTTGTTTTATTGAAGCATCGCAGTCTTGGAGAAGTGATAAGATGCCAATTCCCCCTCTATAAAAGTACTCATATTGGCAACGGACACAAACACTTTGCTTGGCTGTCATGCGTAGCTGTGAGGCTGTTATATCTGAAATCACAGTTGACTTCAAGATTTTGACTATGTATCTGTGAATGCAGAACCTCTATTGGAGCCTATATATATTTCGACTGGAGGAAAATTGATTTTCTTTTTCATTTTGATCTTGGGATGCATTGATTTGCATATGTTCAGTCATACTTTTGGCATGTGGTATTTCTTTTTTGTTGGTGAATCAAGGTTTGATTCAAACTTGATTATTTTTCTTTTAATGACCTGTCACTGTCACACACATATAAAATTGTTTGTTTTGTCATTTATAATTGAGATGGATTCTCAAAAGAATATTTTAGGGACAGGGGGAGCCAGTGTGACCGTTTTTTTTTTTGCTGTGAATCCATATTTGCTGACATTGATCATCATCACGAGATCATGACCTAGTATTTTATACTTTGTATCCTACAAATTATTCAGTTGAGTTCCTCCTCTTCCAGTCTTATTGGAAAATATTGATTTAAATAACCAAAGATCCATCATTGCAACAAAAACAAGAGGAAATTATTATGTCAACACACTTTAGGCTCAGCTTGGATATGAATTGGAAATCAGAGTCCCCCCCCTCACTCCCCACCCTCCTCTAAAACGTCTCTTAGCTATTATTCTAATGTCCAGCTGCTAGCTTTTTAGACACAGGCCATCTAATGGCTCCCTCGCAATCTAGAAATACATTTTCTTTTTGGGGAAAAAAAAACTTGTTTCTCTAAATTATCTCTGGTAAGAAGGTGATCTTAGTTAAGCAGCGTTTGATATACAGACATACACACACACACAAAAAAAAACGATTTGCGTTTCAGATTGCAAACAAATAAGTTTAAAGTTTTAAATTGCATTTGACCGTTTCCACAAGCCATAAGGTGTGCCATAAGTGAGCACTATTCAAGGATGTATATTGCTGTGGGCAGTCACCCCCGGTTTGATTCTTTTAGCCCACACTTTACATTTTGCTGATTCCATAAGCATATATAGTGGATGATAACAAACACGCCTCGACCTATATGTTGCACATGAATCAGTCTTCCATTATAACCCCTCAAACATCCATTACAAGAAAATATCAAAGTAAACCGGTATCTCTTACATTTTCTTTTTTTTTGTTGCTCTTTATTATGCAGAAATAGAAAACACTTAAGCATGTGAAATTAATGTGAAAATTATTCCTGGGGTAAACTATAAACACAGAAGTTATACCCCGCACATTTACCCATTTTTCCCCCCTCTCCTCCTTCCCCTAGATCAGAGTGTAATTGCCAGTAATCAGGTCTGTTTGCTGCTGATAAAACCACTCTGAATGCGAGGAACCCTCTTTGTGTGATGACTCAATTATGCCAGAAGTGGCTCATCAAACCTGGCCCATCAGCTGCTTTAATAAATAAGGAGGAAAACTTGCTGCAGGCGCATTATAATTCCATTCATTCCATAATTAAATCCATTCCAGTTTTAACCCTTTGCTTCAGTGTGCCCGTGGTATGAAAAAAAAAGAAAGAAAAGAAACAAAAACAAGCAGAGGGCGGAGGGGGGGGGTACAGAACAGACAGTGACCTTGTGCAGAGCACCCATCCGTTCCCCATAATTCAAAATGATACTGCCGAAGAAAGGTTAATCCATTCTGGACGGGGAACCTGCACCTTTTAAAAGCATCACGTTATACTTTAGCTATTGAGAAATAGCGCTCGTAAGCGCGGCACCGAGTGCCGCGCTTACGAGCTTGTATAGGTCTGCCATTTTTGGAAAATGTGGCGCAAATCTTTGAATATATATTCTTTCAGAGCGAACGTTTTTTTTAACTCAAATCTTTGCTTCTGGGTGGGGGGGTCCCCTGGAACAACATATTTTCAGATGGTGGTCGACGGCCAATTACATATAATTTTTGTGAAACATTGAAATATTGAGAACCACTGATATGGAAACATGAGGTTTTTCAGGAAAATTGTCATGATTTAGAAGACATTTTCTTAAATGTCGACGTCGGGTCGGAATGGGTTAAGAGAAAAAAGGCTCAGGGAGGAAGGGATGGGTATCAGTCCAGATAGAGCCCCTGTGTGTGTGTGTGTGTGTGTGTGTGTGTGTGTGTGTGTGTGTGTGTGTGTGTGTGTGTGTGTGTGTGTGTGTGTGTGGTTTTATGTATGCATTGTTTCCACCACACAGCCCTAGACAGTAATTATGTTAAAAGACTAATCTAATCATAACAGTTGGTCGGGTGAGTGTGTGCGGTTCTGACATTTTGAAATCTTATTTTGCGTAATCTAATTTGCCTCTATCAACCGTGCCTGTGCCCCCTATCTAAAGGAAATGCAAACAATGTAATTAATTTGATGGGTTCTTCTTCAAAATCTTACTTTTCCTTTTTTACCGGCCCTTCATTATTATTATAGTTTCAAGATGTAAGTATCGGTATAGTGCCATCGAGTTTTCTTTTTTGCTCGATCACAATAACGTCTGTGTGTTAATTACATGAGAGTGTCCCAAGTGCACGGATAAGCTGGGGAACAAGAGGACAAAATGATTCAAGGTCAATGTTGAATGTCCACAGCAGTTGGCACAGTATTAATACACCATTGTTAAAAAAAAAATAAAAGAATATAATAATAGCAGCACTTCCATAAAAATCTCCAATCAGCCACTGAATTGGACTATAATAGTCATGCTATAGCAGTATAGCATCTTAAAAGGTATTTCACAGATGTCTCAGCATCCTCCTCGGCCTCGACCATCTCAACTTGGATCCAGCAGCAGCAGCAGCAGCAGCAGCACCCTGACAATAATGGTGTGAAGCAATGGTTATTCATGACTGTTGGACTGGGAAGCCCCCCCCCCCCCCCCCCCCAAGTCACAGCCCCCATTCTTTCTCCTCTGTGCGTGGTGGGAACACTAGCAGATGGGGTTAGGCTGGGGGAAATGGGTTGGTTGGGTTGGGGGGGCTCAAGGACAGCTCTAGCCAGCCCCAGATTAACACATAGAAAATCACATAGACCCTGAGCATCAGCCCCCCGCCTCCCCCCCCTCAAACAGTCCTCCGAGATGCACTATTTGTGTTGGGAAAAAGGGGAGGGGGAGTAGATATATGATTCAGCAGATGACGAACCGACGCAAATAGACGTCGCTTTTTTCCCCCCCTCCCTTCTTCTTATGCTAATGACGATCAGATCCCCCCCCCCCCCCCCCCCCCCCCTCCGTGTTTTTTTTGTTTTTGTTTTTTTGTTGTTTTTTCTGGTGGAAACGCTGTAAGGGCTATAATTAAGAAGGTGGATTTATTTATTTATTTATCCTTTTTTTTTTTTTTTTAATTCAAAGCTAACAGAAATAAATAATTCCTTTAATAAGATCTGTGGAAGTGAAGAGGCTTAATGTACTCATTGTTGTTCATCCTTGTTTTCCCTCTTGGATGTTTTGTATTAATTAGAGGCAAGCAATTTGATCTCTGTCAAGCAATCAATTTGCATCTTGTTCCTTATTCCATGTGAGCTTTTTATTACGTTGCTTTTCTCCCTCCGTTTCTAAACTGCACGTTCAAACAGCCAATGGGCTGAAACAGCAGCAACAACGACCAAAGATAACGCTAATAAAATATAGGTGGGAAGGAGCTTTTAGAATGATCCAATTGATTTGCCATAAACTGACGGCAATTATTGTTTGCCGGCGAAAAAAAGTAAATTGGAAGAGACAAATTGTAATGCACAATTTTATCCATGCCACGACAGAGATTTATATGTGTGTGTGTATGCGTGTGTGTGTGTGTGTGTGACGTGATTTTATTACAGAGAATGAGTTACGCGCCCAGGTCCTGAGAGCTAAGAGTTGTGAACACATCAACCAAGGTGGACAGTGTGGGTCTGGCTGCTTGTCCTGCACAGCGCTTGGGAAACTACAATCAAAGGTAAGTCACATCCCATGCCAATGCGGGACATAGAGTGCCCATGTTATTCTAAATCAATGTAATATCAAGTAACATAAATATGTATATACATATTTTGTATTGTATGTTTGTTGTAGGGTAGGCCTATATCTTTTGTTTTCTCTGTATCAGAAATAACAGTAAGTGTGTGAAAGCAGATATAGTCTCTATCTCTCTAAAGCTCATGACTAATGCATGTTTTGGATAAGTAGCATGTTTAGTAGGTGCAGGGTCACTGCTCCCAAACTGAGATTGTTTATACTTATGCAAAGAGGTGGGTGGTTGGTGGACTCTATATACACCACACAGCTGATGCTGCTGACTGTGCTCTTCAATGCACTGGCGCTGGGCGTTGCTCAATCAGGAAACCTCCTAGGTTTAATTCTTGGATTAAACAATGCACTGCCTCAGTTGACCTTGTGGTATGTGGTTCTCCGGTCTTGGACGATTTAGATTGGTAGACTGGGGGACTTTTCCCACTTTTATACAAACAGCCCAAAAAAACAGTATTTCATTATAAGCCTTATATTTGGCACTTTGCAAGCTTTCATGCATTTATTCCGTGTCAAGGATCAGATAAAGTTTCTAGTTAGACTGTGGAGGGAATATCAAATAAAGGCTTATATGTGTTTGACCCTGAATGCATCTATTTGTTCTTCCGTTGTAAACATTCAGTCAAACGTCACAGCTAGCTCTCCATATTACGATGTTGGGTGTATCCATTATTGCAACATGGACATCTTTGTTGTTCCTTCATTTATGATGCCGTATTTGACTAATTAGATATAGCCTTCAGTTTGTCAAGAACCATTAAGGGTCCATCATCCCCTTGGCAGCAGAAAAAACTGTGCTTACATGAGAAAGGCTTTATATTTGTCCCCAGAAACCAAAATGAGTCATGGCATTCAGTAATACAGTAGCTCTAGGTATTATACTGTCAAAGCATCAGTGAACATTAGTTGAACATGCACCCTTAACCACCTTCAGAACCATGCAAAATTCTCCATTTTCCACACACATCTGCTTCATTTGTCGGACAGCCATGGGACGGAAAGACTAAAGGAAGATCTGAACCTTTCATATTGTCACTGTCGGGTATAAACCTTGTGTCCAACGACTAGCTATACTGTTCAATAAATGAACATTTCTCTTTTGGAATAGCGTAAAATAGCAGATCTACAAGCTCACAATGCTTGCGTGTTTCATGATAAACCTTTTGGGATGTGTTCTCTTAAAACACAAGTCAACACGTATTAAAGCAATATAGTGTAAGTCCGATGATATATAATGGGTATACACACAACAACAATTGAATATCGAGGATGTGGTGTGTTTTTGCTCATAACGTCAAACTCGTATAATAGAACCCGTGCACAAAGTTGCAGAATGTTTGTTAGGAGAAAAAAAAAAAGTGTTCCCGAACTAATGAGGTGCATTAGTTTTTTACAGAATGTAATCTATAGTGTTTGGGAGTTGTTTGTCTCAATAGGCTCTCAGTAATCAAAAGTAATGAACCTATTATGAGCAGGACCTCTGAGGGCCCAGCGTGGCATTAAGAGTGTGGCACATAAAAGGTTTATTAAAGGAAATTAAGGTCCATCACTGCCACACCTGCTCCCCTATTATAAATGTATGACAGGTCAGTGCCTTCAATCACAACAGCAAACGAGAGAGAGGAGTCATGTTTCCCATTACCAGGGAAAAGTAACAGCGTATCCTATGACTCACAGGTTTCACTGGCCCTGTGATCACAATACGCCGCCATCAGCCCTGGAATAATTATGTCTAATAGGTTTTATTTGGGATCCACAAGCAATGGATGGCCAGGCAGGGAGAGTGGATGGGTTTTTTCTCTTTTTTAGACTATTTTTGTCTAAACACATGCTGTGTGAGGCGTATAGTCTGCACTTAAATATTATCATTTTAGATTATTATGGTGTGTTTCTCACCGTTCAAAGTTTTTATTTCATGTTTTTTGTTTTCGTGTTGCTGCGGCATGCATTAGCACGCTATTGGACATGTTAGTGGTTTTGTGATGTTATCTCGGGTAATCCAAAATACTGAATGCTCAACATTAACTATTGGTTTGTTTCTGAATGGCTCAAAGACCAGGTATAAGCAGCAAAAGGATGGCGTGTTGGCATGTTCTGCAAGACTGTGCTAACAATATAATAATAATATAAAAAAAAGAGAGAGAATACAGATACAGGGCTATGATCCACTTCAGTTGTGTTTCTGGATTTATAGAATGTTACACATTATGCTTAAAGGGGCATTCCACTCATTTTCAACATTTTACTATGTCATTAATATACCTTAGAGCTGTTGTGGAAATAATAAAAAAAAATCCCCCCATTCTGCGTTTCCTAGAACTGGAGATCTGAAAAAAATCATTAACATGGTGAAACGCATCTTGATGACATCATCAAGATGTGTTTCACCATGTTAATGATTTCTTTCATACTTACAGTTCTAGGAAACACAGAATGGGGGGACTTTTTTATTATTTCCACACAACAGCTCTAAGGTATATTAATGACATAGTAAAATGTTGAAAATGAGTGGAATGCCCCTTTAACCCATTTAGACCTGACCTCGATGACAGTTTTCTGAAAAACCCTATGTAACATGTTTCTATGTCAGTGGTGCTCAAACTATTTCATGTCAAGGACCCCAAAAACTATACAATTATATATTTGGCCTCCGACCCCCCATGTCAAAATATATTGTTCCAGGGACCCCCCGAGAGGCAAAGATTTGAGTTAAAAATGTTCGCTCTGAAAGAATATAGGATATTCCAAATTTGCGCCACATTTTCACGATTTTTAAAAAATAGCAGACCTACAAGCTCGTAGCGTGGCACCGAGTGCCGCGCTACGAGCTTGTAGGTCTGCTATTTTTGAAAAATTGTAGACCTTGTAGGCTTGTAGATCTGCTATTTTTAAGTATTCTTTTTAAGTATAACATCATGCTTAAAACACCAAAAGGAGTTCCCGCCCAAAATAGGATAAATACACCTGTACACTAGTGCACCGTCATGGATTAAAGCAAAAATAAAAGACTGATAAAAATGTGTAAGGCCAATTAAGTCCTATTATGCGATTTGTGAAAGGAGCCGTACTCACACTAGTGCAGTATTGTTCCTGTTCCTACATATACCGCCAACCAGGTGAAGACACATCACAGATTGAGTCTTTAGCCTTTAGCGTTTTAGGACATATCCGAGACCATTAGGGTTTTTTTTTTATGGAAAGTGCTTCTAAAACATATTGCTAGTTTGACCACTTCCAATTTACACTCCAATCCTAAAAATAAATAAATGACCGAGCTCACAATGCGTCACTGCATGCGCAACACGCTTCCATTAGGAGACACACACGCTGCCTTCGACGGCACATGAAATCCAAATGACTGAAATCAGACTGAGAAACCTTAATCCGTAATGTATTCATTCAATAACCTTATGCTTTATTTATTTATTTATAGATGGATTCTGATGGCGAGGACAAGGCGCTTCAACCATGTAACAGAAGCACTGGTGAGTATAGCACTGGTCATGTTTAACCCAGTCTGGGCTGGGTTAAACACTTTAGCTATTGAAAAATAGCAGATCTACAAGCTCATAGCGCGGCACCGAGTGCCGCGCTACGAGCTTGTAGGTCTGCTATTTTAGAAAAATCGTGAAAATGTGGCACAAATTTGGAATATATATATATATAAATAACTCAAATCTTTGCTTCTGGGAGGTGGTCCTGGAACAACATATTTTCAGATGTGGGGGGGGTGGAGGCATATTACATATATATTTTGGGGTCCTTGACATGAAAAATTGAGCACCACTGATACAGAAACATGGGTATTTCAGAAAACTGTCAGAAGTTAGAAGATTTTTTAAATTTTATTTCGATGTCAGGCCTAAATGGTTTAAGCTAAGTTTTTAACTACAGACCCATTCGTACACACATACTTGTCACCAACATACAGTGTGCAAACACACGCACACACACACACGCACACACACACACGCACACGCATTTCCACTTACCGATATGGCTCAGGGGTATCAGTTCAAGAACAATCCAACTTCACAACTGTCAGCTTTATGTATTATCTCGGCAGTTTTGAAGAGCGCTGCGTTGCCATTACATTATTCAGAGGGGAATAACTTCATTAAATTGGAACACTGGCTCAAATTAGTTAAGGAGTGCATCTATATTGTGTGATTGAAAACCTCTAGACTGGGTATGTCATTATCCCATATAGGCCTGACGTCGACATTTAAAAAAAAAAAAGTCTTCTAAATCATGGCAATTTTCTGAAAAACCTCATGTTTCTGTATCAGTGGTGCTCAATATTTCATGTCAAGGACCCACCGGAGTTATCTGTATTTGGCCACCGACCCCCCCATCTGAAAATGTGTTGTTCCAGGGACACCCCCCAAAGATTTGAGTTAAAAACGTTCGGTCTGAAAGAATATATATTCAAAGATTTGAGTCACATCTTAACGATTTGTCAAAAAATAGCAGACCTACAAGCTCGTAGCGCGGCACTCGGTGCCGCGCTACGAGCTTGTAGATCTGCTATTTTTCCAATAGCTTTAAAGTATAACATAATGAGTTAAAACGCCCAAAAAGGGGGTTTTCCCGTACAGAATGGGTTATGCAAGTGTTCAGGGCCTCTGAGGCCCGCCTGCGTATGCCGGAGCTATTACCATGTCTGGGAAATTCATGGAAGCGTTATTATTGGTTGTGCAAGCGCTTCACGGGAGTAGGGTTGAAACCTGTGAATGAGATTTGCATGGGCCTCTGGGAAAATCGATTTACCCTTTTAGATCATGTTGTCAAAGCCGTCAAAGGATGAGCTATGCCGTTGGTCTCCCGGAGAACACGGGGAGATTGAACGAGAAGCTTTTCAGATCAATAAAGAGGCCCCTCCCCCACGATCCTCCTCCGTTCTGATCATAGCTGATGGCTTTGTTAAATGCAAGAAGAAACCTTCACATCTGTGCACCGCGCATAACCCTTCATTTACCTTTGTGAATGTGGCCATTTTTTACTCTCACAGGGTTGAATTACTTATTACAACCTTGCTTTTTTTTTTTGCTTTTTTTTTTCTATACGGAGAAAATATCAGATCTACAAAGGGAGCTTGTAGATCAGCTGTTGTTGTTGTTCTATAGGCCTAAGTCATATGACAAAGTATATAGATTTGGCTTATGCTTTTACAGCATATATGTCAAACTCAAGGCCCCGGGGTCCAAATCAGGCCCGTGAATGAATTATCTTTGGCCCGCGGAATGATATTTAATTAGTATTAGAACTGGCCCTCTGGTATATTGCACGGACCACCATAAAACTACAAGTCCGACAATGCACTGCGAGTGCATTGGCACATATCACATACTATGAAAACAGTGCTTGGTGAGGATCATAGAACAGGAAACTGAGCTTAATAATAATGCATTTTCAGTTTTAAATGTATTTACTTTTTTGCTGTTTGCCTGGGACATCCTCATGACCGCGGTGCCCGTGTGTTGAAACACAGTCCGGCCCTCGACTTGTACCAATTTCTTTATTTTGGCCCACTGTGTATTTGAGTTTGACATCCCTGTTTTACAGGAAGGCAAACAAAAAAATGCAACCACCTCTTTGATCTATACCATGCATGCCATGTTATGTTATCAGATTGGCTACTTGATCAAAAACAACCATTATTAATCATTGTTGCTTGACGCACATACAACATTTCTCCATACATTGTCCGAATGTATCGTACGATAAATGATACATTGGAACACTGGAGCAACAGGCCTCTATTGAATGTTTACCTGTCTTTTCTCCATTCTTATTTACAGTGCTGGCCGACTGCATCACTGAGACTTCAAGGTAAAAGTTCATGCTTGTCTTAAAGCTTGTCCACAATCATACCATGAGAACAAAACATAACGTCACCTGCATGCTCGACAAAAACGAACAAAATGTATGAAAAATGAAGTCAGTGTCTTGAGCTCATTCTGTTTTTATTGTATAATGCAAATGGTAAGTATGTGTGTACTAAGAGTGGTAAGAGTGTGTGTACTACTAGACTCCTAGAGCTTACAAACAATCCAAGTTTTTGCACAATTCATTCAAAATACTTCAAACACACACACACACACACACACACACACACACACACACACACACACACACACACACACACACACACACACACACACACACACACACACACACACACACACACACACACACACACACACACACACACACACACACACACTTTAAAGTAGGTTTTCTAAGAGAATTCTGTTTTTCCTGGAGCTAGACATCACAGTTTTTGTATCCAAAATATGAATCATCGTGCAATCATGTCGCCTAAAAGAAAAACGGAGTAATCTCCAGTTTGTACACCAATTCGAACAAAAAGCACTCATTAACCCATTCAGGGCGGGAACCCCTTTTGGTGTTTTAAGCATTATGTTATACTTTAGCTATTGAAAAATAGCAGATCTACAAGCTCATAGCGCGCCACCGAGTGGCGGGCCACAAGCTTGTATAGGTCTGCTATTTTTGAAAAATCGTAAAAATGCGGCACAAATCTTTGAATATATATTCTTTCAGAGCAAACGTTTTTTTATTTGAGAGACACGAATCCAGCCTTGTCAGATACTTTCAAAACTAGCCAACGGTATATGAGAGCTATACCGACCACCGGGGGGAATTCATCAGCTGACCTATTGATCTCTCCGTCCCCATTGATCTTCTCCTAGCCCATATGGGCCCGCCGTCGTGGCTTGGAAGAGGAGTGCCCCGGAAGGGGTGCAACAAGGTGCCCCCGTCAACAAGAGAAAGTCCCTGCTGATGAAGCCCCGCCACTACAGCCCCAGCAGCAGCCAGGCGGCGTGCGGCGAGGAGGAGGAGGACGGTGCAGGCGAAGACGACCTGGCGGCCGCGGCACCGCGGGACAAAGAAGAGCCGAGGAACATTGACACTCCAGCAGGTAAACAGATGTCCTGTTGTTTTGTCTGTTTTGATGAACAATTGACGCCGAATTTTAAAATCCCATCTGTTGCATTCATATTTCCCACTCCCCATCCCTGCCACCAGCCAGCCAGCCAGCCAGCTAGAGCCACCGTCATTGTGCACTGGAAGTGAAAGACTAACACGGCTGGGTCCACATTAGTTGTGTCTCGCGTTCCTCAAATTGAAGTTTTGACAGCTGATCCACCATGATATTTTTGGCATGGTTTTTTTTTTTTTTTACCCTCTCCCCCTTTTGATGAGGTCCAGATTTTGGCCCCCTCGTCTGTCTTTTTTTTTCTTTTTGAATAGCCCCATTCCAGATCCATTGAATGGACGCCACGGAATGGAGAAAACAAATTGAAAGCCTGAGCACGTTATATGCTTCACCTTCATTTGAATGAAAGTTTATTTCATTTTCTTTAATTGATTTTTATTAAAGTTGCACATTATACGCTGGGCAAATGAGCAGACGCCAATTGAGAGCACTATACTGGGCGAGGATTATTTTCCTACAGCTGGGATTTTTTTGCCTAGCTACACGTTAATGTCATCAACCACAGTTAAATGGTCATTACAAGTTAAAGCGCTGTCTTTTTCAAAAGGTAAACATGTCTATTTTCTAATGAATTGAATTTTGTGCATTTTGGCAACAATGCCCCTGGTTTGTGTGCATGTGCATTCTCTCCCACTATAATCTGCACTTATTTGGTATATTTTTAACGATGTAACTAAGCAACACAACGTAATTGTCCCTTTCAAAAGCTTTTGTTAGGCTCTCTAACACAGTCTAATACATAATTAGGCATAATGTCTACAGCTCATTATAGTACACATGTGTGTAGTTAAATGGACCAGAAGAGTAGCTCACTGAATTGTGTGGATTCATTGGAAATGGAATTTATATTTGCTTCCCTCTGTTCATATTACAGTTACAGTTACATCCGCGTATATGATCAGTTTCCCTTCCGTGTTTTTCTAACTTCTAGGTAGTTTTGTTTAGTTTTAGCTTTTGGAACATTGCATTATCTTACTTCTCACAAACCCCTGCAATTCATTTTAAAATAGAAATGCTGAGTGAGAAAGATTCCATATATTCATCGATCGCATCAAATTACCGTAAGGAAATGACTATATGTTAACTTTTGGGCGGGAACCCCTTTTGGTGTTTTTATGTTATTATGTTATAATTTAGCTATTGAAAAATAGCAGATCTACAAGCTCATAGCGCGCCACTGAGTGGCGCGCTACGAGCTTGTAGGTCTGCTATTTTTGAAAAATCGTGAAAATATTTATTTCAGAAAACTGGAGGATTTAGAAGATTTTTTTTTAAATTTCGAGATCAGGCCTAAATGGGTTAACTGAACACATATAGACCTGTTTTTCGTACCACTGTCAGATTTGGGAGGATGTTTTGGTGTTTTTGGTTTGTTCTTTAGCAGGAGTGGCATTAAGTGAGTTGGAAACAAGTCATGTTACAGCGGGATGCTGCATGTTGGTCATATCTGCATTCGAACATAAAGAGAAAAACAAGCGTGTCATTTGTTTGAGCCACACTGTGCTCAACCACAGCCAACTCCAGTCCTGCTGCAGAGGGCTGGTAATGGCTATTCTGGAGTACAAACCGCTCACCTGTTCCAACACACAAAACACCAGAGGGATTCCTTTTTTTTTCTTTTTTTCTCCAATCTCTTTTCATTGCACTTAAGTGTGTGTGTGTGTGTGTGTGTGTGTGTGTGTGTGTGTGTGTGTGTGTGTGTGTGTGCGTGTGTGCGTGCGTGCGTGCGTGCGTGCGTGCGTGCGTGCGTGCGTGTGTGTCTGTGTGTCTGTATGTGAGCGAGCGTGCGTGCGTGCGTGTGCGTGCGTGCGTGTGCATGTGCGTGTGTGTGCGTGAGTGAGTGCGTGTGTCTGCACACAGATGCATGTGTGATGTGTGTACGCATTTGCATGGTGTGCTTGCATGTGTCTGTGTGTGACTGTGCGTCAGGACCTAGCTGTGTCCATCCATCTGAATGAAACACAAGACTTTGATGGCCACCTGATACTGATTAGAACTAAGTGTAACTGCCATGAATATTTCATTGGACAGGAGTTATCTTTAGGCGCTATCTTTAGAAAACACCTGTTGCACAAATATGTTTACCGCTGGGGAGATGGATGGATAGATTGATAATAGATGTTATGGAAGAAAAATGCACCATTAACTAGTTGGAATAAAGCAAATGTTACAATTAAAAGTCCATCGTACACAATAGGCTATAGGAAGTCTAGGCTTCCTAGTCTAGGAATTGGCTAGGAATTTGCAAAAGTGGTTCTTCCATCTTATCGTGGCCATTTTATTTATACCCGTTTGTCATATCGTTGCTGTCGGGAGGAAACCTCATAACTCAATTTTTGAGGTTTTTGATTTTTTTTGTGTGTGCATAAATCAGTGCTATTGAACACCCTTTACGTCTGTGTGTTGTTTAAAATATATTGAACCAATGATAAAGTAGTAAAAAACGCTTTGGAGAAAACCTCTTAACTCCATTGGACCCTCAAACTGCCTGCTAAAGCAACTAACTCCACCACCACTTCCCCTCTCATGGAAGTAATTGACAACATATCAACTCACGACACCAACTTTGATGAGGCAGTATTGCTTTGTTTTGAAAATATAAGGTTTTCTTAATTTCCTGAAAAATGCATAATTTTCATTTCCTGAAAAATGAACAATTTGGAGTTAAGAGGTTTCTTCCCGACAGCAGAGATATATTAAAATCTCTTCAGAGCAATAAGTTGCAGTCGTGGTGTGTGATATGATTCTCAAAATCGATCCGGACCTATAGAAACCCGGATGGGTCTGTGGGGTACTTTTGGTTTGACGTTGTCTAGCCACTTGAGAGGATAAACAGACAGTATAGCCTGCTTAGTGCTTATGCTTATATTGGTCTAAAATATCTTGTGGTCCAAATTAGTTTGAATGATTTAGTTTTTTTTTTAGAGCAAGTGAGATTCAATCCATTATAGCTTTCCATTGTTAATTACTGACTTTGATTTAACGTCATCAGTGTCGGTCTGTTTCAATGACACACTGACACCACGGCGCGTAAACAGCGCCACAAACTGTGACTCCGCCCAGAAACGGGGGAAGTTGTGATTTCCGCTCGTTCACTGCAATGCAATTTGCGGCATTTTCAAAACAATATTGAGCAGAGTAGCGATTATCAAACGTATTTGCAATGCCATACGTTGAAAGATCTGTTGCCCGTGGACCAGGCACGCTACCTCCGCAAGTTAGATAGCATCGGCATAGATGTTTGTCCGTATGTCATTAAGGATTGGACCAAGTTGCATTGGCAGCCATAGAAAATTCTGGGGTAAATTCTTACCCCAGATGTGACGTTTTTGGGCGTTCCTGTCTAGCGTGGTGTCAGTGTATCAGACTTGCCATTCAAACGGATTGACACAATCTTGTAGCTCATTGGATGCTCATTGGATTTATGGATTTCCGCTGAATAATGGAAGGCCCCACATCAGTGCAAAAACTTGTAGCAAAATGATTATACTATTAAATTAGCATGTGAATTACATTATTTATAGCATATATAATATATTATAGTGTGTCATCCAAATACCTTTGACAGAAATTAGCCAAAAAAAAGAGAGAGTTTAGGCTATTAATGATGTTATTCCAATGCTGTTATTCCATCGGGACAATCTGCCAATCCTCTTGTATAGCTTATTTTATTTATGACTTTTAGCGCGTTATAATTGCGTTATATACAGATTTTGTTTTCCTTCTCCTTCCTAGAAATAGATGTTGGTTTTAAACAGGCTTTGTATGGATAGCCACATTTAACAGTTTATATTACAGTTAATCACAAACACTATATACTTTCAGTTGACTGGGGTCCCCCGGGGTCCTATACTCCCCCCCCCCTCATTTGACGTTCACCTATTTGCTATTTTGCTATGCCAACAACTGATTTTCTGTTGGCACTTGGCACAGCACTGAAGATCCATGGTTAATCTGGTTATTCTGGATTCAAATGACGATGTTGCACTCTGATTGAAAACATTAAAGAAGAAAAGGATAACTAAACCAATCTTGTTCTTCATCTCCAGGTTTTATATTCATCCATTTGTAAGAAATGGTCACATATTGTGACTTGCCGGAGATAAAGAAAACCACTTGCTTAGGACATACTGTACAGGTCTTATCCTCCGAGTACCGAAGTGGTCGCAAAAAGAGCACAGCATGCCTTTAGGCGTGAAAACAGAATTGAATAATTAGTGTTGTCATTTTTTCCTCACTACCTTAGATGGAGACTTGAAGGTTGTTAACGGAGTGGCCAACAGAAACGGTTTCCACGGCACAGCGTGCACAAAGTCCCATGATCCTATTGGGTGGTCTGAAGTTCGATCAGATGATTCGCCGCGGTTTGAGGCGGACGCGTCTCAAAGAGCTCTGGCGGAGGCGGAGGAGGGGGATCTCGCTAATGAAGAAGAAGACCAAAGTCGGGACAGGATGAGTGCAACGTGTAGTTTATCGCCTCAGGGGAGCCCATATGGAGGAGACAGCCCGGAGGATGAGTGGGAGCCTCTATCTCTGTCTGCCAGGGTGAACGACTCCAACAGCAGTCCCTCCAGACCCTCGGAAGACCCGTCGGGACGGAGCAGCAGCCAGCAGATGAGAGTAGACCTCGAGTCGGACGTAGGTGTTCCCATGAGTCGAGCGAGCCTTTACCAGGCTGAGGCCCTCAGGTACAGGCCACCTATGGAGGAGGAGGAGGACAGTGAGGGGGAGCCGGAGGTGAAGAGGCCGCCGCCCCGGCACCACGAGGACTGGACCCAGAGCCTCCAGGACAGGGCCCTTGAAATGGGCCGGGGGAGAGCGAACTTCAGCCTGCTGGAGCAGGCCATGGCCCTGCAGTCGGAGCAACGGCAGGTGCTGCACCACGCCTACAGAGAGATGGACAGGTTCCTGCTGGAGCAGATGACCAACGAGAGAAGACACCAGAGGATGATGGACCTGGAGAGCAGACTCAACTACCATGGAGGTATACGATAATACGACACACTTCACTATAAAGATGTACTCTTTTCTTTATTATCTCGGTACTGCATGTCTATATTTCGGTTTAGCTGGGAAATAAATGTCTAGTTTCGCTTTGGGGGAAGTGACACATGCATTGTCATGAGCATGGACACATTAATGGTACATTCAGAAACGCACCGTGTTAATCTAATATAAAAATCAAACTGACTACTTGTGATTTATAGGTGGCTGGTTACTGGAAAACAGAAGAAAAAAAGAGAACTATACTCTTAAATTAGAAATTAGAGGGAGGAAATCCTCTTTAATACTAAAACCATTAGGCAGCAAGTGAAGTAGTAAATAACCAGACTAAATGTTTTAAAAGTAAAAAGTTTCCTGTTGGAATTATATTCATTATATTGGATTTTGATAGGAATCAACTATACTGTAGATATATAACCATGACCATAAGTCTTAAATCCTCATAAAGTACCTCTCGTGTTTCCCTCTGATTCTTCAAATGACTGCAGCTAAATGTGTAATCCTAGATGTAATCTTTCGATGGATGGGCATTAAGAAGTGAACGCTCTGTGTTGAACTGTGGCCTTAAACTAAAATGACAGATTAATAGATGCGTTTCAGGAGAATATCATAGCTTTGCATGATATTTCAAGCTACATGGAGTTGTGGACAATATGTTACATACTGGAATGTAATGTATGTATACAGTAAGAATGTATGCTGTACAAGTGCATTTCAATGGCTTCTTTCCAACACGAGGCATCTATTTGAACACAAAAAACAAAAACGATGTTATAGGTCTGACAAAAAAATTACTGACTGACTGAATGAATGCATTTCTTAAAGGTATATTCAGTGATTTGACTTAATCTAAATATCACTAATTTTTTCTTTTTTTCTGGATAATCCTCCCTACTATAGAGTGTGCTGACCATATAAGGAGCTCCTCCCTGTCCCCAGTGAGCCCCTGGGGTCAAAAAACCCTAGTTTCAGTTTTGGTGGCGGGTGGCAAAGCCTTCATCCAATCAGGATGAGAGGGGCCTTCCTCCGATCATGATCGAGGGGGGCGGGCCTTGGTGCACATGCTGTTGGCCTGTTGCACTTCCCCCCCACTGTAGAGCGTGCATGTGCACATTTTGTTACCGGGGCGGACTGGGTGGTTTTCCAAATCACTCAAATCACTGAATGCTCCTTTAACTCAAGAACTTTGCTAGTAGCCTTTCGGAGAGTGTAATCATTGTTATTATTTATTCATACTGAGCCATGAACAATAGGTAACATTTTCCACCTCCATAACACATTTTGGGCGGGAACCCCTTTTGGTGTTAGCACTATGTTATGCTTTAGCTATTGAAAAATAGCAGATCTACAAGCTCATAGCGCGCCACCGAGTGGCGCGCTACGAGCTTGTAGGTCTGCTATTTTTGAAAAATCGAAGAACCACTGACATAGAAACTTTTTCAGAAAACTGTCAGGATTGTAGAAGACATTTTTTAGAATCTGATCTCAGGTCAAAATGGGATAATTGCTCGAACTCTTCAGAGTGATGCTTTTCTTTTAGATATATAATAAAAAAAACTAAAAATGGTACAATGAGTGTTGTTGCCAATTTAGCCAAACAAATTTTTTTTTGACTGTGTCCACAGATTCACAGAGGACGGATAAGAAGGACATCAAGTGCCCGACTCCCGGTTGTGATGGCACTGGTCATGTGACCGGTCTCTATCCACACCACCGGAGTCTTTCTGGGTGTCCACACAAAGTCAGAGTTCCTCCAGAAAGTAAGCCACACAAGCTACTAATATGAAAATTGTTGTATTTTAATTTAACTGATGATCCTGTTTAGAACTCTCTTATGAGTTTGAATTCAATAAAAAAAAAAAAGCCTTGCTTACGGTAATTCCAGTTCAGTGATGTGAGAGACCTATCACGAATAAACTACCTTCCCCCCCTCTCTTCTAAAATGTGTTGCAATGTCTGACTATTGAAAATGTTTGGGTTTGGTTGAATTGATAATTGTTAAGTCATTTCAACATAACTTAACAAACGCTGAACATTAAACGGCAATGTTACAAAAGGAACAGAAAACGTAATTAACTTTTTTTCTAAATGAAAGCATATGCTCTTAGACTGGAGGCAGTATTTGCGAATCAAAGGCCTAGCTTGTGCAGTATTCGAAAATAAATAGACAACTCCCACAAACTAATTGGAGAATATGCACAAAAGAGAAGTTTCTAAGGATACAGAGCAGACCTTTAACAATGTGGTGGTTTTTGAAGAATATAATTAGCTGTGTCTTGTTAGTAGTCCTGCTTTCCTGTAAGCTATTTACATTTCCGACCGTCCACCACCACACGGCAATCCCTCACAATAAGGAAAGCGTTTACCTTTGTTTTTAGCGTTAGCGGCAGTAATTATATAATATTGTCTCAGTGAGATCTCTGCTCTGGAGGTTTACAAATGTGCTAACTATTTGTGAAAAAAACACCATTAAACAGAACTCCTATACATTTTATATCAATTCTGAATATGCTGTAGTGTATACTGTGTATAACTGTGCCTGTATTTACTGACGACTGACACGTGATCTGAAAATGGTGTCCACCATTGTCTTAACTGCTATCTCTCCCTCCCATGTCTCCCCAGTCCTGGCCATGCACGAGAACGTCCTCAAGTGCCCTACACCCGGGTGCACCGGAAGAGGCCATGTCAATAGCAACCGTAGCACCCACCGGAGGTACGTACGTCCAGGGGAGCGCGCTATTAGTACGACTACTACGTTGTTGTTCATAGATGAGTGACATGATGGGGCCTAATGTGTTTGATTTTCTCCCGCCGTCCAGTCTCTCAGGTTGCCCCATCGCCGCAGCAGTGAAAGTCTCCAAACCGCAGAGTGAGAGCCCCAAATCCAGACTAACACCCGATCGATCGCCCAAGTATGACGCCAGGTAAGATTAGAGCTTTGACCTTCTAATACACACACATATTATACGTAGTTGCAGGTAATAGTTAACTGTCACATAACATAATGTACCGTGCAGAGTGCTGAGGTTATTCATGTACAACTAGGTAGAGGGATTTATTTTCCCTTTTTGTTGCAAATGCAGTAACTGTCGAATACACTATTAAGATGCTTTATTCCCGGATGCGAACACAATTTGTTTTTGTGTTTTTTTTTTCTTTCTTCTATGTTTCCTCTTTACTAGAAAGAGTTGATAGCGTCTCTCACTTAACCCATTCTGGACGGGAACCCGTTTTGGTGTTTTAACTAAGCATTATGTTATACTTTAGCTATTGAAAAATAGCAGATCTACAAGCTCGTAGCGCGCCACCGAGTGGCGCGCTACGAGCTTGTAGGTCTGCTATTTTTGAAAAATCGTGAAAATGTGGCACAAATCTTTGAATATACTGCATATTCTTTTCAGAAGACTTTTTATTTATTTCGCCTAAATGGGTTAAGTAATGGTTGTGGGTCTTGTGAGTTCCTTTTTTTTTATTAAAGATGATAAAAAAACCAGAACTCTTTGTTCATATTGGATATGCCACGGGCAGGAAGCCCACTCCTACGATATTAATTAGTTTGGCAACATTGCTGTGAGTCGACAACGCAGATCAGATACCAGACTCCCAACAAGGACAAAGACATTGGCATCTGCGAATAAATAACAACATCCATTAAAATGGTCTGCTTTTCCATAGCTATCACTTTTCTGTAGTCTCTCATATTAATAACTGGTCAATTCACTACACGCTATTATTTCACAGCATAGCATGGTCATCTTCGCTTTCATTTTGTTTCCTCCCCCCCCCCCTTCCTAGACCCATCAGCTTGATGAATAAGTTTGACATGAGCCAGTTGAACTATAGGTTCTCGCATCCAGTAGCGGCCTTGCAAACCAACCTCGCCAAGGACATGGACAAATTCAGCAAGATCCGCTTTGATTATGCTAGCTTTGATGCACAGGTCTTCGGCAAACAGCCTCTGATGGCATCCAACCAGGAGCAAGAAATCTCTTCACACTTCCCTGAATGTGAGTTTCACACATTATATTTGACTCACAAGAATACGCCTGATATACCATAGTGTGTGTTATGCGTCGCAAGATATATAGGCAGACTGCAGTGTAGGCACGTCTTAAAGGAGATGGTCACCTCCTGTCACAAGAAAGAGACAATATATATATATATATCTATGTCCGACCATGCTCAGTAACAATAATACATAAGTTCCATTTAAATTGGTCTATAATTTATTTTAGATTTTAATTCCATTTTAGCTATTTATTAGTAATGAAAATGTATTGGTAAAAATTGCAAATATATATTTTTTTGCATTGAGCATAAGCATTATTTGATCAAATTGCTGGGGGCAAAGCAGTAACGAAAAAAAAGAAGAAAAAAAAAAAAAGATAATTGAGTGACTATATGTGTCTTGTAGCTCCTCATCAATATCCGGGATTCCTTACTGCCCCTGGCGGCCGGCTGCCCACCCCTGGTCACCACAGCCCGGCCAGTCATCATTTCACAAATGGAGACAGTAGTCTCCAGGGCCCAGCGGCGGCGGCGACCGCCGTCATCCTTAACCTCTCCACGCGCTACCGAGGAAACATGGAGGCCATCGCTGCCCGACCCCTGGCAACCCCAACAAAGGTAATCAAATCAGACCACTTGGAAAGGCATTTAATGTGGTCATTTTAAAGGACCTCTGATTTGTGTATAAAAAAGCAACAGGAGCAACATCAAAAGAGAGAATTTGGCAAGAGGAGCTCTAGTCTCTCTGGTGGCAGAGAAACAAGGAGGTGTACTGTGCAGCTTTATCATACATACAAAAGAAAATGAGGGTGAATCACATAAAAAAAGAAAGGGTTTTATATATATATATATATATATATATATATATATATACAGTTGGGTGCCACCGATATTGTCCCTTATCATTTGACCCATTTAGGCCTGACCTCAACATTTTTAAAAATCCTTCTAAATCCTCCAGTTTTCTGAAATAAATATTTTCACGATTTTTCAAAAATAGCAGACCTACAAGCTCGTAGCGCGCCACTCGGTGGCGCACTATGAGCTTGTAGATCTGCTATTTTTCAATAGCTAAATTATAACAATGTTTAAAACACCAAAAGGGGTTCCCACCCAAAATGGGTTAACTGTCCTTTTGCGCAGATCACGCAAACCTCAGCAAAAAGAAAAAAAGAAAGAAAAGAAAATATCGATGGCCTCCAACTGTACACACACACACACACACACACACACACACACACACACACACACACACACACACACACACACACACACACACACACACACACACACACACACACACACACACACACACACACACACACAACCATCTTTTTGTTGACCACTTGGCTTCACAGTTTGGTGAAAGTAAAAACGAACTATTTTTTTAATAGCAGTTTCCGCAAGCTAATGTAGAATGTTTTCTGTGGTTTAAGTGTTTAAGTGGTTGAACATGTCCTGTATTTGTTTCCTCATGGTTGAACATGTATAGATAAACCCGG
This sequence comes from Electrona antarctica, assembly GCF_951216825.1. Classification (NCBI taxonomy): domain Eukaryota; kingdom Metazoa; phylum Chordata; class Actinopteri; order Myctophiformes; family Myctophidae; genus Electrona; species Electrona antarctica. The sequence continues at coordinate 3,075,875 of NC_136800.1, read as the reverse complement.
GCTAGTGGTATAGTCGCTGTGAAACTGCATTGTGCGCCGCGCTGCAGATGGTGGATGGATAATGTTTGTGCGTAGTTCTGTGATCCAGCATCGGCAGTGTGCCTGCCCTGCACCCAAGAGTCTATGGAAGCATTTGGATGGATTAAATCAAACAGCTAAAGGATCGTCATCTCAAATCTTTTACTGCACTCAAATCCAATTTCTTTTAAAGTACACACTGGTATAACCCCCCCCCCCCTCTCTCTCTCGATGTATATATAAAATGGGCCTTTTCTACTTGCATTCGCATACATACAGTAGCCTATGCATGTAATGTAATGTCTGTATATGTCTGAATGTATATCTCGTTGCTGCTTTTTCCTGTGTCACGCAAAAGGACCAAAAATATGTTCTCGCATCACAAGTTCACGACACGTTCTGAGCTTGTAGAACTGCTGTTTTCTCAATTTAATTATGAGAAAATTAAAGTAACAGTGATCAATTAAGTCTGTGAGTTTTATAAACATTTAACCGATGAAAAGTATTAACAATAGCTTTCATGACTAAATAATAACCGTTGGAACACAGGTTATATTCTTTTCCATTTTGCTGAAAAGTAATGGTTTTGGACATACAAGGTCTCTCTCTCTCTCTGTCTCTCTCTCTCTCTCTCTCTCTCTCTCTCTATATATATATATATATATATATATATATATACACTGTGTGTACTGTGTAGATGATTCAAGGTTTCCACTCCTACACAGCCCAGATTCCTTGTCTCCCAGCTTGTTGAGTTGAGAACGTGGCCCGGTACCAGGTATACTGGGCTACCGGCCCACTGAATGAATTAAACAGCGTTAGCAAGTTAGTCATCTGTTCTCTTTACAACAATAAAAGGCTAAATCTATAATTAAATTATTGTGGCAGAGCAATGATTCCAGGCACAGACTGGTCTCCGAGAGATTCATAACACAGCTAAAGCTCTGAAAAGTCTCCACGGAACAGGACCATGAAATAGAGTGCAATGTGCAGTTACAGGTGTCGAAGACAGACAGACAGACAGACAGACAGCAGACAGACAGACAGACAGACAGACAGACAGACAGACAGACAGACAGACAGACAGACAGACAGACAGACAGACAGACAGACAGGCAGACAGACTTCATTTTTTTTACACTGATGTCATTTTGATTAGATACACATGTCATAACATGGCCTGATAATTATTAAAGTGGATAGCCACATGCGATATCCATGAAAGTCATCCTCCCTTAATTAATTTTAAAATCCCTCTTTTGTTATGAAAATAATGGTGCATAGGGTTTAATGGGACATATGCGCCCCCAAATAATTGGTTTCATTTATAGAAAGGATTTCGGCATTTAACGAGGTAAAACTTTTAACGCCATGAAAGTCTCGGCCATAAGCGGCCATACGCATTTCAGCACAGAATGAGTGACACATCTGTCAGCCAAGAAACTTATGCTACATTAAGCTTTTTTTTTTTTTTTTAATTTTTGTTATAATGGTGATGACCTAAAACCAGCCGCCCCCAGCTGCCATCTTGGTTGTGTGTGTCCTAGAAAACAGATGACACAGCTGTCACTGGAAAAACTATACCACCACCCGCATTTATTATTTTTGTTGTCTGTGTTGAATAGAATTAACGTTGGCTTAGTGTGGGTAGTTTTGCTCCATGTTAGATTCATCACTAATTTCAATATAATGTATGTTCCACTGAGCATTGCAAAATTGGTTTCAAAATCACCTTTTCATAATCAGCATCATCATCATGTTTTTTTTTTATGAAGAGTATTGTTGTTTTAGTACTATTTACATTATAGTATACAGTGATGTAAATAGGTTTTCAATGTAATGAGTCCCGGGATGCAGGGATGGTCTTTTAGATGAGTCCCGGGGACATTTTATGAGTCCCACTTCAACGACGTTAGGAGTCATATTTTGCCATTTTTACAAATTCAGCATTTAACTCCAATTTCATTTTATATGGTTATAATGTGGTTATATTCATGTAGAAAACAGAAGAAGAAATGATTATTATAACTAAAGCTAGCAAAATAAACTAGAATAAAAAACAGTACAGTAGTACAGTAGTGCATCCCGTGGATGCAGAGGTCGTTGTTTTATTGTGTCCCTTAACTATAAACTGCGTTTTGGGATGCAAAATGCACCCTATTTTAATCTCTGAGTATAGTACGTATGTTTTTCTGGTTCGTCTGGATTTTTCGACCTAAACTGGGATCATAATGAATGCTTTATCATGTCTCATAGATCGTCATGGATACCCGATGAAGTTCTATTTGACCGAAATGCTGTGAAACAGTGAATTTAATATTGAGAACTTTCACTTTTCAGTGTGTGAGGATATTCCTTCTTTTTTCATAATCACTCCTTTATCCTGCACCTGAACCCAATTGACCATAATCACATGGCAGACATTTCATAAGCAAACCCTGAATATGAAGTTAGTAGCAAAATGGCCACAGTGTAAAGACAAGGTGGTAGGAATTAATGTACACACCAGTGACCTTATTTCTTCATGTTGATTCAATGTTTAGGACACACTCATTGAGGTGGACGAAAACGGGACCCTGGACTTGAGCATGAAAAAATGCAAGATGGAGAATGTGAAAGCCCAGACACAGGTGCCTTCAGAAGACCGGCTCTCTTCTCCCGAGTGCACCATGTCCAAGGCCGGGAGTGTTTTCATCAACCCTGCCTTCTATCAGGCTCTGTGTGAGAGAGACTGCAGCTGGGAGAGCCACATCCCCGTCAACTTCAGTAAAGCACAACTTTTGCAAGAGGTACAAATCACAGTATATTCCTTATGACAGTGGTTCTCAAACTTTTTCATGTCAAGGACCCCCAAATTGACACTCATTAGCCTGTGGACCCCTGTTAGAAAATATACGCCAAGGACCCCCATATAGATTTTTACCTCTCTAGCAGTGATTCCAAAACCAGTTTAGTTTCAAGGACCCCAGGTTTGACCTGAATCAGGCTACGGGCCCCCATTTAATGGCATTTCTATCTCTGGGACCCCAATGTATATTGTAAAATCAAAGTTAATTTAACTCTTTAATTTAACTCAATTTGTACACTCTGAGTTACAGACCCATAAGGGTTTATTTGTTTCCTTATTATCATTTAGCTGGGGACCCCCTGGAACTCTCTCAAGGACCCCTAAGGGTCCCCGGACCCCACTTTTGGAACCACTGGAATAAGGGACCCCCTGAGACGAATACTGGACAACTCACCCCAGTGCTTGCTCGTTTTTCCTCCCGGAATTGTCCCCAGTGAGGGGGATAACTTTGTAATGTGCTATTGGCTGTTAAGTATTCGTTTTGGAAAAATATAAAAAGGTTACCCCTATGGAAAGGCTGTATTATTTTACTTATATTGACCCTATAATACAATTTAGTATAATTTAGTATATGTAAGGTTTTGCCCACTCAAATGGTACCTCGTCAGATACTCCCCACATAGCCTACAACAACTTCTGTGAACCGACTTCACTGTAGTAGCTTTTCATGAATTACATTAGGCTGTCTGCTGTCGTGACAGTTTATAGTTAGAGAAATTCAAAGTCCAGCCGTCTGCCGCCCAGCCTCTCCCACCCCAACCCCTCACTGGGGAAAATTCCGGGAGGGAAAACGGAAAAAAGGGGTGAGTTGTCTTGTTACCCCTGAGACTATCCATAGAATAATAAGATGTGCAGCATGCTAAGCATAACAGCAAGTAACAGGCGCAAAAAGGGCTTGATGGATGGAAAGAGAGGTGCTATGATGTCTGGTTTATATTAGTTTTGGGTCACAGTTGACTCTGTTACGAAGAGGTACGATGGACAGGAACAAGAATCTAACGAGGATTCAGGTGGATTTTTAACAGATGGAACACACTCTAAATGATTCAATAAGTTGTCAGAGACCAGTGTTAGTACATGTCACTGAAATAAGCTCCCCGGTGCCAAGTGCAACAAGAATAGAACACTCAAATAGAAATTATCATCTTCTTCTCTCACATCTTGCTAAGTCTAAAGAATCGGTTGACATATAGTATTTATACCGGGGACATATGGACCAAGCCGGGGCCTTTAAAATGTTCCCAGGGACCCCCAGGGGGATTTTAATCTGGGCTTCGAGGCTCTGTTTCTTTTATTCTTTTCTTTTTATAGGTGGGATCCGTTTTTTGTTATGCTTGATATCAAGAAGCCTCATGTCTGACCCGCTTCTCTGAATCATACACGGCATCTGTGGCTACGGAATCTTGTCTTTGGAAATAAAAGGAAATCTAAATGTCATGGCTGTACATCATAAATACTGTAGGGATTAAGTATGACTTTAAATGGATGTATGGTTTACTACAGTGTAAGTATCCTTAAGCATAATCGCTTTGCCGTGCACTCTAACCCCCGGGCTTGTGTTTTAAGAGCATTAAGTGGGGACTTTCGATTGATTATTCACTTTTAGGTCATTGCGCATCATGATCAAGTCTGAATATTCAGAACAACAATGTTGCACTGGTTTGAGGAGACATATTTATTTATTTGTTTCTCAGCAGGAGGACCTTGAGGAGGCTTCCCTGGAGGACCAGCATTATCACGATAATGGCGGCTGCATGCTCAGCCCCAAATCCAAGCTGCTATTACGAGATGCTAAGAAGGAACTAATGAGGTATGATGATGCACTGTTAAATAGTTGGGGTTTTAATTTTAAAAAGGGGGAGGAGTAGAAATCTTGTGGGCATCTTCACTCGGTCATCCGTGAATAATGAGATGTTCCCTTTACAAAGGTCAATGGACAGATGGCCAGTATCATTAACAAAAGTGTAATTCCAGACAAGACCTTTGCTCAGTAGGACAGTAATACAAGTCAGTGAGAGCAGTGTTTCTCAAATGGGGGTACTACAGAGGTGCTGCAGGAGGTATGTGAGAGAAAGTGGGGAATGGAAGAATTTAGGCATTTTTATGTTTCGCCCACTGATGATAAAACATTGAGCAACATTGTGTAAAGTTAACACTTGAACAGCAGAAGTGCTATTCAATAGAAAGCAATACGTTCTCTTTCTATTAGTTTCTATTTAAAGGGGATATACTTGGATTCAAAAAGCAGGGAAAACGTTTTTTTTTTTGATTGATTGATTGAAATATTTATTAACAGTTTGCAGAATTACAGTACATTTCAAGCACAAACTTAATACAAAGGCTGTTAACTGTGAGTGGACGACCCAATTAAGCATTTCACTTGTTTACAAGAGGGTCCACCATGTTCAATTCATCAAAACATTTAGAGACGTACAAATAGACACTTCTATATAGACAAAGAACAGAACAGGAATTCATCATAATGGAGGTAAAAAGGGAAAAGAAACATATACAGTGAGGGAAAAGGGGGGGGGGGCGGTGGGGGGGATTCAGATTTTACGGGGGCCAGTTTCGAATTGCAGCCATCCGTAGGTGCCCTTTGAGAGCGGTTTTGAAGGAGTCAAGGGATTCGCATGTCTTAATGACTGTTGGTAGGGCGTTCCACATTCTGGTGGCATAGGAGCGAAAATAATTTAGTCCCTTGTTTGTGCTGAAGCAAAGGAAGTTTCAGAACCACCGAGTTAAAAAGCACACTGAAGCTCACTGTGCCGCATTCTGTCCTGTTGGTCCCATGATATATCGTTTTGAGTTTTGACTGATATTGTCTGCAGGTTCATGTGGAGAAGAAATGTATCTAATTAAAAAAAGTGAGTTTTTTTTTTACCTGTACTACACAAGCTTGCAGCTCTTGACTCTTGTAGCTAGAGTGCATGTTCTGCTGGGTATACACACATCTCTTGAGATTCACCCCCACCAGAAGGGTCTAGGCCTGTCTAGACTCCACAGCACAGCATACCTCTGTCTGCCTCCCCTTTTACACTGCCTTCAGACATATTGCAACGTTGAATTCTACGCAATATATAATACAAATTTCTACTAAATTTCTCTGCTGTACTAACTCTTACCATAGTGTCCATTAACCACTTATTAAGCCCTATGTATACTTTGTCTTAGGACCCAGAAAGCGTCACACTGCAGCACCTTGTGGGCTTGTAGATCTGCTATTTTCACAATTATATATATATTCTTTTTTTTAAATAGAAATGTATTCTTTGCTTAATTTCTACAAAATAGGGACACCAGGTTGAAAGTGGTTAAAACAAGGTCTTTCTGAAAAGATGCAATGCAATTAAAGGGATAGTTCAGATTTTTTTTAACTTAACCTGGATGAAATACTTGCCATTAATATAGTGGTTGCAACTGTATTAATTGATTGCCCGAGTCCCGTGGTGGGTGTTCTGCTCTGCTCTGGTTTTGGTCAATATTAAGTAGTTCCGGTCATTTTGTGGGGGGCACAGGGGGCCACGCAGTAAAAGTAAATTAATCCACAAAACTAACGTAATTTGTATTGTTGACCTATTTCAAAAATATTAGCGCAACTTTCGTTCAACTTTGACCCCTCTATCACATGGAACTATTTTTGGGCGTAGTGATATGGATACAAAAAACATAGTTCCGTGTGATAGAGGGGTAAAAAATTAACGAAAGTTGCACTAATATTTTAGAAATAGGTCAACAATACAAATTACGTTGGTTTTGTGGATTAATTTACTTTTACTACGTGGCCCCCAGTGCCTCCCACAAAATTCATATTTCACCAAAACCAGAGCAGAACTCCCACCACGGGACTCAGGCAATCAATTAATACAGTTGCAACCGGCCTGGGCCATGGCTCAGTGGTCCAGGCACCTTGGCTGGTAATCCAGTCTGGCAGTGTGCCGCGGGTTCGACTCCCGATCCCGACGGCCTTTACTGCATGTCTTCCCCCCATCTCTCTCCCCATTTCCTGTCAGCCTACTGTCTGTCCCTCCATAAAAAATTATAAAATAAAGGCGAAACCACAAAAAAAAAAAACAGTTGCAACCACTATATACAGTATTTCATGCAGCTTACGTTAAAAAAATCTGAACTATCCGTTTAAAGGGTGTGGCACAATCATGATGCGCCGACGTCGCTACGTACTCTATTAACGCACCTGTGTCACCTTAGCTTTTAACCCATTCTGGGCGGGAACCCCTTTTGGTGTTCTAACACTTCTGGACAGGAAGCCCTTTTTGGGTTCTGTACAGTATTAAAAAAAAAGGGAAACAAAATAATGTATGCTGCTATATAGATACTTGAAGTTTTTAAGAAAACGTAGGTCAGTATTTAGAAGGCGTTTTTAGAATCGGCCTCAGTCCAAAATGGGTTAACCACTTTTAACCATTATTTTATTCTTTAGCTGTTGAAAAGTAGCAGATCTACAAGCTCATAGCGCGGCACTCGGTGCCGCGCTATGAGCTTGTAGATCTGCTATTTTTGAAAAATCGTGAAAACGTGTGCAAATCTTTGATTATACATATATTCTTTCCCAGCGAACTTTTTTTAACTCAAATCTCTGCTTCTGGGGAGGGTCCCTGGAACAACAACAGGGGGTCGGCGGCCGATTTACATTTCACTTTGGGGCTCCTTGACATGAAATAGTTTGAGAACCACTGACACAGAAACATAGTTTTTTTTTATTTTCATAAAACTGTTCAGGTCTCTACGTACTAAACGCCTGTTTCCTCTGCAGCTGTCCAACCCCAGGCTGTGATGGCAGCGGCCATGTTACAGGAAATTATGCATCGCATCGAAGGTAGTGTAATTAATTACACACTCATTAGCACCAGCCAGAAGGATATATGGACTGGGATAGCAATGTCGATGTTTTAATGTTGATCATTATTACAGTTTAAAAAACCTTGCGTTATGAGCTCATATGATTGGGAGTTATACCCCTCCTGTCACTCCTTTAAATAATTGTGGATTGTTTTATGAAGATGGAGCAGAATTGCGTTCCCCAAAAATAATTTGTTGGCGGCACACTACATGACGTATTGACATTGTTTGACCATTAAAAACGTATACATAGTTAAACAGGGGTCTAGACTTGGTCCCATCCTTTTCCTCCTCCAAAATAGCAGTATATACGAGTCTCGATGTGTTACATTGTGACGCGTGGTAGCTTGTACATCGGCTATTTTCTGCAAATGTTTGCCTTACCAACAGAGCCGGATTTACCTTGCTGAGGCCCCCCTTGGGGCGCGTCCCCCAAAATGTGGGCTATTTTGTTTTCATTTTGGGGTGACCCAGGCCCCTAAAAAGAGAGGCAGGCAGGCAGGCAGGCAGAAGCTCTCAATGGTTTAACCATAATACAACTAAATACAATAACTATACACACATTTCACTTGAATTGGATTTCAATATTCAATTTTATAATAAAAAAATAAAAAGAATTGGGGGCTGCAGCCCACCCTAGCCCAACGGTAAGTCCGCCTCTGCTTACCAATGACTTACCCAGAATGAGAAGCTACAGGCTTCATAACATGACCATAATGAAGCATACTTCATACTTATACTGCCCTCTGTCATCTAGTCTAGATCATACATGGGCAACTGGTGGCCCGGGGGCCACTTAATATCAGAATATAGCTTAATGACTAGGATTTTAAAATGTCATTGTCTTTTTTTCATGTCCAATGTATTTGTATTTAGTTCATAAAGTTAACATAACTATGACTATAAAAAAAGGTTTCTTTTCAGGATTCCAATTGAAAACAAATAATTCAGGATATCAATTCAAATATAGCAAAAAATAGCTGATCTGCGACGCGTGGCGCGCTACGAGCTTGTAGGTCTGCTATTTTTGAAAAACCGAAGAACGACTGACATAGAAACATAGCTTTTTCAGAAAACTGTCAGGATGTAGAAGACATTTTTAGAATCTGATCTCAGGTCAAAACGGGCTAGATCAGCAACAGTGCATTGAAATGACTGCTATCTCTTTATCCTCTCTCAGTGTCTCTGGATGTCCCCTGGCCGACAAGACACTCAAATCACTGATGGCAGCCAACTCTCAGGAATTAAAGTATGTAACCCCCCCCCCCCCCCCCCCCCCCCCCCCCCGAGTCTAACTTCTGTGATTTGTGATAGATCGTTCGCCTTATGAGAGAGCAAACATTATTTCTCCGCGCTTCCGTCCACTCCACGCTGTCCGTCCCGTAGCTTAGATTACATTGAACATCGGTCTAATTAACATGAAGTTGCTGAGTGTTTGTATAACTTCCATGCATATTAACAGCACGCTGTCGTCCGCAGTCTTTTCTATAATAAGATACGCCTGGACTCTGTGTCTCCTCTGTGAACCTGCAGGTGCCCAACACCTGGCTGTGACGGATCCGGGCACGTTACTGGGAACTATGCTTCGCACAGAAGGTATCCTGTCCTGACCAGATTGCAGAAACATAATAAGTAATTAGAACTGAGCACAAATTATATTTGTCTGAAGCATGGCAGAAGTTGTGTGTTCTGTAATACAAATACATAAATGTAGCCAATGTGTCAATATAGTCCATGTTTACAGTATTATTAAGCATTAATACAATGTATCCTGTATTGCGTTCTATTCTGCATTTTGCACTATATATATCTTACACTTATTTTATTAAAACACAAAGAATGGGCCACAATGCAAATGCAGGATATATTATGCATGATAGGGAACTGACAGATCTGACACTGTTATGGGACGTTTGTTTTTCCTAAATGCATGCATATTATATACACAACCACGTTTCCCAGAACTTTAAGTGATGACTTTAGCCATGACTCGTGGTTAAATGGTCCTTTGTTCCTCTTGTCTCCCAATGTCTCCAATCATCCTTTAGTCTATCAGGATGTCCACGTGCCAGAAAGGGAGGTTTGAAGCTCACACCAAACAAGGACGAAAAAGAAGAACAAGAATTGAAGTAAGAGAGACCATCATCGCACTAATATAGTATTACTAGCTTAAAAATAAAACAACAGTGTGTGTGTGTGTGTGTGTGTGTGTGTGTGGGGGGGGGGGGGGGGTCGGGGGGGTCATGAAACGATCTTATTGCTCTCAACGAGGCGTATTATACCTGGAAACCATTAAGTTAAACAAAGGAAATAATATTCTCTTGTCCCAACATTAGTGAATTATTTTCTAAGGATTAACAACATGTTTATAGGGCAATGTTTCAGGCTTGTGCGTTTGGTCCTATTGGCTGAATGGAATATCTGGCTTATCACCCTTTTCACTGAGTGCTTTCTTTGTAATTATAGTATTCATTCAGTCATATGAAGAAAACGTTGAAAGGCATCTGTGCCTTTTGCACTCATTCCAAGCTTAAGCATTCTGGTTGTTGTCTCTGCAATAGAGGGTTATTGAAACAAAATAATATATAATAATAATAATAATAATAATAATAATGTAATTGATTTGCTGCTTAAATCCAAAGTCAGATATGTGAAACCTTGTTTACTTTATACATCTGGACACTGATTATTTTTTTTCTTTCTTTTTAATTACTAATGCAACTAGGAGCCTGAGCTTAGGAATTAAACTGGCATAGATCTCATAAACATTAAAGGGAGAAAGGCAGAGAATGGGGAGGGGACAGTGCATCAAACCTAGGCTACAGTACATCCATAGTGTCCCTAGATTATTGTAAATAGTGGGCCATATGGCGTGCTTCTATTGTCCTGGTGCCTAGCATGGAGCTACCTACCTGTGGTACTGTAGATGTAAGTAATGGGGACTGATGCTGTTTTGTCCTCTAAGTGCTGTTTCTCTCTCTCTCGAGTAATAAAGTGCTGAAACAGGCTTTTCGCAGCGGCACTCTACTACTGCATGTGCCATTTGTATCATCTCGCACAACCTTTCACCTTTATCAATAAGGGAAGGGGTGAGCAACCTCAAAATTACATTCTTTCACATGAGGGGACACATGACAATTATCTGTAATTCATGTCACCCCATTACTGACCCACAGAAAACAGATGTGGAAATGCAATTACTAAACTCTTAATGATATTCAGCAAGAATCGTTCGTTTGTTTTCAAGCACAAACATCAATAAGCCCACTCTGTACAGTATATATATATATTCACTAAACCAGAATTTGTTCTTTCTAAAGTTTTTGTGGATTAAGCAAGTTGTTGTTAGTATGATTACTTGCGTCCATTTCTAGTTTTGTTGACTTTATTTTTAATCTGCATTTGGCAGGATTAATCAACATAATGGTTAAATGAATCTTCCGGTCTAGTTATGTAGAGGTTGGAGAGGAACTCAAAGGATTAATTAATTTACCGGTTATGCAGTCCTGTATTTCTTGTCGTTTTAAGTTAAACAATTGACATTTTAAATACAAGTACCTAATATCTTTTATTCATTTTTTGTTCATTATTAACATGAAGAAGAGTTTAACAACATTGCAATTTCTCCTCTTATCAATGTAGTGGTTATAATCATTGCTAGAACAGAACAACAGCTGCAAAACACATGAGATTGCACAACATGTTGCTCATGATGAATGACCTGGATTTGACAGATAATTTATGCTGTACACTACTATGCAATAGCACACCGGAAAAAAAGACCACCAAATCTGATATCTTGATTCTGTCTCTGATAGATGTCCAGTAATTGGATGTGATGGCCAGGGCCATGTATCAGGCAAATACACGTCCCACCGCAGGGCAGGGAGTTGTCCCCTTGCTGCCAAAATGCAGAAGGAGTCCCCCATCAATGGACTGGCCTTTCCCAGGAAGGCCAATAAACAAGAACTGCCCCACTGTCCCTTGCCTGGATGCAATGGCCTTGGACATGCCAATAATGTTTTTGTCACACACAGAAGGTGAGTCCGACCCTCCTTCATAACAATACTACTGGCAACGGAATCACTTTTGCAAAAAAAAAACGTTAACCCCCTTCAATATTTCTGTTGAACTTTTAACAAATCAACATATCAAACATCATATTATTATCTCATCTCATTATTATTCTTTTGCTTTTTTTTGTGTTGAATTAGCTTGTCTGGTTGCCCACTGAATGCTCAGAGTATCAAGAAGAAGCAGTCTGGAGAGGAGATGATGACCATCAAACTGAAAGCCAGTAGTGGTAAGCTGTTTTGAAGTGGTAGAACCATGTGTGCCCTAGCCAAGCTTATTATAGTTTTTAATTTATTATTTCTAATTAGTTTTTACTTTTATTTCATTTTGACTTATTTTAGTTTGTCTTTAAACCCATTCTGAACGGGAACCCCTTTTGGTGTTTTAACTAAGCATTATGTTATACTTTAGCTATTGAAAAATAGCAGATCTACAAGCACGAGCTTGTAGGTCTGCTATTTTTGAAAAATCGTGAAAATGCGGCACAAATCTTTGAATATATATTCTTTCAGAAGACTTTTTTTTTAAAATTTCGACGTCAGGCCTAAATGGGTTAAAGTGTGTTTGCTAGTTTGCAACAAGGTAAGACAAATAACAAAAAAATAGCAGATCTACAAGCTCACAACATATCCAGGACTAGACTGCCATGGCCAGACTAATATCACCAGCGCAATTCTTTTTTTTTTAGCTGTGTCAGATTTGTCTGGTTTCCAGGCTACTGGTCATAGGGTTTAAGTGGTTAAAGCACTTGTATGTGAATTAATTTCACTTAATGATAGCATTTGAGGCTCCTCTGTAATTTATTCTTAGAAAAGAAGCGTGGATTCACAGTTTGTACTAGTATGACGAACAGTGGCGTGCACAGATAGACACTAGGGGGTTCTAGAGCACCCCCTGCCCTTTTGGCAATGTGCCCTTTTGAAGAAAGGGCACTTGTTTTTTTTTTGTACAGTGTACACTTACACTGTACAGTATGTGGACCATGGTGACATTGATCAATATTCTTGTTAAAAAGCTTCTAATATATTATTTAGGCCCCACAATCTATAAATGTCACACCATTAAGGCAACCGACCGGTTCCACGCGCTGCACAAGGTGCCCTTTTTTCACTTGAGCACCTGCCCCTCTAAATGTCTGTGCACGCCACTGATGACGAAAGGTACTGTCGTTTTCGCTCAGGTGTCGAAAACAAAGACGACGTCCATCACTTGGATCACGAGATACACGAGCTCAATGAATCCAACCTGAAGATAGAAGCAGACATGGTGCAGCTTCAAACCCAGGTATGTATCCACACTGAGAAGAAGATGGCTCGACATAGGACATTAAGCAACTAGTCGACTAGTTTACTAGTCGATAAACTAGTCGACTAGTAAATCCACTAGTCGACCTTTTTTTTCTTTTTTTTCCCGATTTTGTCGGCCTCAAGATCAGGTAGATTATAGTTATAGTCACCAATGTACACAGTTTTTTTTTTTTTTTTTAACATAATAGGTGGTTAAACAACTAGTCGACTAGTAAACTAGGCAACTAGTCAACTAGTAAAAATGACTAGAAGTGAATGCCCTAGCTCGACATACACCGTGATGATGAACTGAGATATCTGGGGCTTCCTCAAGGTTTACAAGGTTCCTTCCTCTCTCTCTCCGAAAGCAGATCTCATCGATGGAATGTAACCTGAAGACAATTGAGGAAGAAAACAAGATGATCGAACAGCACAACGACAGCCTTCTGAAGGAGCTCGCTCGCCTCAGCCAAACTCTCATCAACAGTCTAACAGACATCCAGCTGCCTCAAATGGTATACAGTAGTAAGCCTCGTCTATTTCTTCACCTCAAATGATGTTGATTGTTGCATCCCTAGGAATCAGTGTTGTTTTTGGCAGCACATTTTGATTTTAGTTTTAGTCATAGTCTCTTCAATAGCTTTCATTTAGTTTCATTCACATTTTAGTCACCTGGAACGTTTTAGTGTTAGTCTAGTTTTAGTCGACTAAATATCATAAGATTTTAGTCGACTAAATCTACAGTTGATTTAGTCGACTAAAATGTATTTTGTATTTTGGCCTTGATGCCGTCGTAATGACTGTTTTTACACTTGCTGAAAATAGCCGATCTACAAGCTCACAACGCGTCGCGCTGCAACGCGTTGTGAGCTTGTAGATCTGCTATTTTCAGCATGCAACCAAGTGAAAAATGACTTGTACTGGATCTCTTGTCCACTAGTCCCTTCCTAACATTTTAGTCTAGTTTTTATTTGTTGACGAAATTGTCAGTATATTTAGTCTTAGCTTTAGTCACCATGGGTTAGTTTTCATTTAGTTTTCGTCAGTGAAAAAAGGTAGTCGACGAACATTTTTCGTCATGGTTTCAGTCGGCGAAAACAACACTGCTAGGAATACATCTTCTATGAAATGCCGTCATTGCTGTGCATGTTTTACTAATAGCCAAACATGTTTTCTGTTGCAGGGGCCCATCAGTGAGCATAATTTCGAAGCCTATGTGAACACATTAACGGATATGTACAACAACTCGGAGCACGAATACTCGCCGGAGTGCAAGGCCCTCTTGGATAATATCAAACAAGCTATTAAGGGCATCCATGTTTAAGCTTGTAGAGCTACCAAGAGGTATCTTTGACTTGGAGTAATAATGGCACTAGATAGCTCTATTTTACTGAAAGAGTGCTGGCTAGGCTGCATTATTATATACAGTATATAAGACAAGGCTTTTGGAAATATGTTTTTTTTTCGAAATTTCCTCGTAAATACACTGCACTGAGAAGAATTACCAGCCAGATTTGTAATGCTTACTATTTCTGAATTCACTTGATATTTGTTTCCTGGTGAGATTTTTCTTTTCTTTTTTATCCCTCTTGCACTTAATTATTTTGTATGGTTTGCTTGATTTGAATTCTGTACCTGTTCATGTCATTTTATTGCTATTTATTATATTTGTTCATCAATGTATTTATTTCCTTTTTTAATTTATTTCTAATTGTAAATGCTTAATATTGAGAAATCTGTTGACTTTCTGCACATTGTAAATGACATTGAAGCACATTCCAGTTTCAATCATGGCTTACTTTCGCCATCTAGTGTTGAAGAACAGCCCAGAAGTATAATCCCCTTAAAGAAAAATCCACCAAAATTACCAAGCATTAATATTTTTGAGTGTGCTTTTGCTTTCTATTCTTTAAATGAAAACTGAATGTATGGCAAGACAAAGTGAACGCTAGGATGGAGAAAAAAACAAATGCAATGCACTTGTACTGTACATTTTCTTATCCAATAACTCTGAAGGCTGAATGCAACCAGGAAGTGTCACTGATCTCCTATCAAAAATGCAACATTATTTATTTGATTCAGTGACCCGAATGTCCGATCTAATTTAGCATCTAATGTGTCACTACTAGATTGGTCGACCTGAGAGCACAAAGAAAATCAAAATCCACTTTTGGCAAGATGTATTTCTTTTACTTGAGATATATAGATATTAAAACTGCCTTCTGTGCACACATTTAAGAGTGCGCCCTATAGTATGTGCCTAAATGTATATCAATTCATAAAATATACAGTACTCTGTTTTGTGGTAGGACAGTATTACGTGGATGGTGTCTAATTTATTATACAGTACAATTATTTTGAAAGAAGAAGATATTCCTATAATGACTGTTCCAAGTTACATTGTCTCAGTAGCTGTAATCTTAAAGTCAGGTTTTTAAACATTATACAACTGAAAGAGAAAAAGTCTAGTGTTTATTTTAAGTTTTGTTAGCGCGGGGGAAAGAGCATGGAGTGATTTATAACGGTTACTGAAACAATTCAGTTATATTTTACTACCGTTTTACCTTATACTGTTTCTCGGCCTTCCCATTTCCTCAAGTCTTACAGTGATGAATATTTCTGCAAGTGCAGATTTGAACAGTAGCTACTTGAATCCCCAGCCCAATCATCACTTACTACAACTAGTATTTCAACATTTCAGTTTCAAGACAGTTTTAGGTTTCGTGTTTGAAATGGAGAAAAAGAAAAAGAAAAGAAACGATACAAATCAAAGACAAGTGATATGTGTTGGTTAATGACTTGTTTGTTTGCATAAATTGCACTTTTAATTTTGTACGTCATTTCCTCATACTGCCCTCGACTTCAACAAACAAAAAGACAATAGAAATCAAAGAAATATGTGGGGGAAATTACACTTTTGTTGCTGTATGTATGTGACTCGAATTTCCAGGAGGGGAAAAAGTTATTTATAAATTATCAAACAGGCCAATTCAATCTGAGTTGTATATCCTGCTGTATGTATAAATGACAAAATGTAACAGCAAAAGAGCCAAATTACAGAAGATAAAATGAAGTTGTTTGCAAAATACGTATGTTTTAAATTATTTAAATCTTTTAAAATGGAATCACACATTCTTTCAACATAATAATGTATCTATAATTTATCATATTTAATTCCTATACCACACATTGTTTGCTCAGGAAGTTTTGTGAATAATATTTTATTTCCCCGTTAGTATTTGACGTTTTGTAATGTGAAATGGGTTTTTTGTGGAACGATATTAGTATGATATGAAATTGTAATGTATTTTATTTTCTTTTACATTAAAATGTAATGCTTTTTCAGTTGAGGTAGTTTGTAAATTGAAACTTCCTATTACTTTTACTATTTCATAATGAGCAGATATGCGCTGTTGTTGTACAGTTTGTGTATGGTAGAAATAAACTTTTCAAACGGTTGTGTATTTGTTAAAAAAAACAGACAAGTGATGCCTCACAGTTCAAATCTCCTCACCCTCAACAGTTCCAGGAACAAGCTTTCATTTCAGTAGGTCTTACTGCCACCTGGTGGGGAATATTAAGAATACAAGACTTCTCGCAAAGCTTGATAGATAAATCCCATAGTGGTACAAAAATGGATAAATGCAAAGCAAGAGCTGTTAGGGAAATTATAGTACTGTATACAGCAATCTGGGGACCACCACTATTGTGTCGGGTGGGTCCATCATAGACCTATAGCTGACACAATAGTGGTGGTGTTCATGCACCATTCAATGGGTTAAGATTAGTTTTTTTCCCCCCTTCCTTACTCACTAATAACACTATATCACAGGCTACATTCATGAGCTGGTCAAAAAAAAAGCTATAGTCTTCAAAGGCACAACATTTTGTTTGATAGAGCTACAGTTGAATGCATCATTTAAGTATTTTCCCCCCCCTGGATCAAATGGGAAAGAAAGAACATTCTTTGCCACCATGCCAGTCATGAACCAATACAGTCACCCTGTCACAATGTCTCACAACGAACCTCAGCAACAACACACATAACCTACTGTTTATCAGTCTTCAATTGAAAATCAACATGAAGGAATTGTTGGCTGTTTATGTCAAAGCCCAAAACCTCTAGCTCCAACAGAAAGGAAATAGCAAATTCACTCATAGGATTATTGAAGTGATTGCCACGCAGTCATTGGGTCCCAAAATGACAGTAATAGTGTACCAGCTTGAATCACACTAGTACGCACGCACGCACGCACACACACACACACACACACACACGCACACACACACACACACACACACACACACACACACGTTAATGCTTAGCATAGGTAGCTAACTCACATGCAGAATAAAAACAAATCGACCAAGAAGCAGTGTTCTTATGAGTCGGATGTTAGCTTGCTTATGATCCTTGATGACTATATATTTCTATGTATTTGATGTATTACCATGTGTTGTTCTTGCTTACTGTGATGTAAGTCATTCTGTTTTAAGAGCATCTGCTAAATGCTTAGATTGTAATGAAGATGAATTAACTTCTCTTTCAAACCGTATACACACTTTGTGACGCCATCCAGGGCCCTTTCCTGTCGTGCTGTGAGGTTCCATGTCTCTGCCCCATGAAGCAGTACTGACTCCACCACGAACAGCCGCCTCTTGACTGCTCTTCTACCATTATTTCCACACTCTCCGAGTCCTCATCCCATGCAGGGCATTCCAGGCAAGTGCGGTCCAGACCAGTGGTTCCCAAAGTGGGGTCCTTGAGAGGTCCCCATGCTAAATGATAGTTTGGAACCAAATGGACCCTTATGGGTCTGTAACTCTGAGAGTAGTTCAATTAACATTGATTTTACAACATCAATTGGGGGTCCCAGAGATAGAAATGCCATCAAATAGGGGTCCGTAGCCTAATGCAGGTCAAACTTAGCCTGGCTAATAAGCCAGACCGAATCAGCCATTGGCACAAAAAAAATTGCCTGCCGGCGGATTACGGTCTGGAAAGGCTCAATTGTACGCCCATTTCCTACACCAGAGAACTGGTGTGGCCAATCGGGACACGGTATGCAATATGGGCGGGCTTTGGTACAGTGACGTTCAATGCTTGAGACCTTTGACTGACAGTAGCTCTGACCAATTGCGTCAAAGAGAAAATGTTTGAACCCACCCCCAGGAAACAAGATCCATACACAGCATCTCCAGACTCAAATACCACACGACAGTGTGATTTGAGTCTGGCTTATTAGCCAGGCTAGGTCAAACTGGGGGTCCTTGAAATTAGACGGGTTGAGAATCACTGCTAGAGCCATAAGAATCTTCTCTTATGCATGGGGTCCCAGGCATATGTTTTTAAATGGGGGTCCGTGGGCTAATTAGTGTCAATTTGGGGGTCTTTGGCATGAAAAAGTTTGGGAAGCACTGGTGCACTGCAGATGGTATGGTCTGCATTGCAGAGCATACCATCCTCCTGTCCCTTGAAGCATTCCAGGCCCTGCAATGTTTTGAAGACCTTGACCTGTCCAATATGACCCCTGACCCCCATGTTTGGCTGAAGCTCCAGCAAGTGTATCACACGTGAACTTGATGAACTCCTAAATGTTTAGTTCTCCAGTGCTGTGGTTTGCATAGTGAATAATTAATTAAGTCAGGCAAGGGGTTCTGCTTTTGTGGGCCTACTAAGTTACCCATGGGCTATAGGGCTTGCAGACATTAGCATTGCTTCATGTTTTATGCAGTACGGCACTGCATGGTGTAATACATAAATGCAATACATATAATATAATGTAATGCATATAATCTACAATATAATCTATATAATCTATGTGAATATAGCCAAAAAATATCAAGTTAATAGCCTATGTTTGTGTGTGTGTGTGCGCATGTGTGTGTGTGTGTGTGTGGGGGGGGGGGGGGGGGGGGGATGGTATACTGACTGTATCATCTTCAAGGGTTATGCAAAGATACGTCTTTACTTTGGATGTTTTCAGTTCTGCCGTGAATACTTCCAGTCTAAAAGCTCTCTGATATGAAAGGGCATAATTTCTGTGAGCTATTAATGTTCACTTTGAGTAGATAAAACACTCAATGCCACTAAAGGCGTGATTCTTAAAGGAATGAAAGTGGAGGAAAAAAGTGTGTTATCACATAAGCCACTATAAAAGCCTTTACTATTAAACATAGGATAGAGGATAGCTCTTGGTCCATATAACTGTAGCCTATCCTCTTGTATAAAGTGGCGAACTCAGCATGCTGCGACACTGAGATAAGCATATGCGTGTGAGTGTGTCTGTGTCACCATATCGTTATTATGCAGTTATACTTCGGCTATAGTGGTCCTTGCAGCAGTCTAAATTTAGAGCACATGGCCACACGAAAGGTTGTGTGAGGTTATGAGGTAGGCAGGCAGGCTCACTAGCTTGCTAGTGCATGTATCGGCTTATGTGTGCAGGGCAGGCAGGCTTTGGTGGTTTCACATCACAGTGTTCATGGCTACTTTAATTACCAACTGAAAACTGAGTCTGACGGTGATCACTTTCACAAGATGAGTCTCATCTAATATGCTAATGTTTTCAGCGTTTGTCAGTAGAGTATTTTTGCTCTAACAACCACATGCAGACAGAACAGACTGGCTGACCCAATGACCATATTTCCGTGCTTGCAGGGGGAGGAGGAACACGGGTACCTCTATCAATGTTTTTTGCAGACCACGTGACGTGTGTTTACATCCTCTCAGCTGTTCTTCTTTCCTCCACTTGGCCCGCCGTAAGGAACCGATCACAGATCAGCTGTGTTGTACAACACAGACAGTACACTGAGTCCGTTGTTGTTGTCACTTGAACGTTTTCTGTCTGTGGACGTTGTTGTTGTCAACTGAACCACTTCATCCATCTATATACGGACTGGAGTTGATGCGAAACAGACAGTGGGACACACAGTACACCGCGTTGTATCGTAAGTGATGCCTTTCAAATTGCTGTTGATGCTGACTTTAAAGTAAATGTTTTTGTTTCTTGTTAAGTTTTTTGTGGCGTGCCATAAATGTGTTGCTTTGTTGGTGTTGTTTACAACGCGTTAAATTGAACGCGTGTCTTTTATAGACGAGACACGAGTGTAAAATTCGTAGACAGGTTGTTATCTAACCCCGTTTCCAACCTGCTTTGTCTGTGTTGACGGTGGTGATGATGGCGCACACAGGCCCGCACAGCACACACAGGCTAATGGTAGCCAGCTTTAAATGGATCATTATAGCATCCGTCGCACCAGCCCAATTGCTTTTTATAAATTACACGGTAAATATAACTGGAGGGGGAGGGGGGGAAACAACTGTGTCGATACTTCCCCCATAACCCACAGTTAAAAGTACGTCATTTTTTTTGTCGGTCGAAAGGCTCGTACGTACGACGAAGTATAAAACGCATACTATATATAATCGTAACTTAAATCAAATGTATAACGTTGGATTGCGGTATTCTTTAAGATTACCGGAAGAATAAATGATCCACATGGCCACTTTTGTCCACTTTGACGCTCATCGATGCAACTGCTATAATGTATGCGCGCGAGCTTCGTTGGGTGCAGGTTTTGTTGTTGTCGTCGTCAACTTTGAGCGTTAATAACGCGATCCTGGTGGAGTTTTACAACAACAACATCACCTTAAGCTGGATGTCTGCCATGGCGTGTTTGTTATTGTGACCTGGCATGAACCGCAGGATTGTGAATATAATGTGATGCGATATGTCAGCAGTCAAGAAAGACCCAACAGACCTGTTCAACTGCTGCTGCTAAAGAAAGCCTCATCGCTGATCGCACTGCTGCAGCCAGCAGCGATCGAGCTGCAGGCACAGCAATTGTTTCTGTTGTTGGGCTTGGGGGGAGACAAAAACACAGCGTGTAAACCTCACACTTCTGTCAATATCTCTCAATTTATGATCGGTGGGGGTGAGTTGGCAAGTTATAGACGATATGATTGTGTACAGACGCTTCATACGGCCATAGCGTGCGTTTCATGAAATCCCTAGCTGTTATTGTTTTGTTCTCATCACATCACACGCAGTGGGGACTGGGGAGAAGCAGCTCTGTCAGCTCAGCCTTGCGATTGGTTGAAGAGCTCCACTCTTGTGTGGCAACTGTAGCACATGACCTGCTGATACGATGATTGGTTTCGTAAACTGTCAGTCATGCTGAGAAATGAAGAAACATCTGCTAAAGCCAATACATTACAGTATATATACTGTAATGCAGTGTTGTGCAGTATTATGTATTATGCAGTATTACTTAAGTTAGGGGAGTAAATATGTTACTCATTACTTATTACTCCTTAGAAAAAGTAATAATGTTACATTACTTATTACTTGAAATGAAGATATATTAGCCTACATATTATAATATATGTAGGCTAATATATCTGGCGCAAAAGTAATATTACCTATTACTTTTGCGCCCCCCACAGCCTAAAAAAAGGGGATGCACAATCTGTTTAGTCAGCTTCTTTTAGAACTGAATCCAATTGTTTTGAATAATAATATTAAGAAGAGTCACACTAAAAAAAAACCCTAAAAAAAGCAATCTCTCTCGACCTTTTAAATAAAATGTTTTCAGGACAACGGCCAACAAAACAAAAAAGTAATATGTAATATCATATGTGCTAATTTTACAAAGTAAATGGGTATAATGTTAGTGTTTTGTCAGAGTAATACCTTACTTTACTCGTTACTGGGAAAAGTAATAATATTACAGTAATATACAGTGGTGGAAAGCAACTAAGTACTTTTACTTAGGTACTGTACTTAAGTACAATGTTGAGGTATTTGTACTTTACTTGAGTATTTCCAATTTCCAATACTTTTACTTCTACTCCACTACATCTCAGAGCCAAAAGTTTTTACTTTTACTTCACTACTCACACACATTATTTGAAAACGTTAGTTACTTTGGAGATTTAAATTTTGATTAGAAAACATACATTAACCACTTCAACCCTATACATTTCGGCCATTTGAAAATAGCCGATCTACAAGCTCACAATGCGTCGCGATCTGCTATTTTCAATAGATTTTGTACACATTTTGAACTTGTGAAATGGCACATTCTGCACAATGAGTACTTTTAGTACTTTAAGTACATTTTGACGCCGGTACTTTTGTACTTTTACTCAAGTACATTTTCAATTCTGTACTTTTACTTGTAACGAAGTAGTTCTAAATTGCAGTATTGGTACTTTTACTTAAGAAAAACAATTGAGTACTTTTTCCGCCACTGGTAATATATTACTAGTAACTAGTTACTGCCCAACACTGCTGTAATGTGCATGACAACACACGTGTGGATACTCTCTGCACTTGTGTTGCCATGCACTGTAGAAACTTCCCTTCTCCGTTTGACTTTGCACTGTAGAAACTTCCCTTCTCCGTTTGACTTTGCACTGTAGAAACTTCCCTTCTCCGTTTGACTTTGCCAGCAAAGTCTTTGCGGAAAATATTTACTGCTAAAAATCAACAGTGTGGTAGTGACCTGCCTGGACCTGTAGTCTACTTATGCAAGCCATAACAGTAAACATCATTCATTCATTCATTTTTATTGGCTTTTATTGATGTGGGCCTCGACACGTCATCACGCAGCACAGTTTTCAGGAAGTAATTTAAAAATATTTTTTATGGACTTTTGATATAAAAACACACATTTTGGCATCCATTGTTAGGTATGCCCATATGATGACCACGGATATGGTCTAAAAGTGTGAAAAACGTATTTTTCATTTCACTCCACCTTTAATGAAGTGGCAGCCAAAATGATACATGTACACTTCTTCAATCTGTTATCTCCTGGGCACGAGGTCATGCCCAGGTTATCGAGTTTCAGCAGTGTAGTATGCACCTTATTGCATTTCCCAGGGATCTGTTACATGTTTAGGCAGCAGCAGGCTTGCTCAATGAGCTGTCCCCAGCGCAGTCACTCTAGGCATGGCATGTATGCTCATTCTAAATACACAGTATATCTAGGGGGTCAACCTAGGCCATCCCAGTTTAGAATGGAGCGACGTTTCTGTGTCAAGCTGCAGCTACGGTCCCCACATGATGGGGGGGGGGTCGCAGACTCGCAGCCTGAAAAGGTTGAGAACCACTGACCTAGCAGGTTGTTAATTGGCCTTTGAGGTGAGCATGAGTAATGACCTCTGTGGGTTATCATTGGTAAAACTGTATTGCAATTCCCAGAAGCAATTTACTTGTAAAATACATTTCCTGACCCATTTTGCTGACTTGTATTTTTCAACTGAACTCAAAGGAACTAGCCTTTGTATTACACTACATAGATGGCAGGGGGGGGGGGGATAACTAGGACAAAACAGTAGGAAAACACTGCCGTACTGTCACTGATGGTGAGAATGGACCAATGATGCTTTTGCTGGAGAGAAAGTGAGGCCCAATGGAAAAGTACTTGAACGAGCCCACCACCACTACAATACAATGTCACCCCTGAGTTTAATCTTTATTAGCTGAGTCAGATGTGGAGATGCTGAGGAGGCAGGGAGAAAAAAAATCAAGAGTCACCTCCCACTGCTGCTGCTGCTGCATCTCTCATTCAAGGTTTTACAGATTAGCCATGCCTATTCATCATCAAACTCTGGACTGTTATTTATTTATCAGATCATCCTGTACGAGTCTTTGGAATGTTCCTCTCTTTTGCCGTAGACTCGTAGAGGCTTCTGTAGCAAAGTGTGGATCAATAATTTATACGCTCCCCTGTTAATCAGAATCCCATTGGTGCGTTGTCGGAAAGGTTACCGTGGTGACTGATTAGAAACACAAGAGAGAGAGACAGTGAGAGTTAGGCTTTGAGTCGTCGTCATGTTAAATTGATCTAGTCTAGACTGCACCGTCACTTACTGAGTCACCACGAATAACGTCATTCAGCCAGATCTCATTTGAATTAATTTATTTCATGTATTAATAGGTGCCGGTCGGCACTGTCTCATCTGAATTCATTAATTCCATACCTTAATTTCCATTTTGTGGGGCGGAATGACAAAAGGTCATATCGTTTATGCTCTTTCAAAGTGACTGTTTACATTTAGTCACACTGTTGCTTTGCTTGTATTCACTTTTAACAACATATGCTATTATTAGTCGACTCACTGAAACAGCCCAAAGTGGGTCTTGTCAATGTTGGTCTCCGTGTGTCCAGCACAGTGGTGGAAAAAGTACTCAATTGTTTTACTTAAGTAAAAGTACCAATACTGCAATTTAGAACTACTTCGTTACAAGTAAAAGTATCGGCATCAAAATGTACTAAAAGTAAAAGTACTCATATTGCAGAATGTGCCATTTCACAAGTTCAAAATGTGTACAAAATCTATTGACAATAGCAGATCTACAAGCTCACAATGCGTCGCAACGGCTATTTTCAAATGGCCGAAATGTATAGGGTTGAAGTGGTTAATGTATGTTTTCTAATCAAAATTAAAATCTCCAAAGTAACTAGTAACTAAAGTTTTCAAATAATTGTAGTGAAGTAAAAGTACAAATTTTGGCTCTGAGATTCTTCTATTTTCCTTCATTAAAATTAATTCTTATTTTTATCTGGTGTATAGGCAACATTGTTTTGCAATATCAAAATGAAAGAATAACTTATGCCTACTACAAGTTCAATAATAAATTATGATTAAATGTAAAATAAAAAGAAAACCTCTTATTCCTTTTCATACTTCTTTTCCAGAGCAACTGGGGGCCACGGGAGAGGGCCTATAAGAGCCACATGTGGCTCTAGAGCCGCAGGTTGCCTACCCCTGGGCTATTATGTTTACAATTTATTGCCACGCATTTATTTCACTAAATACTGGCACTGACTGACACCACGCAGCAGAAAGCAGACACCAAAGCACTGTACAAGTCCAACCCCAGGGCTTGACATTAACTTTTTGAGGCACTTGTCCTTCGGACAAGTACATTTCCCATTCACTTGTCCGGAAGCACGAGCACACAAGTACATTTTAAATCAACTAACTGTAAGTTGGTTTTGGTGAATACAATATTAGATGAATATTCTCAGTTTACAAGTTAATATCCCTGTAATCTTACATGCATTTCATGTATTCCAAATACACAGCCATACAGTAGATAGATAGATAGATAGATAGATAGATTGTGTGGGTATTTAAACTTGTGTGTGCACTCATCCAATAATTAATTCCTAAGACTTGAGTCGTTTTGGGGACTAGTTTCATACACATTTGAAAGCTCTGGCAGAAAACGTGTATTTGGTATTTCCAAGAGCTGCACACAGATCATGACATTCTCTCCAGCGAGAGGCCCGGAATGAGTGCAGGACTGAACATATCTCAAAACTTCCTTTTAGGAAGCACAAATGAATGGGGCGGGGCACACAAAATGGGTCGGTGTGATCAATTACCCCACACCAATCGCAACGCACCTGTCAATTGTGTGCCCCATTCCCAAACATCCACTTTTCCCAAAGGAAGTTTTCATATTTTCAGTCCAGCTTTTCAGAGTAGAAAACTGAGTAGAACCAGCCGATTCGACCGTTATCATACCATCTTATGGGCCCAGTATGTCCCGTTATAATACCATCTTATGGGGCCAGTATGGACATACTGGCATACTCACCATAGCCTGGTCAAGGTTTCCCCCTGGTGGACGTGTCATTTCCAACTATTGTCGGCGCATGGAAAGTGGAAACTAGGGGCTACTAATATATACTATTCTCTGCCTATCGGGACAGAGAATAGTATTCTCTGCTGAGAATTCTCTGCTGAGTCGGGTCTGGTGGCCTTCGCAACGCTCGGCACGGCGACTCGCTCGGCTAGCGCCTCGCTCGGCGGTGCCTCACGTAGCTCAAGGCCACCAGACACGGCGCGCCTCCGTCATGATAATGGCCATACTGGCCCCATTCAATGGTATGATACCAGTCGAATGGGGTGGTAGAACAGCATACGCGTTCACTTTAAATAGTCAGAGTTTTCCCGCCCCCCACACACTCTCGCTACACACACACACACACTCTAGTATCATTGGAACACGCACACACTCTTTACCTCTCGTCAGAAGCTTTCACATGGCGGCGTCACGGTAACCTGACTCCGCCAGATGGGGCAGCAGAGGGTACACTGGGTTTCCCCCTCCTGGGGAAACCCAGTGTACTCCCATAGTTGGAACGGTGGGGCGTGGGGCGCTCTAGGAACCGGACCAATGTTAAAGGCTTCCGTAGGCATCAACCATTATATAGTATAGGAGTATACGGACTTGAGATATGACGCCACCTAGCGTCGACGTACGTAATATATATATATATATATATATATATATATATATATACGGACCTGGGGAAAAAAAGAGTTAAGCTGTATGAAATACTTATATATATATATTAATATAGTGGTTGCAACTCTATTCATTGATTGCCCGAGTCCCGTGGTGGGAGTTCTGCTCTGGTTTTGGTGAAATATTAAGTAGTTCCGGTCATTTTGTGGGGGGCACAGGGGGCCACGCATTAAAAGTAAATTAATTCACAAAACTAACATTTGTATTGTTGACCTATTTCTAAAATATTAGCGCAACTTAATTATTTCAAGATAATTTTCAAGAAGAAAAATAAATACAACAAACAAATACTAGATTTAAGATGGCTACAATATAACTGGTTGATGCGCACTTATATAACACCAGCTAAATTACATCAGTTCAATGAAAATATTCCAGACATTTGTGAGCAGTCAAAGTGCACACTTTTTCACTGTATGTGGGAATGCAGAGAGATTGTGGTATTCTGGAGTGAGATCTTACAACTCATTTATAGAATGCTAGATGTAAGGATATACGCAATTGGAGCCCAAACTCTGCATATTGGGGTTGTAACCCTGCAACCCTGGTCATATCAAGGAATAAACAAATTATTATAGACGTGTCGCTACTCCAAGCAAAGCGCACAATTGCTCTAAGATGGAAAAATATTCAGAGACCACGAGCGAGCCAATGGCTCCGGGAAACGAGCAGTTGTTGGAAAGGACAACTTATATTCTGAAGGAAAAAAAGTGAAATGTATGATGAGGTCTGGGCTGATGCATCTTATCTGTGTTGACTTACTTTCATTCTCATTTCTCTGCTTATTATGTACTGACTTCTGTGTCTGGTTTCTTTTGTAGTTTCTTTTCGTTTTGCACCTGGGAAAAATGTCATGAATTTGAGTTGTTTTGTCACATCTTGCAACTTTGTGAAAACAACAAAACAAAAAAACAAATATATTGTTTAAAAATGAATACATCAATAAATTCAATGATTTCTTAATTTACTAATTTGATGAAGAAAGAAAATAAAAATCTAAGAAATTCCATACAAATGTTTAAGAAGTAGTGAAAATGGCAGATCTACAAGCTCACAGCGCAGTGTGAAGCGGCAAGTTGTGAGCTTGTAGATCTGCTATTTTCACTAGTTTGGGTTCCGGGGAAAACACCTTACTTACCTGGCAGGGGAGACACCATGATCATGAAGGTGGTTCACCCTCGGCGAGGCTCAGCCATTGCACGCCGTGCTTTGCTGACCCAGGCGAATTCCCCAAATGTCAAGCTTGTGAGGTTACTACTAAAATTGAACCCCAGGTCTCATCTTACCTCTGCCCACTTTAGTAGCCTGGGATGGCTAAGAGTGGAGGAGAGAGTATCTCAGCTCTCATTGTGTCTGGTCTTCAAGATCCTAGATGCCTCTGTTCCTAAGTACCTGCTGGGCTACCTGCCCAGAGTGAGGGATGCTCACAGGTACTCAACCAGAGGAAGTCCATATGATCTAGTTCCCCCCAGTTTCA
This sequence comes from Electrona antarctica, assembly GCF_951216825.1. Taxonomy (NCBI): domain Eukaryota; kingdom Metazoa; phylum Chordata; class Actinopteri; order Myctophiformes; family Myctophidae; genus Electrona; species Electrona antarctica. The sequence continues at coordinate 3,047,978 of NC_136800.1, read as the reverse complement.
GGACACTCAAGGGAAAAAATGCTTTTTACTACGCAGCCACTACTCTGTGGAATGCACTCCCTCCAGCCCTGAAATCCCTAAATTCTATTGCAAGATTTAGGAAAGACCTGAAATCATGGCTCCATCTACACACTAACTGGTCATAGTTAGCTTCCGACCCTGGATAGCCCATCTCCCATGCTCTGGACTATTCTCTCAGGGTACCTCTTGTCCCATGTATATCTTCTTCTTTCGTGTAACGTCAGAGGTCCAACTCGGTGTCGTGGAGCCACGCCCGCATCTCTGGTCCCAGGTCAAAGAGGCTGGCTTCCGAGGGTGGTCTGTATAAGGGGCAGGTGTTGATGATATGGTCGGCGGTCTGCTCAGGGTCACCGCACTCGCATGCCGCACTGTCCGCTAATCCCCACTTCTGCAACGATGCATTGAAGCGCCCAACCCCAGTTCTTAAGCGGTTCAGTGTGGTCCATTGCTGGCGAGGTAGGTCATCTCCTCCTATGGCGCCATCTCCTGGTTCCCAGATGTACCGATGCATGCGGGAGGGCCCGGCTGACTCCCACTCCTGCTTCCACGCTGCTGCCAGCCATGCATCTCTGGAGATGTCCTCAGAGGTGGAGTTGAGCATCTCCTGTGCTGCCCTGTTGTAGGGGTGACGAGACCTGAGTCTGCTTGGAAGCGCTGGAGTTGTGGTGGTGCCATGCAGGATGTGCCAGTCCTGCTTTTGGGCTTTCCTGGCCAGGACGAGGGTGGCAGCCTCCCGTCGGAGGCCGGCCGGAGCTATTCCAGCAAGGACTGGCAAGTGAGACACAGGGGTGGGCTTCAGGCATCCCGTTATGATCCGGAGGGCGTTGTTTATTGCCACATCGACCTTTCTTGCATGGGGGCTTCTGCTCCAGACTGGGGCGCAGTATTCCGCTGCCGAGAAGACCAGGGCTTGGGTGGATATACGCAGCGTCTTAGCGGAGGCTCCCCAGGTTGTTCCAGCGAGGCGGCGGATCAGCGCAACCCTGGATGTCACCTTGGCCTTGAGTTCTTTGAGGTGCTGACTGAAGGTCAGTGTCCGATCCAGGCGCACGCCAAGGTACTTCGGGGCTTGCTGGACCTCCAGGCGTTTGCCGTCGACACTCACCTCAAGTTCCCTCCTTGCTTCCCTGGTGCTAAGGTGGTATGCCGCAGCGACTGTCTTTCCAACACTAAGCTGTAGACGCCACCTTTGAAGGTATGCTACCATGGTGCCCATGTCTTCATTCAGGCCCTCTTCCATCGCCTTCCATGTTGGTCGACTCAACATGATGGCAAGGTCGTCTGCATAGCCATACTTTCTGGACGATGTATCAGGTAGGTCGTGTATGTAAATGTTGAACAGCATCGGCGAGAGAACCGACCCCTGCGGTACCCCGTTCCTCAGTCTTATGCGCCTACTGCACTGCCCACTGCTGGTCTGGAGAATGAAGCTGCGGTTGGAGAGCGTCTCCATGATGAACTTAACCATATGCCGGTCCGGTATTGTCCTCATGTATTGTCCCATGTATTGTCCCATGTATATAGCTCCCAGCCTTATATATAAGGATTATTTATTATATGTTCCATGGTTGTTTTGTTTGTACAGTATGTTTGTGTATAGTTTCATGTTACAAAGTGGACCACAATGGAAACAAGCGAAGGCTTTTTTGTGTCTAAGTCCATTTGGCGTTTTTTTAAATGATGTCATTTTCTGTATTTTTCTTAAACTGCCAATAAAGTATTCTATCTATCTATCTACCTAATCTCTCTTTTGGGTCTCGAGCTAAAAAGTTTGGGAACCACTGATTTTGAGTATTATTTGATTCAAATCTGCTACTGTTGCCTGATGAGTGTCGCCCATTTTCACACAAAAATAAAAGCGGTTTATTTTTCCAGGTTGTGAAACTGGATGCATCGAAGCAGTTCGAGCAGTTAACTTGAAATGATGATGTGGGTGCAGCCTGCAAGTAAAAAAGAAAGTGGTTTGAGCTTTGAGGAGGGTGGACAAGACCGTAGCGTAGCCACACAATTAACCCTCTTTCCATGCAGACTGTCCCTTTTTATACAGAATTCGATTCAGCTGGCTTAATGCCCTATACATTGTGTTACGAACTGTTAAAGTCTAGGGGTTTTACTGCCCGTAACAGGTATGAAAGAACAACACGGCTCATAAAAGAGTATCGGGTTTAATACTCGATTCACAATAAATTACAAAGTGGCGTTAGTGCATGACAGAGTGGCTCTGTGAGCCCAGAATTAATATGGAAAATGACTTACATGACTGAATGGATGAACACACAACACACCCTAACAGACAGACAGATGGAACTACAACTAAACCTGACACACAGAACGAAACACATAAGTAGACCGGCTGGAGGGAAGGCCACACGCAGCAGTGTTCCCACACCGAAGTCCAAGCAGAGAGTGAGCTTTATACAGTCCAGGTAGCGAGGCCTGAGCTGCCACAGGACCAATGCGAGGGCTGATCAGGCTCCAAGCCAGGCCCTCCTCAGGACGGCAACACATCAGGGACACGTCACTCATCATCTAGCCTCGGAACCCCAGACTTTTTATTTCCAGGGATAAAAAAAAAGTCTGGGTCCGAGTCCACTTCAATTCGGCATAGAGTAGCGCAAACATCACTCACTCTGCTGATTACTGATCGTCTGCACCTTTGTTAAATTGACACACACACGCACACATATACACACACACACTCCTCTCTCTCTCTCTGTCGCTCTAATTAATTAGTCTCATGTCTAGCAGCTGCGCATAGTTTCTGCCGGCGGATCCTGCCGGGAGCTGCCTATGCCATAAAAAGCATAGGTGAGTTCCAGGCTACTCATCATCTGCAGGGGACAGAAGAAACAACCAGTACCAGCGAGGCAACATAATAGGCACTTTTCCTATAACCTAGTACAGCTAAGCAAGCCTGCCAATAAATATATATAGATGTGATAGCATCAGCTCTATATATATTTACCACCACTAATCAAAACATAACAAAAACAGCCAACGGCTGTTACAATTGCTTCGTCAGGTGCCTTTGATAAATGTTTTTTTTACCAGCAGCTTCGTATGGTTAGTGTTTGCCCTGGAAACTTGCGACCGGTAGACTGACACCGCTAGTTCACACCGCTAGTTGCTGAAGAGTGGGTTGCCAAGTCCGCATATTTCAAAAGCCCACAAAAATACCTTTCAACACACTACTTACACGCATTCCAACTCGCTTATAATTCGCGGACCTGGCAACACTGCCTCCCCTCTCCATTGGCTCACGCACGCACGCACGCACGCAGTGTGGAGGAGGAGGAATTGCTGCATCACGCTTTTGCTTATTCCTTCTAAATCTCTGTATATAAAATATAGCTCACTCAGCGAATCTCTTAGTTACATCAATATTGTTCTTCGACAATAGTTGGTTTGTGCCTAAGTATTACGATTAGGCAGTTCGCATTGGCCATTTCCAATGCGACGCACTGTGACGCACCGAATCCCAGCCATTAGCCATGATCGCACTGGCTTCAACCTGTCCCAGAGCCAACTAATACAACAGTTACGACATTGAGGGGGCAAATAACAGCGGAGCGCCGCTAAAACGTGGCAGCAGACTCGCTGATTTAATGGATAACAGACAGTAACACATTTGAGTCTCAGTGACTGTACTCGCGGACTCCCACGCATACTACCGCGGACCCCCTCCACCCCGTGCCGAACTCCTCGGGACCTCCACAGCCCACAGCCTCTACCCGCGGACCCCCACGCAGGCTATACCGCGCCGGCTATACCTGCCAAGCCTGCAAATGGACCCATAACTCTCGTTTTAGGAAAGATGGACATGTCAATGTGTTCGGGTGTCAAATCAAACCAACTGCGTTCTGTCAAGTGGAAACCTCATACTCATAGTAGCCAATTTGAATGCAATCTGGTCAAACTGACTGATACTGATACAGTCAGATATATTGCTGTCAGGTGAAAACCTTGTATGACCAAAACCATTCCTTTACAAAATATATAATAATCAAAAATACATAAAATTGTTAAAATAGCCTATATCTACAAGCTCACACTGCATCATATTCATATATCCACATTGGGAGCTTGTAGATCTGCTATTTCTTTTGACTGTGGACCAAATATAAAAGCTGCTGGTAATAATATGACGAAAGTCATCATTTCTTGTTTTTTGTATCAAAGGGGGCCGAGGCCTCTAATCATCTTTGTTTTGTGATAATTAATGCAATAGTCTGGAAGGAAGGTTGAACTTCCTTCCGGCTTCTGGTACTTGATTTACTATTTTATTTTGTTACCAACATACTAAGCCAAAGTTGGGCAAAAACACTCCTGTGGAGATGTGCCAACACCCTCCTGATATACAGTAGGTCTGTACAGATGCTGTGTGCTTTGAGGTTTATAATTCTAACTTGTGTATTATTGTTTCTCTCTCTCTCAGTTCCCTAGTTCACCGGTCTTAACCATGATCTGAACCGACCTCAAAGGAGATAACATCCATGCCATTCTAAAGACGTCACTGCATCTCTCGGAAGTCCTTTTTTTTTTACCATGGGGGGAGCTGTGAGCGCCGGGGAGGACAACGATGACCTGATCGACAACCTCAAGGAGGCTCAGTATATTCGTACAGACAAAGTGGAGCAGGCCTTCCGGGCCATAGACCGCGGCGACTACTATCTGGAGGACTACCGGGACAATGCCTACAAAGATCTAGCATGGAAGCACGGCAACATCCACCTGTCCGCCCCATGCATATACTCTGAGGTGATGGAGGCACTCAAACTGCAGCCGGGACTAGCTTTCCTTAATCTAGGCAGTGGAACTGGCTACTTGAGCACAATGGTTGGCCTCATCGTAGGTAGGTGTAATAATATCACTTGTGATTTCTGTGTTGTGTTTTCTGCAATTATGTATGAAGGTTGAGATATTTTAGAGAAAATCTAGGTAAGCAAAGCTACTACTGTGTTATTTACAGTTATAAGTTATGACACCGATAATACTGCAAGAAGTGGTGCTGAAACAAACGGTTGTAAACTAAATATTGTTTTGTTTTTTGCTCTTTTCTAGGGCCTTTCGGCGTGAACCATGGGGTTGAACTCCACAACGATGTGGTTGAATATGCCAGGGAGAAACTGGATGACTTCATTAAGAACAGTGACAGCTTTGATAAGTGAGCAAATGCTTCATCTAATACCACAAATGTTGCACTTTACAGAGGATGTAATGATGCGTGTATTATTCATTCAACAAAATTAAGCACTATAGATTTGCATGTCAATTCTTCTGTTGTTTTTCTTTGCCTGGAGGCTTTCTCTTTACAAATGGCATACGTTTGAAAGTATTTAATTCAGCTTGTTTCAAATGACTCAAAACTGTGATGATTAGATAAAGAAAAATATATTTTACCATGTTTATCTGATGCAGGTTTTCTTTTTATTCTCCACTTGTCACTGTAGGTTTGAATTCTGTGAGCCAGTCTTTGTGGTCGGAAATTGCCTTGAAATCTCGACGGATAGTCACCAATATGATCGCATCTATTGCGGGGCAGGAGTGCAGAAGGACCATGAAAACTACATGAAAGTGCTGCTCAACATTGGGGGCATACTGGTGATGCCCATAGAGGATCAGGTAAGCAGTGCGAAGCATGGGAAGAGCGTAGAATAAACACAACATCGTTGCTATACATTATAATGGCCTGTGACTTGAGGAATTGCTTGGAGAGGTCCTCCAGACTCCAGATGGGAAATGCCACCTCATGGGGCATCTTATTTTGAGGCTCTATAAATGCGATGTCGAAGATACAGACACAGTGGGTGTTTCACTCTAATGCTCGGGGAGGGGAACCACTCCCCAGCTGGACATATGAGCAGAATATCCACTGTGTGAATACGGCCCATTGAGAACCATTTCCCTGTGACAAAAACAACCTGATGAATTCATTGTCCTCGGCGTCAAACAGTGTCAGGTTTCAAAACTAGATTTTCCACCATTCAGTATTTTCTTCAAAACACCTTTGCTTTACTACTCCTGGAGATGTTGTCCCAAACTCACACAAATTGCTACATATTGTCTCATGTGATAAATATGTATCATTTGTATTTTTAATTTTACTAGAGTTTGGGCAGCCGATCCAAGCGATTATGTCTGAGACATACTGTCAGGGCCCTTGTCTGTCTTGTGCAAAGACAAAATATTGAGATCTCTGTATCTGTCTGTCTACCTGTGTCCCTTTTATGCCCATATATGGTGATCCCTGTATCTGTCAGTACATGACCCTTTTTATGCCCAATTGCCAATCTATGGAGGTACTTGATGTCATCAGTACATCTATTGGATTGTCCATATGGACTCCATATATGGGCATATTGGTTGGATCGGTGGTTCTAGACGAATACAAGAACGCTCGCCCCAAAACATGCTCGCCTTATGGGAACTCTTTATATGGTGACATGAGCGTGATGTCAGAGGTCCGCCCGCTGGGTGAGGTCCCCGGCTAAGCACCCGAGCCTGGTGCTCCATGGAGCGCCTCTTTATAGTCCTCCCTCCCGAAACTGCTATGGTCCAATCACAGCTAAGCATAACATGGGTTAGACCAGAGCCTTACGGCCACGCTACACCAGGCTTTTCTCGCGCGTTTACCCTAAACGCGCGACCGCGCGTGCGTTTTTTGAGTGGTGTAAACCACTCCTACAACTGGCTTTTTTGTGCAGAAAAAATGAGCATGGTTGCTATGTTCAAAATAATTTCTGACGTAATTAAATCACACCCGGGTGAACTGGATGACCGTAGCAACCATGCTCATTTTTTCTGCACAAAAAAAGCCAGTTGTGAAATCACATCCAGGTGTGATTTCATTACGTCAGATCAGAGCTGATCAGGCTATATAATACCTTACCTTATATAATACCTCACATCGGACAAAAACTCCAGCTGAATCAACTTCATGGTCACAAATCATCACATCAGAAGACGACCCTACCTAGCCAAAGATCTTTAAAGACGGTGGGAAGCCCAATAGACGAGACGCAAGACAAAGTTTTGTTCAACACCAAGAGAATATTAGATCACGGCTGCTCTTTGCCGAGACAGACCCTCCTGACCAGACCCGAAGACGACCCTACCAGAATCAGACCTGAAGGCCATTCATTCTTTGAGACCTTTGAAACCAAAGATCTTTAAAGACGGTGGGAAGCCCACATTACGTCAGACCACAGCTGATCATGCTATATAAAACCTTACACCACTCAGTTCACACGGGTGTGATTTTTTAAATAGGACTGGACCTAAATTAAACGCACGCGCGGGGGTAAACAGGCGCGGGGGTAAACGCGCGCGTTTTGTGCGCGAAAAGCCTGGTGTAGCGTGGCCGTTAGATATAGACAGAGTTACGCAAACTGCGTTCACTTCATGGGGCTTCAGTCCAATGGCGGTTCTCCTACATAGACTTCTATTGAGAATGGGACAACCAACTGGGACAAGTCCTGGACCGGAAGTAGGCAGAAATACATTGGACTCAGGCAACAGCCCAGCTTTAATGATCTTAAATCCCTTTATTTTAGATTGTTTTGTAGTAATAGTACAACATAAACATTAAAGAGACTTTAGTTGTTACTGTACAATACTTTAAAACAGTTGTCATGTTGCACACATGCTTAAAATAGCTCTTATTTGCGCCGCCCTCGTTGAAAACAATGTATTTCCAACTCCAGCTTGTCTCAGTTCAGGCTGCATGAACAGCGCTCGAGCGCTCTGTTTCTGCCCCCTCAATATCGTAACTCTTCTATTAGATGGCTCTGGGTTAAACACACCTCTCCACCAATAGTTTTCCTATATGATAAAACATTGTTTTCAAAAAGAAATGTCTCGCACATATTTTTCCAGTGCATATGGTAGGCCTTGCTGACGGATTTGGAAGAGATTTTGAAGGTCTGTTTCCAAAAATGAACCAGTATTTCATGTGTAAAGTCCATGATATTTACATATTGGAATGAATGACCCCGGCTGGAAAGTGTCCAACACATGGGGAGAGGGCGGGGCTTAGCTAAAGGTCTATTCAGAATGGACAAAAACAGTACTTTGGAATGGATGACCTCATACCAAGGATTTATGATAGGACTATTCAATTTAGACTACCATCCCTAAGTACTAATGCCATGCAAACATTTTAAAATTCAACGGCAATACATCACAATGGACCTCTGCAGGCAATATGAAGAATGACACAGTGAAAAAGGCTCGGCCTGCATAACTTCTAAATCTTAGGTAACATTCACATACATTATAGAGCTGCAAATAGCTCTGGATTATCAGCTTTGTAAGGTCACTGGATGGGTATAAAAGAATAATGGCACAGAACATCTTGGGGAGACTGTAGGGGAGGTGAGAGGACATGTATAACATACTGGCAAGCTGGTAACACGCTGTATATGCCAGAAAGAAGCCTAGAACCTTGGACAAAGAGATTTGGGGCCATGGTTTGTGGAAATCTTTGACAGCTCAAGAAACAATTGAGCCGAATTGAAGCATTGCAGCTCACTTCAGCTGTACATCATCTATTATAATTATAATAATAATAATAATAATAATAATAATAACTTTATTATATAGCACCTTTCTAGGCATGAGCCACACAGTGCTGCACAAGATGGACAGGATAATAAAAAACAAAAATTCACAAGGAAAATAAGATGATCTATCATAACCCAGTCTGGACGGGAACCCGGGAACCCGATCTACAAGCTCGTAGCGCGCCACCGAGTGGCGCGCTACGAGCTTGTAGGTCTGCTATTTTTGAAAAATCGTAAAAATGCAGCACACATCTTTGAATATATATTCTTTCAGAGCGAACGTTTTTCCTATTTCGTCGTCAGGCCTAAATGGGATAATATCTGATCTATCATATTATAGGAAAATGTTCATATGTAGTCATGTGCTGCTGTTGATGGTATTATGGTAAATTCTGTTTTGGTGCAGCTGACCCAGATAACCAGGACAGGCCAGTGCACTTGGGAGAGCAAAAACATCTTGGCTGTGTCCTTCGCCCCCCTGGTCCAGCAGAGCAGAGCAGATGGAGACAAGTCTGATGCTGTTCAACTGCGTGAGTTTAAAACTCTCTCCTTCAAAAACAAAAAAGTTTCCAATTTTTGCATTGCTCTTTTTGAAGTGTAAATTAGCCATCATTATGGATAATTAGCACTTACTGAAAGTTGAGTGATACGACCTAGTGACTGTTGCTCGGACATAAAAGACCTGGCCTGCAGCTGGCTCACAATTCTGATTATTCATTTATTCTTCTTCTTATTATTCTTCTTCTTGTTTGCCCCTATTGACGCCATGACACTTGTGTCTTGCCCTCAGCCCCTGTGACAGTCAGGAGTCTTCAGGACCTGTCCCGGATCTACATACGTCGCACTCTCAGAGCCCTGGCCGAGGAGGACAGTCAGGACAAGGGGCTTGTGCAGAGAGTTCCCCAGAAGCGCAAACGCAGGCGTTGCCGGCGCCGACGCATCAGCACGTACGTTTTTGTGGGCAACCAGCTGATACCGCAAACTGTGGAGAGCGAGGAGGAGGAACAGACTGAGGAAAAACACAAGGAGGAGGAAAACCACAAGGAGGTGGAAGAGGAGGAGGATCGAGACATTGGTGATATTGAAATCCTCAAGCAAGTTAATGTGTTGAGAGAACAAATAATGGCTCTGCCTTTGCCCGAGTCGCTCAAGGCATATCTGCTGTATTACAGAGAGAAATGACTTGATTTCACTTGATATCCATTCTTAATGGGTTCAGAGCCTGCTGAAATGCTTTTTCCTCGCCCTTTTCAGTGAAGATGTAGCATCATTTCCATTTCTTTTTGATGGCAATGGAGAGAGACTTATAGATAAAATGTGATAATGATGTTATGACTATCAAGATCAAGTTGCTTTGATTGTTTATTTTGATTTAAGCTTTTGATTTGTATATCAAAAATCTATAAAAAGAAAAAAAAATGTCTATGACGGGAAACCTTTCTGAAACCTGTCTTAAAGATTCCGATTTTATCTCGATGTCAATATTTCTGCAAGCGTTGCAGACTGAAAATTGTATAAGCGACAAAGTTCTTATTATATTTGTTAAAGAATATATATGTTCACAAGAAAATGAGGACGTTTACAGCACCTTTTCTAGCAGCTTTAACCTCACCATTGATATCTGATAATGTATGGATGCTGAATGAAGCACAAGGTAAAAAGAAAAGAAAGAAAAAGGCTATTCCAGCCACATCCTTTCAATTACTTTAAAGCCATAGACTAAGAAATGGGGGTATAATCATTAACGAGACAGGTCTTTCATTATTCTTACTACCCGTAACGTAAGAGAGATCAATGGGAGACAAAGATTGGTTTATAATTCCTTCTGCAGGGCATCTTTGAGTACAAAAGAAATATTTCTGTAGGGAGCTTAGGCAATACTGTATGTTCATGTTTTATCTCACTTTTGTGCTTAATAATCTGGCATCGCTGGCTTTATATGAGTTGGCAGTTTGATTTGGTAATTACATTTTATGGCCATGAATGCACATCCATTAGAAAGTACACCACCCCCTTTTTTTTTTGCTGACATGCATAAGAGTTTAATCACATCAGTGGTTAAAGTAAAGATGATTTGTTTTATATTCACTTTAGGTCATGCTGCATTTTTTCTTTTTTACAGATTAATTTTTAAATTTGTATCAAGTAAATTAATCTCCATTACGCGCAAACACACACTCGATCACTGGAAGTGATGTCCCAGGTGGTCAGTTCTTAAAGTCTTTTTGAATGAACATTTATGTAAAGAATTTTGATAAGACACACAGACGGTCATTAGACAAAACATATTATTTGGAGTGATGCAAAATGAGAATCATGGGGAGTTTTTAGTCTGGACTGCAGAAGTGTCCCAGTGTGAAGCACCTTAAACTGCAGTCTTTAATATTGTAAAAGAGGTGCCATCTTTTTGGGCCCAATTTGTATTGTGGGCCTGACATGTAGCTCATGAGAATCAATTTACAATGTGCTTACAGAAGTCCCATGATAGTGATGGCTTTCAAGTGCCAATATACCCCATCACATTGGGATTCTGTGAGTTTTGATTTGTCACAGTGAACTTGCCCAAATGATGGTATGCATTCCATTAAGAAAAGTAGTATGCCACTTTTATGTTTTAGGCTTTACAACTGTCAGCATTTTCTACATCTTACTTTAAAAATAATTTAGTGTGTGTTCTGAAAGATCAGTCAAATGTTTTTAATATCGATTATATTCAGTATAAAATTGGTATGATTATATGGTTCTGTATAAGATATAATTTGCATTTGGTTTGTCGTAGCGCCATCTTTCTGTACTGTATCTTGACACTGACTGTATGTCACCAATCTCCACTGCTGTCTGTTGAATAGAGGAGACATAATTAGTGCTCAAGGTCTTCATTTCCTTCTGTTGTTATGTAAAATATTTTTGTTTTAAACCGGGCTGTTTCTGTTGGTTATTGGTCATTTGTGCATGCGTGTGTGGAGAGAGAACTTTTATTTTCTGTGTATTTTTTTTTTTACACTCAGTTTTTAATCTAATGCCGTTTCTCCCCAATTTACCAGACACAGATGCCACATTGAATGCAGTACAACAATTCACTTACTGTAACTGTAATCTAGACAGTTGTAATCTAGGGGGGGGGGCACCTACATGTACAACCCTCTCAAGTCAATTTGCAAATGATGTTAATGTGACTCCTATGATTTTATTACAGTAAGACGGACAGGATCGATTAGCCACTTAACCACTAAAACCCTACTTAATTGACCAACGTTCCCCAGGGATCTATATTGTACTCTGCTCCTTTTCCTCCTCGAGTCGATACCAAATGAAATTTGAGAAAATAGCAGATGTACAAGCTCACAGCGTGTCGCATTGCGACGAATTGTGAGCTTGTAGATCTCGAATATATGCCATAGAGCAGAAATGTGTGGATTAAACCCTCTATAGGCCTACTTAGTACCTAATAATTAGTTGATTGGGGACATCTCTGGTACGTCTGTTCTTTTTGAGTGGTGCTAGCCACTCTTATACACAGCAATGTGTGTGTCGCTAGCTGGCTGAGTCTGTCCCTGTATCCGTCCGATTACGGAAATGGCGTTTGTTGACCACCAAGTGTCACTGTTGCGCAGCACACACGCACACAGGCCAGGGAGGAGGGCTTGTACAGTACAGTACAGTACAGTACAGTACAGTACAGTACAGCACTCATTTTTCCCCTCTATACCAAATCTCTTTGCTGAAAATCGGCGATCTACAAGCTCACGGTGTGTCGTGTTGTGAGCTTGTAGATCTGCTATTTTGAGAATGTTCCCCCTAAAATAGTGTTCAATTGGTGAAACAAAAAGCACCCAGTAAGAATCCATTTCATAACCGTGTTGGATTTGTAATTTATTTAATTTGTACAGAGCCAAAATTGTTCTTTTATATCAGGCCTATGCTAATTTCTCATAGTTTGCAGTTCATTAACTCCACCAAGGAGTTTATGTTTTGTTTCCATGCATGTTCTTATGTGTGTCTGTTATATTACAGTAGAAGCAATACATTCTCACTGTCTCACCAACTTTGCTGGTCAAAAGTCACAGGTGTGCTAAGGTGATGAAGTCGTTAGATATTGAAGATAATTGGTGTTTTCAACAAGGATATACGGTATGCGTGTGTGTGTGTCTGTCTGTCTATGTATATATATCTTTTTTTTTATATATATCTTTTTATCCCAATGGCCGTGGCATATGGGTCGTGGTGTTTGGTTGATATGTTGTCACTTTCTCATTTGGCTTTGATTGAATCGTTTATTAGACAGAATGTAAAAACAGCAACAGAGTACAGTCAAACACTCGGTTTCAAAAGGGATCGCACCAAAAAAAGTCCTTGTGGTCTTGTCCTCTCCATTTAGGCCCTATGCAATCAATTAATGACAAGGACATGACAAGAATAATAGCAACACCATTCAATATCATCATCATAAAAAACAAAAACAACACAATATCATTCATCACAGGACAAATAACACACTGTATTGTGCAGTGCATTTGTGCAGCGAGGGGGGGGGGGATCATTTCCTCCCCCATAGCGCGTGAGCACGCAACCTTTTTGTGTTTTTTCGTGTTTTTATCATATTTTTTACCTAAATTTAACTAAATCAATGGCCAATTTCAGGGCCTCAAACCCAGTTCTGCACGATCCAGTTTCCTTGAAGGGCCCCTGAGAGCCAAGGGCCCCTGGGCCACGGCCCGACTGGCCCAATGGCTAATTTGGCCCTGTACGTGGGCCTGCTGAAAGGTGGATTTTAAGGCCTGTTTTAATTGGGGTCAATAGGGTATCAGCCAGGGCATTCCACGCGTGGGTGGCAGTGCTGTAGAGAATCTTATCTGTGGAGAATCTACCCATATTTGTTTTGAAAGTGGGTGGTACTGGATCGTTGTTCCCGCACCATCTGGTATTGTGGATCTGGTGGGTGTCGCTCACTTTTTTTAGGTAGTTTTATTTGTCAGGTAGCCTATATGCGGGCACTGAGGGCATTGAGGGCAAGGCTGCATTTACAATTTTGAATGTCAATCCCATTTTGCTGAGGTATGACCCAGTAGTCTATCCTACATCACCAAAGAGTCAATGTCATTTACCTAATGAAACACTGAAATGTAGTCCTTAGTTTAAACATACCTTTAGTTTAGGTGGAAATTGTATGTTTGTGGTGAGGACTCCATTTACTTTCTCTCATTTACAAGAAACCCATACATTTACTGTATGTCAAATAAGTTGTTACTGCATTGCCTAAGATGCTATTAAACAATAACCAGTGGTTGTGTGGAGATATCTAGTACCGTTGTATTGCAAATCAGATTTCTTTAGATATACCCAGCAGCAGAGGCCCTGAGTTAGAACAAAACAAAAACTTGTTTTTGTTCTTAGCTTTAGGGTTTCCCATTAATGAAATGGATTGTTGTGAACCTTTATTTTAGCGTTTTATTTTCATTAATTTTCGTTATTGTTTTTTTTTTGCTATTCTTTAGATATACCCCAATCTTTGAAACAGGCCACTCTGAATAGGGCAAAGGTGACAAAAAGCCTACAACCTGATAAAGTATACTCTTATCTTCATAAAATTTGCTGAGGTATGAACTAGTTGTCTACCCTACCCTACATCACCAACGTGATGATGGTCATCACTTTTGGAGAGGGGAAAGTCTGGGTGACTATACTCTACCACATCAGAATATGAATAACCCTGTAGATAATCTAAAATCACTTGATGTACAAGTACACCCCCTGGACATGAGAATAGTATGTCACAGGGAATTACCCCAATACAACCCTTGATGCTGTGTGTCGTGCAGGGAGGCACTGGGTAACATTTTTATAGTCTTTGGTATGACCCTGCCGGGGATTGAACCCCGACCTCCCAGTCTCAGGGCGGACACTCTAACCACAAGGCCACTGAGCTGGTGTATCACTCAAAGGTTTATTGATACTTTTACTTTAAGCCTCTAAACAAAACCGAGATATAGGTGGAAATTGTAAATTGTTAAGTTAATTTCCAAGGGGAAATATCACTTACTCACTTATCCGGAGCACAAACACACAAATACATTTTAAATCAACTATCTGCTGGTTTTGGTGAATACATTAGAAGATTAGATAAATGTATAGGGTGGCTGTGGCTCAGGAGGTAGAGCAGGTTGTCCAATGATCCCTGGGTCGCCGGTTCGAATCCCGGCTCCTCATGTCCACATGTCGAAGTGTCCTAATTACGTTTGAATGAGTTTCTATGTAGGACTAGTAGCATGCCAAAGTTTGTGCTATTGCCATTGAGAATGCATTGGGCGTTTAAATTAAATAACTCAGAAACTACAAAACATTTCAAAGTAAAAAGTTCCAGTATGTGTCTCCACAGTAAGCTGAATTATAAAAAGTGTGAATGGAGTTTCTAGGAGAAAGTGATTTTTTGATGTGCCAATATCTGCCATTGAGCCCCATTATAAATGTCTCAAATTTGAAAGCACTATATTTCTAAAACGATGAAACATTTCAAAGATTCCTTTTCAGGCAAACATGTCCACCGTAAGATGAACCTAAATAGGTATGAATGGGGTTTCCAGGTGTAAGTATGTAGGACTAGTAGCATGCCAAAGTTTGTGCTATTGCCATTGAGAATGCATTGGGCGTTTAAGTTAAATAACTCAGAAACTACAAAACATTTCAAAGTAAAAAGTTCCAGAATGTGTCTCCACCGTAAGCTGAATTATAAATAGTGTGAATGGAGTTTCTAGGTGAAAGTGACTTTTTGACGTGCCAATATCTGCCATTGAGCCCCATTATAAATGTCTCAAATTTGAAAGCACTATATTTCTAAAACGATGAAACATTTCAAAGATTCCTTTTCAGGCAAACATGTCCACCGTAAGATGAACCTAAATAGGTATGAATGGGGTTTCTAGGTGTAAGTATGTAGGACTAGTAGCATGCCAAAGTTTGTGCTATTGCCATTGAGAATGCATTGGGCGTTTAAATTAAATAACTAAGAAACTACAAAACATTTCAAAGTAAAAAGTTCCAGTATGTGTCTCCACAGTAAGCTGAATAATAAAAAGTGTGAATGGAGTTTCTAGGAGAAAGTGATTTTTTGATGTGCCAATATCTGCCATTGAGCCCCATTATAAATGTCTCAAATTTGAAAGCACTATATTTCTAAAACGATGAAACATTTCAAAGATTCCTTTTCAGGCAAACATGTCCACCGTAAGATGAACCTAAATAGGTATGAATGGGGTTTCTAGGTGTAAGTATGTAGGACTAGTAGCATGCCAAAGTTTGTGCTATTGCCATTGAGAATGCATTGGGCGTTAAAGTTAAATAACTCAGAAACGACAAAACATTTCAAAGTAAAAAGTTCCAGCATGTGTCTCCACAGTAAGCTGAATTGTACAAAGTGTGAATGGAGTTTCTAGGTTAAAGTGACTTTTTGACGTGCCAATATCTACCATTGAGCCCCATTATAAATGTCTCAAATTTGAAAGCACTATATTTCTAAAACGATGAAACATTTCAAAGATTCCTTTTCAGGCAAACATGTCCACCGTAAGATGAACCTAAATACGTTTGAATGGGGTTTCTAGGTGTAAGTATGTAGGACTAGTAGCATGCCAAAGTTTGTGCTATTGCCATTGAGAATGCATTGGGCGTTTAAGTTAAATAACTCAGAAACTACAAAACATTTCAAAGTAAAAAGTTCCAGCATGTGTCTCCACAGTAAGCTGAATTATAAAAAGTGTGAATGGAGTTTCTAGGAGAAAGTGATTTTTTGATGTGCCAATATCTGCCATTGAGCCCCATTATAAATGTCTCAAATTTGAAAGCACTATATTTCTAAAACGATGAAACATTTCAAAGATTCCTTTTCAGGCAAACATGTCCACCGTAAGATGAACCTAAATAGGTATGAATGGGGTTTCTAGGTGTAAGTATGTAGGACTAGTAGCATGCCAAAGTTTGTGCTATTGCCATTGAGAATGCATTGTGCGTTAAAGTTAAATAACTCAGAAACTACAAAACATTTCAAAGTAAAAAGTTCCAGCATGTGTCTCCACAGTAAGCTGAATTATAAAAAGTGTGAATGGAGTTTCTAGGAGAAAGTGATTTTTTGATGTGCCAATATCTGCCATTGAGCCCCATAATAAATGTCTCAAATTTGAAAGCACTATATTTCTAAAACGATGAAACATTTCAAAGATTCCTTTTCAGGCAAACATGTCCACCGTAAGATGAACCTAAATAGGTATGAATGGGGTTTCTAGGTGTAAGTATGTAGGACTAGTAGCATGCCAAAGTTTGTGCTATTGCCATTGAGAATGCATTGTGCGTTTAAGTTATATAACTCAGAAACTACAAAACATTTCAAAGTAAAAAGTTCCAGCATGTGTCTCCACAGTAAGCTGAATTATAAAACGTGTGAATGGAGTTTCTAGTTGAAAGTGATTTTTTGACGTGCCACTCTGCCATTATACATTTCTCACATTTAAAGCACTATATTTCTAAAACTATGAAACATATCAAAGATTCCTTTTCAGGCAAACATGTCCACCGTAAGATGAACCTAAATAGGTTTGAATGGGGATTCTAGGTGTAAGTATGTAGGACTAGTGGCATGCCAAAGTTATATTTTTTTCCGGACGGACTACTATAGCATGTCGTTTTTCGTGATTTTGGACTATTTGAAAAAAAGATGAAAATCATGAAAAAACGACATACTATAGTTCATGGTTTCGGACGGCATCATGTCGTTTTTCGTGATTTTGGAGGATTCGAAAAAAGATGAAAATCATGAAAAAACGACATACTATAGTCCATGGTTTGGGACGGCATAATATATTATGTCATATTTTCATGATTTTGGAACACTACGTCAGAGCCAGGACTTGAACCTGCAGCCTCCTGATTCCCAGGCAGGCTCTGTACCCAGTGAGCCACTGTGCATACTCTTCTTAAAAGGCCGAATAGATAATGACAGAAGAGCCAGAGACTTGTTTCCATTGTGGTTCATAAAAATTCGAACGTCTAGAGATAAACAACAGCAAAAGAAACAATAGACAAATCTCCTGTTATTTTATTTTTTGTATTTTATTTTTGTATCAATGTTGTACTCAAAGGGAACAGCAGACTGCATTGTGGCAGGTAGCAAGTAGATCAGTGACTTAGCACACTGGCTGCATGATCTGGCCTGGAGATTGTGGGTTCAAACCCCACTCAAATCTTTACTTGCCAAAATCTGCCATTGACCCCCATTCTGAATTTCTCAAATTTAAAAGCACTATATTTCTAAAACTATGAAACATTTCAAAGATTCCTTTTCAGGCAAACATGTCCACCGTAAGATGAACCTAAATACGTTTGAATGGGGTTTCTAGGTGTAAGTATGTAGGACTAGTAGCATGCCAAAGTTTGTGCTATTGCCATTGAGAATGCATTGGGCGTTTAAGTTTAATAACTCAGAAACTACAAAACATTTCAAAGTAAAAAGTTCCAGCATGTGTCTCCACAGTAAGCTGAATTATAAAAAGTGTGAATGGAGTTTCTAGGTGAAAGTGACTTTTTGACGTGCCAATATCTGCCATTGAGCCCCATTATAAATGTCTCAAATTTGAAAGCACTATATTTCTAAAACGATGAAACATTTCAAAGATTCCTTTTCAGGCAAACATGTCCACCGTAAGATGAACCTAAATAGGTATGAATGGGGTTTCTAGGTGTAAGTATGTAGGACTAGTAGCATGCCAAAGTCTGTGCTATTGCCATTGAGAATGCATTGGGCGTTAAAGTTAAATAACTCAGAAACTACAAAACATTTCAAAGTAAAAAGTTCCAGCATGTGTCTCCACAGTAAGCTGAATTGTACAAAGTGTGAATGGAGTTTCTAGGTGAAAGTGACTTTTTGACGTGCCAATATCTGCCATTGAGCCCCATTATAAATGTCTCAAATTTGAAAGCACTATATTTCTAAAACGATGAAACATTTCAAAGATTCCTTTTCAGGCAAACATGTCCACCGTAAGATGAACCTAAATACGTTTGAATGGGGTTTCTAGGTGTAAGTATGTAGGACTAGTAGCATGCCAAAGTTTGTGCTATTGCCATTGAGAATGCATTGTGCGTTAAAGTTAAATAACTCAGAAACTACAAAACATTTCAAAGTAAAAAGTTCCAGCATGTGTCTCCACAGTAAGCTGAATTATAAAAAGTGTGAATGGAGTTTCTAGGAGAAAGTGATTTTTTGATGTGCCAATATCTGCCATTGAGCCCCATTATAAATGTCTCAAATTTGAAAGCACTATATTTCTAAAACGATGAAACATTTAAAAGATTCCTTTTCAGGCAAACATGTCCACCGTAAGATGAACCTAAATAGGTATGAATGGGGTTTCTAGGTGTAAGTATGTAGGACTAGTAGCATGCCAAAGTTTGTGCTATTGCCATTGAGAATGCATTGGGTGTTAAAGTTAAAAACTCAGAAACTACAAAACATTTCAAAGTAAAAAGTTCCAGCATGTGTCTCCACAGTAAGCTGAATTATACAAAGTGTGAATGGATTTTCTAGGTGAAAGTGACTTTTTGACATGCCAATATCTGCCATTGAGCCCCATTGTAAATGTCTCAAATTTGAAAGCACTATATTTCTAAAACGATGAAACATTTCAAAGATTCCTTTTCAGGCAAACATGTCCACCGTAAGATGAACCTAAATAGGTATGAATGGGGTTTCTAGGTGTAAGTATGTAGGACTAGTAGCATGCCAAAGTTTGTGCTATTGCCATTGAGAATGCATTGTGCGTTTAAGTTATATAACTCAGAAACTACAAAACATTTCAAAGTAAAAGGTTCCAGCATGTGTCTCCACAGTAAGCTGAATTATAAATAGTGTGAATGGAGTTTCTAGGTGAAAGTGACTTTTTGACGTGCCAATATCTGCCATTGAGCCCCATTATAAATGTCTCAAATTTGAAAGCACTATATTTCTAAAACGATTAAACATTTCAAAGATTCCTTTTCAGGCAAACATGTCCACCGTAAGATGAACCTAAATAGGTATGAATGGGGTTTCTAGGTGTAAGTATGTAGGACTAGTAGCATGCCAAAGTTTGTGCTATTGCCATTGAGAATGCATTGGGCGTTTAAATTAAATAACTCAGAAACTACAAAACATTTCAAAGTAAAAAGTTCCAGTATGTGTCTCCACAGTAAGCTGAATTATAAAAAGTGTGAATGGAGTTTCTAGGAGAAAGTGATTTTTTGATGTGCCAATATCTGCCATTGAGCCCCATTATAAATGTCTCAAATTTGAAAGCACTATATTTCTAAAACGATGAAACATTTCAAAGATTCCTTTTCAGGCAAACATGTCCACCGTAAGATGAACCTAAATAGGTATGAATGGGGTTTCCAGGTGTAAGTATGTAGGACTAGTAGCATGCCAAAGTTTGTGCTATTGCCATTGAGAATGCATTGGGCGTTTAAGTTAAATAACTCAGAAACTACAAAACATTTCAAAGTAAAAAGTTCCAGCATGTGTCTCCACAGTAAGCTGAATTATAAATAGTGTGAATGGAGTTTCTAGGTGAAAGTGACTTTTTGACATGCCAATATCTGCCATTGAGCCCCATTGTAAATGTCTCAAATTTGAAAGCACTATATTTCTAAAACGATGAAACATTTCAAAGATTCCTTTTCAGGCAAACATGTCCACCGTAAGATGAACCTAAATAGGTATGAATGGGGTTTCTAGGTGTAAGTATGTAGGACTAGTAGCATGCCAAAGTTTGTGCTATTGCCATTGAGAATGCATTGGGTGTTAAAGTTAAAAACTCAGAAACTACAAAACATTTCAAAGTAAAAAGTTCCAGCATGTGTCTCCACAGTAAGCTGAATTATACAAAGTGTGAATGGATTTTCTAGGTGAAAGTGACTTTTTGACATGCCAATATCTGCCATTGAGCCCCATTGTAAATGTCTCAAATTTGAAAGCACTATATTTCTAAAACGATGAAACATTTCAAAGATTCCGTTTCAGGCAAACATGTCCACCGTAAGATGAACCTAAATAGGTATGAATGGGGTTTCTAGGTGTAAGTATGTAGGACTAGTAGCATGCCAAAGTTTGTGCTATTGCCATTGAGAATGCATTGTGCGTTTAAGTTATATAACTCAGAAACTACAAAACATTTCAAAGTAAAAGGTTCCAGCATGTGTCTCCACAGTAAGCTGAATTATAAATAGTGTGAATGGAGTTTCTAGGTGAAAGTGACTTTTTGACGTGCCAATATCTGCCATTGAGCCCCATTATAAATGTCTCAAATTTGAAAGCACTATATTTCTAAAACGATTAAACATTTCAAAGATTCCTTTTCAGGCAAACATGTCCACCATAAGATGAACCTAAATAGGTATGAATGGGGTTTCTAGGTGTAAGTATGTAGGACTAGTAGCATGCCAAAGTTTGTGCTATTGCCATTGAGAATGCATTGGGCGTTTAAATTAAATAACTCAGAAACTACAAAACATTTCAAAGTAAAAAGTTCCAGTATGTGTCTCCACAGTAAGCTGAATTATAAAAAGTGTGAATGGAGTTTCTAGGAGAAAGTGATTTTTTGATGTGCCAATATCTGCCATTGAGCCCCATTATAAATGTCTCAAATTTGAAAGCACTATATTTCTAAAACGATGAAACATTTCAAAGATTCCTTTTCAGGCAAACATGTCCACCGTAAGATGAACCTAAATAGGTATGAATGGGGTTTCCAGGTGTAAGTATGTAGGACTAGTAGCATGCCAAAGTTTGTGCTATTGCCATTGAGAATGCATTGTGCGTTTAAGTTATATAACTCAGAAACTACAAAACATTTCAAAGTAAAAAGTTCCAGCATGTGTCTCCACAGTAAGCTGAATTATAAAACGTGTGAATGGAGTTTCTAGTTGAAAGTGATTTTTTGACGTGCCACTCTGCCATTATACATTTCTCACATTTAAAGCACTATATTTCTAAAACTATGAAACATATCAAAGATTCCTTTTCAGGCAAACATGTCCACCGTAAGATGAACCTAAATAGGTTTGAATGGGGATTCTAGGTGTAAGTATGTAGGACTAGTGGCATGCCAAAGTTATAATTTTTTCCGGACGGACTACTATAGCATGTCGTTTTTCGTGATTTTGGACTATTTGAAAAAAAGATGAAAATCATGAAAAAACGACATACTATAGTTCATGGTTTCGGACGGCATCATGTCGTTTTTCGTGATTTTGGAGGATTCGAAAAAAGATGAAAATCATGAAAAAACGACATACTATAGTCCATGGTTTGGGACGGCATAATATATTATGTCATATTTTCATGATTTTGGAACACTACGTCAGAGCCAGGACTTGAACCTGCAGCCTCCTGATTCCCAGGCAGGCTCTGTACCCAGTGAGCCACTGTGCATACTCTTCTTAAAAGGCCGAATAGATAATGACAGAAGAGCCAGAGACTTGTTTCCATTGTGGTTCATAAAAATTCGAACGTCTAGAGATAAACAACAGCAAAAGAAACAATAGACAAATCTCCTGTTATTTTATTTTTTGTATTTTATTTTTGTATCAATGTTGTACTCAAAGGGAACAGCAGACTGCATTGTGGCAGGTAGCAAGTAGATCAGTGACTTAGCACACTGGCTGCATGATCTGGCCTGGAGATTGTGGGTTCAAACCCCACTCAAATCTTTACTTGCCAAAATCTGCCATTGACCCCCATTCTGAATTTCTCAAATTTAAAAGCACTATATTTCTAAAACTATGAAACATTTCAAAGATTCCTTTTCAGGCAAACATGTCCACCGTAAGATGAACCTAAATACGTTTGAATGGGGTTTCTAGGTGTAAGTATGTAGGACTAGTAGCATGCCAAAGTTTGTGCTATTGCCATTGAGAATGCATTGGGCGTTTAAGTTTAATAACTCAGAAACTACAAAACATTTCAAAGTAAAAAGTTCCAGCATGTGTCTCCACAGTAAGCTGAATTATAAAAAGTGTGAATGGAGTTTCTAGGTGAAAGTGACTTTTTGACGTGCCAATATCTGCCATTGAGCCCCATTATAAATGTCTCAAATTTGAAAGCACTATATTTCTAAAACGATGAAACATTTCAAAGATTCCTTTTCAGGCAAACATGTCCACCGTAAGATGAACCTAAATAGGTATGAATGGGGTTTCTAGGTGTAAGTATGTAGGACTAGTAGCATGCCAAAGTTTGTGCTATTGCCATTGAGAATGCATTGGGCGTTAAAGTTAAATAACTCAGAAACTACAAAACATTTCAAAGTAAAAAGTTCCAGCATGTGTCTCCACAGTAAGCTGAATTGTACAAAGTGTGAATGGAGTTTCTAGGTGAAAGTGACTTTTTGACGTGCCAATATCTGCCATTGAGCCCCATTATAAATGTCTCAAATTTGAAAGC
Source organism: Electrona antarctica (assembly GCF_951216825.1). Lineage (NCBI taxonomy): Eukaryota > Metazoa > Chordata > Actinopteri > Myctophiformes > Myctophidae > Electrona > Electrona antarctica. Next base: position 3,024,932 of record NC_136800.1, on the reverse strand, counting down.
ACTATATTTCTAAAACGATGAAACATTTCAAAGATTCCTTTTCAGGCAAACATGTCCACCGTAAGATGAACCTAAATACGTTTGAATGGGGTTTCTAGGTGTAAGTATGTAGGACTAGTAGCATGCCAAAGTTTGTGCTATTGCCATTGAGAATGCATTGTGCGTTAAAGTTAAATAACTCAGAAACTACAAAACATTTCAAAGTAAAAAGTTCCAGCATGTGTCTCCACAGTAAGCTGAATTATAAAAAGTGTGAATGGAGTTTCTAGGAGAAAGTGATTTTTTGATGTGCCAATATCTGCCATTGAGCCCCATTATAAATGTCTCAAATTTGAAAGCACTATATTTCTAAAACGATGAAACATTTCAAAGATTCCTTTTCAGGCAAACATGTCCACCGTAAGATGAACCTAAATAGGTATGAATGGGGTTTCTAGGTGTAAGTATGTAGGACTAGTAGCATGCCAAAGTTTGTGCTATTGCCATTGAGAATGCATTGTGCGTTTAAGTTATATAACTCAGAAACTACAAAACATTTCAAAGTAAAAAGTTCCAGCATGTGTCTCCACAGTAAGCTGAATTATAAAACGTGTGAATGGAGTTTCTAGTTGAAAGTGATTTTTTGACGTGCCACTCTGCCATTATACATTTCTCACATTTAAAGCACTATATTTCTAAAACTATGAAACATATCAAAGATTCCTTTTCAGGCAAACATGTCCACCGTAAGATGAACCTAAATAGGTTTGAATGGGGATTCTAGGTGTAAGTATGTAGGACTAGTGGCATGCCAAAGTTATAATTTTTTCCGGACGGACTACTATAGCATGTCGTTTTTCGTGATTTTGGACTATTTGAAAAAAGATGAAAATCATGAAAAAACGACATACTATAGTCCATGGTTTGGGACGGCATAATATATTATGTCATATTTTCATGATTTTGGAACACTACGTCAGAGCCAGGACTTGAACCTGCAGCCTCCTGATTCCCAGGCAGGCTCTGTACCCAGTGAGCCACTGTGCATACTCTTCTTAAAAGGCCGAATAGATAATGACAGAAGAGCCAGAGACTTGTTTCCATTGTGGTTCATAAAAATTCGAACGTCTAGAGATAAACAACAGCAAAAGAAACAATAGACAAATCTCCTGTTATTTTATTTTTTGTATTTTATTTTTGTATCAATGTTGTACTCAAAGGGAACAGCAGACTGCATTGTGGCAGGTAGCAAGTAGATCAGTGACTTAGCACACTGGCTGCATGATCTGGCCTGGAGATTGTGGGTTCAAACCCCACTCAAATCTTTACTTGCCAAAATCTGCCATTGACCCCCATTCTGAATTTCTCAAATTTAAAAGCACTATATTTCTAAAACTATGAAACATTTCAAAGATTCCTTTTCAGGCAAACATGTCCACCGTAAGATGAACCTAAATACGTTTGAATGGGGTTTCTAGGTGTAAGTATGTAGGACTAGTAGCATGCCAAAGTTTGTGCTATTGCCATTGAGAATGCATTGGGCGTTTAAGTTTAATAACTCAGAAACTACAAAACATTTCAAAGTAAAAAGTTCCAGCATGTGTCTCCACAGTAAGCTGAATTATAAAAAGTGTGAATGGAGTTTCTAGGTGAAAGTGACTTTTTGACGTGCCAATATCTGCCATTGAGCCCCATTATAAATGTCTCAAATTTGAAAGCACTATATTTCTAAAACGATGAAACATTTCAAAGATTCCTTTTCAGGCAAACATGTCCACCGTAAGATGAACCTAAATAGGTATGAATGGGGTTTCTAGGTGTAAGTATGTAGGACTAGTAGCATGCCAAAGTTTGTGCTATTGCCATTGAGAATGCATTGGGCGTTAAAGTTAAATAACTCAGAAACTACAAAACATTTCAAAGTAAAAAGTTCCAGCATGTGTCTCCACAGTAAGCTGAATTGTACAAAGTGTGAATGGAGTTTCTAGGTGAAAGTGACTTTTTGACGTGCCAATATCTGCCATTGAGCCCCATTATAAATGTCTCAAATTTGAAAGCACTATATTTCTAAAACGATGAAACATTTCAAAGATTCCTTTTCAGGCAAACATGTCCACCGTAAGATGAACCTAAATACGTTTGAATGGGGTTTCTAGGTGTAAGTATGTAGGACTAGTAGCATGCCAAAGTTTGTGCTATTGCCATTGAGAATGCATTGTGCGTTAAAATTAAATAACTCAGAAACTACAAAACATTTCAAAGTAAAAAGTTCCAGCATGTGTCTCCACAGTAAGCTGAATTATAAAAAGTGTGAATGGAGTTTCTAGGAGAAAGTGATTTTTTGATGTGCCAATATCTGCCATTGAGCCCCATTATAAATGTCTCAAATTTGAAAGCACTATATTTCTAAAACGATGAAACATTTCAAAGATTCCTTTTCAGGCAAACATGTCCACCGTAAGATGAACCTAAATAGGTATGAATGGGGTTTCTAGGTGTAAGTATGTAGGACTAGTAGCATGCCAAAGTTTGTGCTATTGCCATTGAGAATGCATTGTGCGTTTAAGTTATATAACTCAGAAACTACAAAACATTTCAAAGTAAAAAGTTCCAGCATGTGTCTCCACAGTAAGCTGAATTATAAAACGTGTGAATGGAGTTTCTAGTTGAAAGTGATTTTTTGACGTGCCACTCTGCCATTATACATTTCTCACATTTAAAGCACTATATTTCTAAAACTATGAAACATATCAAAGATTCCTTTTTCAGGCAAACATGTCCACCGTAAGATGAACCTAAATAGGTTTGAATGGGGATTCTAGGTGTAAGTATGTAGGACTAGTGGCATGCCAAAGTTATAATTTTTTCCGGACGGACTACTATAGCATGTCGTTTTTCGTGATTTTGGACTATTTGAAAAAAAGATGAAAATCATGAAAAAACGACATACTATAGTTCATGGTTTCGGACGGCATCATGTCGTTTTTCGTGATTTTGGAGGATTCGAAAAAAGATGAAAATCATGAAAAAACGACATACTATAGTCCATGGTTTGGGACGGCATAATATATTATGTCATATTTTCATGATTTTGGAACACTACGTCAGAGCCAGGACTTGAACCTGCAGCCTCCTGATTCCCAGGCAGGCTCTGTACCCAGTGAGCCACTGTGCATACTCTTCTTAAAAGGCCGAATAGATAATGACAGAAGAGCCAGAGACTTGTTTCCATTGTGGTTCATAAAAATTCGAACGTCTAGAGATAAACAACAGCAAAAGAAACAACAGACAAATCTCCTGTTATTTTATTTTTTGTATTTTATTTTTGTATCAATGTTGTACTCAAAGGGAACAGCAGACTGCATTGTGGCAGGTAGCAAGTAGATCAGTGACTTAGCACACTGGCTGCATGAACTGGAGATTGTGGGTTCAAACCCCACTCAAATCTTTACTTGCCAAAATCTGCCATTGACCCCCATTCTGAATTTCTCAAATTTAAAAGCACTATATTTCTAAAACTATGAAACATTTCAAAGATTCCTTTTCAGGCAAACATGTCCACCGTAAGATGAACCTAAATAGGTATGAATGGGGTTTCTAGGTGTAAGTATGTAGGACTAGTAGCATGCCAAAGTTTGTGCTATTGCCATTGTGAATGCATTGGGCGTTTAAGTTTAATAACTCAGAAACTACAAAACATTTCAAAGTAAAAAGTTCCAGCATGTGTCTCCACAGTAAGCTGAATTATAAAAAGTGTGAATGGAGTTTCTAGGTGAAAGTGACTTTTTGACGTGCCAATATCTGCCATTGAGCCCCATTATAAATGTCTCAAATTTGAAAGCACTATATTTCTAAAACGATGAAACATTTCAAAGATTCCTTTTCAGGCAAACATGTCCACCGCAAGATGAACCTAAATAGGTATGAATGGGGTTTCTAGGTGTAAGTATGTAGGACTAGTAGCATGCCAAAGTTTGTGCTATTGCCATTGAGAATGCATTGGGCGTTAAAGTTAAATAACTCAGAAACTACAAAACATTTCAAAGTAAAAAGTTCCAGCATGTGTCTCCACAGTAAGCTGAATTATAAAAAGTGTGAATGGAGTTTCTAGGTGAAAGTGACTTTTTGACGTGCCAATATCTGCCATTGAGCCCCATTATAAATGTCTCAAATTTGAAAGCACTATATTTCTAAAACGATGAAACATTTCAAAGATTCCTTTTCAGGCAAACATGTCCACCGTAAGATGAACCTAAATAGGTATGAATGGGGTTTCTAGGTGTAAGTATGTAGGACTAGTAGCATGCCAAAGTTTGTGCTATTGCCATTGAGAATGCATTGGGCGTTAAAGTTAAATAACACAGAAACTACAAAACATTTCAAAGTAAAACGTTCCAGCATGTGTCTCCACAGTAAGCTGAATTATACAAAGTGTGAATGGAGTTTTTAGGTGAAAGTGACTTTTTGACATGCCAATATCTGCCATTGAGCCCCATTATAAATGTCTCAAATTTGAAAGCACTATATTTCTAAAACGATGAAACATTTCAAAGATTCCTTTTCAGGCAAACATGTCCACCGTAAGATGAACCTAAATAGGTATGAATGGGGTTTCTAGGTGTAAGTATGTAGGACTAGTAGCATGCCAAAGTTTGTGCTATTGCCATTGTCAATGCATTGTGCGTTTAAGTTATATAACTCAGAAACTACAAAACATTTCAAAGTAAAAAGTTCCAGCATGTGTCTCCACAGTAAGCTGAATTATAAATAGTGTGAATGGATTTTCTAGGTGAAAGTGACTTTTTGACGTGCCAATATCTGCCATTGAGCCCCATTATAAATGTCTCAAATTTGAAAGCACTATATTTCTAAAACGATGAAACATTTCAAAGATTCCTTTTCAGGCAAACATGTCCACCGTAAGATGAACCTAAATAGGTATGAATGGGGTTTCTAGGTGTAAGTATGTAGGACTAGTAGCATGCCAAAGTTTGTGCTATTGCCATTGAGAATGCATTGGGCGTTAAAGTTAAATAACTCAGAAACTACAAAACATTTCAAAGTAAAAAGTTCCAGCATGTGTCTCCACAGTAAGCTGAATTGTACAAAGTGTGAATGGAGTTTCTAGGTGAAAGTGACTTTTTGACGTGCCAATATCTGCCATTGAGCCCCATTATAAATGTCTCAAATTTGAAAGCACTATATTTCTAAAACGATGAAACATTTCAAAGATTCCTTTTCAGGCAAACATGTCCACCGTAAGATGAACCTAAATAGGTATGAATGGGGTTTCTAGGTGTAAGTATGTAGGACTAGTAGCATGCCAAAGTTTGTGCTATTGCCATTGAGAATGCATTGTGCGTTTAAGTTATATAACTCAGAAACTACAAAACATTTCAAAGTAAAAAGTTCCAGCATGTGTCTCCACAGTAAGCTGAATTATAAAACGTGTGAATGGAGTTTCTTGTTGAAAGTGATTTTTTGACGTGCCACTCTGCCATTATAAATTTCTCACATTTAAAGCACTATATTTCTAAAACTATGAAACATATCAAAGATTCCTTTTCAGGCAAACATGTCCACCGTAAGATGAACCTAAATAGGTTTGAATGGGGATTCTAGGTGTAAGTATGTAGGACTAGTGGCATGCCAAAGTTATAATTTTTTCCGGACGGACTACTATAGCATGTCGTTTTTCGTGATTTTGGACTATTTGAAAAAAAGATGAAAATCATGAAAAAACGACATACTATAGTTCATGGTTTCGGACGGCATCATGTCGTTTTTCGTGATTTTGGAGGATTCGAAAAAAGATGAAAATCATGAAAAAACGACATACTATAGTCCATGGTTTGGGACGGCATAATATATTATGTCATATTTGCAACACTACGTCAGAGCCAGGACTTGAACCTGCAGCCTCCTGATTCCCAGGCAGGCTCTGTACCCAGTGAGCCACTGTGCATACTCATCTTAAAAGGCCGAATAGATAATGACAGAAGAGCCAGAGACTTGTTTCCATTGTGGTTCATAAACATTTGAACGTCTAGAGATAAACAACAGCAAAAGAAACAATAGACAAATCTCCTGTTATTTTATTTTTTGTATTTTATTTTTGTATCAATGTTGTACTCAAAGGGAACAGCAGACTGCATTGTGGCAGGTAGCAAGTAGATCAGTGACTTAGCACACTGGCTGCATGATCTGGAGATTGTGGGTTCAAACCCCACTCAAATCTTTACTTGCCAAAATCTGCCATTGACCCCCATTCTGAATTTCTCAAATTTAAAAGCACTATATTTCTAAAACTATGAAACATTTCAAAGATTCCTTTTCAGGCAAACATGTCCACCGTAAGATGAACCTAAATACGTTTGAATGGGGTTTCTAGGTGTAAGCATGTAGGACTAGTAGCATGCCAAAGATTGTGCTATTGCCATTGAGAATGCATTGGGCGTTTAAGTTTAATAACTCAGAAACTACAAAACATTTCAAAGTAAAAAGTTCCAGCATGTGTCTCCACAGTAAGCTGAATTATAAAAAGTGTGAATGGAGTTTCTAGGTGAAAGTGACTTTTTGACGTGCCAATATCTGCCATTGAGCCCCATTATAAATGTCTCAAATTTGAAAGCACTATATTTCTAAAACGATGAAACATTTCAAAGATTCCTTTTCAGGCAAACATGTCCACCGTAAGATGAATCTAAATAGGTATGAATGGGGTTTCTAGGTGTAAGTATGTAGGACTAGTAGCATGCCAAAGTTTGTGCTATTGCCATTGTGAATGCATTGTGCGTTTAAGTTATATAACTCAGAAACTACAAAACATTTCAAAGTAAAAAGTTCCAGCATGTGTCTCCACAGTAAGCTGAATTATAAATAGTGTGAATGGATTTTCTAGGTGAAAGTGACTTTTTGACGTGCCAATATCTGCCATTGAGCCCCATTAAAAATGTCTCAAATTTGAAAGCACTATATTTCTAAAACGATGAAACATTTCAAAGATTCCTTTTCAGGCAAACATGTCCACCGTAAGATGAACCTAAATAGGTATGAATGGGGTTTCTAGGTGTAAGTATGTAGGACTAGTAGCATGCCAAAGTTTGTGCTATTGCCATTGAGAATGCATTGGGCGTTAAAGTTGAATAACTCAGAAACTACAAAACATTTCAAAGTAAAAAGTTCCAGCATGTGTCTCCACAGTAAGCTGAATTGTACAAAGTGTGAATGGAGTTTCTAGGTGAAAGTGACTTTTTGACGTGCCAATATCTGCCATTGAGCCCCATTATAAATGTCTCAAATTTGAAAGCACTATATTTCTAAAACGATGAAACATTTCAAAGATTCCTTTTCAGCCAAACATGTCCACCGTAAGATGAACCTAAATAGGTATGAATGGGGTTTCTAGGTGTAAGTATGTAGGACTAGTAGCATGCCAAAGTTTGTGCTATTGCCATTGAGAATGCATTGTGCGTTTAAGTTATATAACTCAGAAACTACAAAACATTTCAAAGTAAAAAGTTCCAGCATGTGTCTCCACAGTAAGCTGAATTATAAAACGTGTGAATGGAGTTTCTTGTTGAAAGTGATTTTTTGACGTGCCACTCTGCCATTATAAATTTCTCACATTTAAAGCACTATATTTCTAAAACTATGAAACATATCAAAGATTCCTTTTCAGGCAAACATGTCCACCGTAAGATGAACCTAAATAGGTTTGAATGGGGATTCTAGGTGTAAGTATGTAGGACTAGTGGCATGCCAAAGTTATAATTTTTTCCGGACGGACTACTATAGCATGTCGTTTTTCGTGATTTTGGACTATTTGAAAAAAAGATGAAAATCATGAAAAAACGACATACTATAGTTCATGGTTTCGGACGGCATCATGTCGTTTTTCGTGATTTTGGAGGATTCGAAAAAAGATGAAAATCATGAAAAAACGACATACTATAGTCCATGGTTTAGGACGGCATAATATATTATGTCATATTTGCAACACTACGTCAGAGCCAGGACTTGAACCTGCAGCCTCCTGATTCCCAGGCAGGCTCTGTACCCAGTGAGCCACTGTGCATACTCTTCTTAAAAGGCCGAATAGATAATGACAGAAGAGCCAGAGACTTGTTTCCATTGTGGTTCATAAACATTTGAACGTCTAGAGATAAACAACAGCAAAAGAAACAATAGACAAATCTCCTGTTATTTTATTTTTTGTATTTTATTTTTGTATCAATGTTGTACTCAAAGGGAACAGCAGACTGCATTGTGGCAGGTAGCAAGTAGATCAGTGACTTAGCACACTGGCTGCATGATCTGGAGATTGTGGGTTCAAACCCCACTCAAATCTTTACTTGCCAAAATCTGCCATTGACCCCCATTCTGAATTTCTCAAATTTAAAAGCACTATATTTCTAAAACTATGAAACATTTCAAAGATTCCTTTTCAGGCAAACATGTCCACCGTAAGATGAACCTAAATACGTTTGAATGGGTTTTCTAGGTGTAAGCATGTAGGACTAGTAGCATGCCAAAGATTGTGCTATTGCCATTGAGAATGCATTGGGCGTTTAAGTTTAATAACTCAGAAACTACAAAACATTTCAAAGTAAAAAGTTCCAGCATGTGTCTCCACAGTAAGCTGAATTATAAAAAGTGTGAATGGAGTTTCTAGGTGAAAGTGACTTTTTGACGTGCCAATATCTGCCATTGAGCCCCATTATAAATGTCTCAAATTTGAAAGCACTATATTTCTAAAACGATGAAACATTTCAAAGATTCCTTTTCAGGCAAACATGTCCACCGTAAGATGAACCTAAATAGGTATGAATGGGGTTTCTAGGTGTAAGTATGTAGGACTAGTAGCATGCCAAAGTTTGTGCTATTGCCATTGAGAATGCATTGGGCGTTTAAATTAAATAACTCAGAAACTACAAAACATTTCAAAGTAAAAAGTTCCAGTATGTGTCTCCACAGTAAGCTGAATTATAAAAAGTGTGAATGGAGTTTCTAGGAGAAAGTGATTTTTTGATGTGCCAATATCTGCCATTGAGCCCCATTATAAATGTCTCAAATTTGAAAGCACTATATTTCTAAAATGATGAAACATTTCAAAGATTCCTTTTCAGGCAAACATGTCCACCGTAAGATTAACCTAAATAGGTATGAATGGGGTTTCTAGGTGTAAGTATGTAGGACTAGTAGCATGCCAAAGTTTGTGCTATTGCCATTGAGAATGCATTGGGCGTTTAAGTTAAATAACTCAGAAACTACAAAACATTTCAAAGTAAAAAGTTCCAGCATGTGTCTCCACAGTAAGCTGAATTATAAAAAGTGTGAATGGAGTTTCTAGGTGAAAGTGACTTTTTGACGTGCCAATATCTGCCATTGAGCCCCATTATAAATGTCTCAAATTTGAAAGCACTATATTTCTAAAACGATGAAACATTTCAAAGATTCCTTTTCAGGCAAACATGTCCACCGTAAGATGAACCTAAATAGGTATGAATGGGGTTTCTAGGTGTAAGTATGTAGGACTAGTAGCATGCCAAAGTTTGTGCTATTGCCATTGAGAATGCATTGGGCGTTTAAATTAAATAACTCAGAAACTACAAAACATTTCAAAGTAAAAAGTTCCAGCATGTGTCTCCACAGTAAGCTGAATTATAAAAAGTGTGAATGGAGTTTCTAGGTGAAAGTGACTTTTTGACGTGCCAATATCTGCCATTGAGCCCCATTATAAATGTCTCAAATTTGAAAGCACTATATTTCTAAAACGATGAAACATTTCAAAGATTCCTTTTCAGGCAAACATGTCCACCGTAAGATGAACCTAAATAGGTATGAATGGGGTTTCTAGGTGTAAGTATGTAGGACTAGTAGCATGCCAAAGTTTGTGCTATTGCCATTGAGAATGCATTGGGCGTTTAAATTAAATAACTCAGAAACTACAAAACATTTCAAAGTAAAAAGTTCCAGTATGTGTCTCCACAGTAAGCTGAATTATAAAAAGTGTGAATGGAGTTTCTAGGTGAAAGTGATTTTTTGACGTGCCAATATCTGCCATTGAGCCCCATTATAAATGTCTCAAATTTGAAAGCACTATATTTCTAAAACGATGAAACATTTCAAAGATTCCTTTTCAGGCAAACATGTCCACCGTAAGATGAATCTAAATAGGTATGAATGGGGTTTCTAGGTGTAAGTATGTAGGACTAGTAGCATGCCAAAGTTTGTGCTATTGCCATTGAGAATGCATTGGGCGTTAAAGTTAAATAACTCAGAAACTACAAAACATTTCAAAGTAAAAAGTTCCAGCATGTGTCTCCACAGTAAGCTGAATTATAAATAGTGTGAATGGATTTTCTAGGTGAAAGTGACTTTTTGACGTGCCAATATCTGCCATTGAGCCCCATTATAAATGTCTCAAATTTGAAAGCACTATATTTCTAAAACGATGAAACATTTCAAAGATTCCTTTTCAGGCAAACATGTCCACCGTAAGATGAACCTAAATAGGTATGAATGGGGTTTCTAGGTGTAAGTATGTAGGACTAGTAGCATGCCAAAGTTTGTGCTATTGCCATTGAGAATGCATTGGGCGTTTAAATTAAATAACTCAGAAACTACAAAACATTTCAAAGTAAAAAGTTCCAGTATGTGTCTCCACAGTAAGCTGAATTATAAAAAGTGTGAATGGAGTTTCTAGGTGAAAGTGATTTTTTGACGTGCCAATATCTGCCATTGAGCCCCATTATAAATGTCTCAAATTTGAAAGCACTATATTTCTAAAACGATGAAACATTTCAAAGATTCCTTTTCAGGCAAACATGTCCACCGTAAGATGAATCTAAATAGGTATGAATGGGGTTTCTAGGTGTAAGTATGTAGGACTAGTAGCATGCCAAAGTTTGTGCTATTGCCATTGAGAATGCATTGGGCGTTAAAGTTAAATAACTCAGAAACTACAAAACATTTCAAAGTAAAAAGTTCCAGCATGTGTCTCCACAGTAAGCTGAATTATAAATAGTGTGAATGGATTTTCTAGGTGAAAGTGACTTTTTGACGTGCCAATATCTGCCATTGAGCCCCATTATAAATGTCTCAAATTTGAAAGCACTATATTTCTAAAACGATGAAACATTTCAAAGATTCCTTTTCAGGCAAACATGTCCACCGTAAGATGAACCTAAATAGGTATGAATGGGGTTTCTAGGTGTAAGTATGTAGGACTAGTAGCATGCCAAAGTTTGTGCTATTGCCATTGAGAATGCATTGGGCGTTAAAGTTAAATAACTCAGAAACTACAAAACATTTCAAAGTAAAAAGTTCCAGCATGTGTCTCCACAGTAAGCTGAATTGTACAAAGTGTGAATGGAGTTTCTAGGTGAAAGTGACTTTTTGACGTGCCAATATCTGCCATTGAGCCCCATTATAAATGTCTCAAATTTGAAAGCACTATATTTCTAAAACGATGAAACATTTCAAAGATTCCTTTTCAGGCAAACATGTCCACCGTAAGATGAACCTAAATACGTTTGAATGGGTTTTCTAGGTGTAAGCATGTAGGACTAGTAGCATGCCAAAGATTGTGCTATTGCCATTGAGAATGCATTGGGCGTTTAAGTTTAATAACTCAGAAACTACAAAACATTTCAAAGTAAAAAGTTCCAGCATGTGTCTCCACAGTAAGCTGAATTATAAAAAGTGTGAATGGAGTTTCTAGGTGAAAGTGACTTTTTGACGTGCCAATATCTGCCATTGAGCCCCATTATAAATGTCTCAAATTTGAAAGCACTATATTTCTAAAACGATGAAACATTTCAAAGATTCCTTTTCAGGCAAACATGTCCACCGTAAGATGAACCTAAATAGGTATGAATGGGGTTTCTAGGTGTAAGTATGTAGGACTAGTAGCATGCCAAAGTTTGTGCTATTGCCATTGAGAATGCATTGGGCGTTTAAATTAAATAACTCAGAAACTACAAAACATTTCAAAGTAAAAAGTTCCAGTATGTGTCTCCACAGTAAGCTGAATTATAAAAAGTGTGAATGGAGTTTCTAGGAGAAAGTGATTTTTTGATGTGCCAATATCTGCCATTGAGCCCCATTATAAATGTCTCAAATTTGAAAGCACTATATTTCTAAAATGATGAAACATTTCAAAGATTCCTTTTCAGGCAAACATGTCCACCGTAAGATTAACCTAAATAGGTATGAATGGGGTTTCTAGGTGTAAGTATGTAGGACTAGTAGCATGCCAAAGTTTGTGCTATTGCCATTGAGAATGCATTGGGCGTTTAAGTTAAATAACTCAGAAACTACAAAACATTTCAAAGTAAAAAGTTCCAGCATGTGTCTCCACAGTAAGCTGAATTATAAAAAGTGTGAATGGAGTTTCTAGGTGAAAGTGACTTTTTGACGTGCCAATATCTGCCATTGAGCCCCATTATAAATGTCTCAAATTTGAAAGCACTATATTTCTAAAACGATGAAACATTTCAAAGATTCCTTTTCAGGCAAACATGTCCACCGTAAGGTGAACCTAAATAGGTATGAATGGGGTTTCTAGGTGTAAGTATGTAGGACTAGTAGCATGCCAAAGTTTGTGCTATTGCCATTGAGAATGCATTGGGCGTTTAAATTAAATAACTCAGAAACTACAAAACATTTCAAAGTAAAAAGTTCCAGCATGTGTCTCCACAGTAAGCTGAATTATAAAAAGTGTGAATGGAGTTTCTAGGTGAAAGTGACTTTTTGACGTGCCAATATCTGCCATTGAGCCCCATTATAAATGTCTCAAATTTGAAAGCACTATATTTCTAAAACGATGAAACATTTCAAAGATTCCTTTTCAGGCAAACATGTCCACCGTAAGATGAACCTAAATAGGTATGAATGGGGTTTCTAGGTGTAAGTATGTAGGACTAGTAGCATGCCAAAGTTTGTGCTATTGCCATTGAGAATGCATTGGGCGTTTAAATTAAATAACTCAGAAACTACAAAACATTTCAAAGTAAAAAGTTCCAGTATGTGTCTCCACAGTAAGCTGAATTATAATAAGTGTGAATGGAGTTTCTAGGAGAAAGTGATTTTTTGATGTGCCAATATCTGCCATTGAGCCCCATTATAAATGTCTCAAATTTGAAAGCACTATATTTCTAAAACGATGAAACATTTCAAAGATTCCTTTTCAGGCAAACATGTCCACCGTAAGATGAACCTAAATAGGTATGAATGGGGTTTCTAGGTGTAAGTATGTAGGACTAGTAGCATGCCAAAGTTTGTGCTATTGCCATTGAGAATGCATTGGGCGTTAAAGTTAAATAACTCAGAAACTACAAAACATTTCAAAGTAAAAAGTTCCAGCATGTGTCTCCACAGTAAGCAGAATTGTACAAAGTGTGAATGGAGTTTCTAGGTGAAAGTGACTTTTTGACGTGCCAATATCTGCCATTGAGCCCCATTATAAATGTCTCAAATTTGAAAGCACTATATTTCTAAAACGATGAAACATTTCAAAGATTCCTTTTCAGGCAAACATGTCCACCGTAAGATGAACCTAAATAGGTATGAATGGGGTTTCTAGGTGTAAGTATGTAGGACTAGTAGCATGCCAAAGTTTGTGCTATTGCCATTGAGAATGCATTGTGCGTTTAAGTTATATAACTCAGAAACTACAAAACATTTCAAAGTAAAAAGTTCCAGCATGTGTCTCCACAGTAAGCAGAATTATAAAACGTGTGAATGGAGTTTCTTGTTGAAAGTGATTTTTTGACGTGCCACTCTGCCATTATAAATTTCTCACATTTAAAGCACTATATTTCTAAAACTATGAAACATATCAAAGATTCCTTTTCAGGCAAACATGTCCACCGTAAGATGAACCTAAATAGGTTTGAATGGGGATTCTAGGTGTAAGTATGTAGGACTAGTGGCATGCCAAAGTTATAATTTTTTCCGGACGGACTACTATAGCATGTCGTTTTTCGTGATTTTGGACTATTTGAAAAAAAGATGAAAATCATGAAAAAACGACATACTATAGTTCATGGTTTCGGACGGCATCATGTCGTTTTTCGTGATTTTGGAGGATTCGAAAAAAGATGAAAATCATGAAAAAACGACATACTATAGTCCATGGTTTGGGACGGCATAATATATTATGTCATATTTGCAACACTACGTCAGAGCCAGGACTTGAACCTGCAGCCTCCTGATTCCCAGGCAGGCTCTGTACCCAGTGAGCCACTGTGCATACTCTTCTTAAAAGGCCGAATAGATAATGACAGAAGAGCCAGAGACTTGTTTCCATTGTGGTTCATAAACATTTGAACGTCTAGAGATAAACAACAGCAAAAGAAACAATAGACAAATCTCCTGTTATTTTATTTTTTGTATTTTATTTTTGTATCAATGTTGTACTCAAAGGGAACAGCAGACTGCATTGTGGCAGGTAGCAAGTAGATCAGTGACTTAGCACACTGGCTGCATGATCTGGAGATTGTGGGTTCAAACCCCACTCAAATCTTTACTTGCCAAAATCTGCCATTGACCCCCATTCTGAATTTCTCAAATTTAAAAGCACTATATTTCTAAAACTATGAAACATTTCAAAGATTCCTTTTCAGGCAAACATGTCCACCGTAAGATGAACCTAAATACGTTTGAATGGGGTTTCTAGGTGTAAGCATGTAGGACTAGTAGCATGCCAAAGATTGTGCTATTGCCATTGAGAATGCATTGGGCGTTTAAGTTTAATAACTCAGAAACTACAAAACATTTCAAAGTAAAAAGTTCCAGCATGTGTCTCCACAGTAAGCTGAATTATAAAAAGTGTGAATGGAGTTTCTAGGTGAAAGTGACTTTTTGACGTGCCAATATCTGCCATTGAGCCCCATTATAAATGTCTCAAATTTGAAAGCACTATATTTCTAAAACGATGAAACATTTCAAAGATTCCTTTTCAGGCAAACATGTCCACCGTAAGATGAATCTAAATAGGTATGAATGGGGTTTCTAGGTGTAAGTATGTAGGACTAGTAGCATGCCAAAGTTTGTGCTATTGCCATTGTGAATGCATTGTGCGTTTAAGTTATATAACTCAGAAACTACAAAACATTTCAAAGTAAAAAGTTCCAGCATGTGTCTCCACAGTAAGCTGAATTATAAATAGTGTGAATGGATTTTCTAGGTGAAAGTGACTTTTTGACGTGCCAATATCTGCCATTGAGCCCCATTAAAAATGTCTCAAATTTGAAAGCACTATATTTCTAAAACGATGAAACATTTCAAAGATTCCTTTTCAGGCAAACATGTCCACCGTAAGATGAACCTAAATAGGTATGAATGGGGTTTCTAGGTGTAAGTATGTAGGACTAGTAGCATGCCAAAGTTTGTGCTATTGCCATTGAGAATGCATTGGGCGTTAAAGTTAAATAACTCAGAAACTACAAAACATTTCAAAGTAAAAAGTTCCAGCATGTGTCTCCACAGTAAGCTGAATTGTACAAAGTGTGAATGGAGTTTCTAGGTGAAAGTGACTTTTTGACGTGCCAATATCTGCCATTGAGCCCCATTATAAATGTCTCAAATTTGAAAGCACTATATTTCTAAAACGATGAAACATTTCAAAGATTCCTTTTCAGGCAAACATGTCCACCGTAAGATGAACCTAAATAGGTATGAATGGGGTTTCTAGGTGTAAGTATGTAGGACTAGTAGCATGCCAAAGTTTGTGCTATTGCCATTGAGAATGCATTGTGCGTTTAAGTTATATAACTCAGAAACTACAAAACATTTCAAAGTAAAAAGTTCCAGCATGTGTCTCCACAGTAAGCTGAATTATAAAACGTGTGAATGGAGTTTCTTGTTGAAAGTGATTTTTTGACGTGCCACTCTGCCATTATAAATTTCTCACATTTAAAGCACTATATTTCTAAAACTATGAAACATATCAAAGATTCCTTTTCAGGCAAACATGTCCACCGTAAGATGAACCTAAATAGGTTTGAATGGGGATTCTAGGTGTAAGTATGTAGGACTAGTGGCATGCCAAAGTTATAATTTTTTCCGGACGGACTACTATAGCATGTCGTTTTTCGTGATTTTGGACTATTTGAAAAAAAGATGAAAATCATGAAAAAACGACATACTATAGTTCATGGTTTCGGACGGCATCATGTCGTTTTTCGTGATTTTGGAGGATTCGAAAAAAGATGAAAATCATGAAAAAACGACATACTATAGTCCATGGTTTGGGACGGCATAATATATTATGTCATATTTGCAACACTACGTCAGAGCCAGGACTTGAACCTGCAGCCTCCTGATTCCCAGGCAGGCTCTGTACCCAGTGAGCCACTGTGCATACTCTTCTTAAAAGGCCGAATAGATAATGACAGAAGAGCCAGAGACTTGTTTCCATTGTGGTTCATAAACATTTGAACGTCTAGAGATAAACAACAGCAAAAGAAACAATAGACAAATCTCCTGTTATTTTATTTTTTGTATTTTATTTTTGTATCAATGTTGTACTCAAAGGGAACAGCAGACTGCATTGTGGCAGGTAGCAAGTAGATCAGTGACTTAGCACACTGGCTGCATGATCTGGAGATTGTGGGTTCAAACCCCACTCAAATCTTTACTTGCCAAAATCTGCCATTGACCCCCATTCTGAATTTCTCAAATTTAAAAGCACTATATTTCTAAAACTATGAAACATTTCAAAGATTCCTTTTCAGGCAAACATGTCCACCGTAAGATGAACCTAAATACGTTTGAATGGGGTTTCTAGGTGTAAGCATGTAGGACTAGTAGCATGCCAAAGATTGTGCTATTGCCATTGAGAATGCATTGGGCGTTTAAGTTTAATAACTCAGAAACTACAAAACATTTCAAAGTAAAAAGTTCCAGCATGTGTCTCCACAGTAAGCTGAATTATAAAAAGTGTGAATGGAGTTTCTAGGTGAAAGTGACTTTTTGACGTGCCAAGATCTGCCATTGAGCCCCATTATAAATGTCTCAAATTTGAAAGCACTATATTTCTAAAACGATGAAACATTTCAAAGATTCCTTTTCAGGCAAACATGTCCACCGTAAGATGAATCTAAATAGGTATGAATGGGGTTTCTAGGTGTAAGTATGTAGGACTAGTAGCATGCCAAAGTTTGTGCTATTGCCATTGTGAATGCATTGTGCGTTTAAGTTATATAACTCAGAAACTACAAAACATTTCAAAGTAAAAAGTTCCAGCATGTGTCTCCACAGTAAGCTGAATTATAAATAGTGTGAATGGATTTTCTAGGTGAAAGTGACTTTTTGACGTGCCAATATCTGCCATTGAGCCCCATTAAAAATGTCTCAAATTTGAAAGCACTATATTTCTAAAACGATGAAACATTTCAAAGATTCCTTTTCAGGCAAACATGTCCACCGTAAGATGAACCTAAATAGGTATGAATGGGGTTTCTAGGTGTAAGTATGTAGGACTAGTAGCATGCCAAAGTTTGTGCTATTGCCATTGAGAATGCATTGGGCGTTAAAGTTAAATAACTCAGAAACTACAAAACATTTCAAAGTAAAACGTTCCAGCATGTGTCTCCACAGTAAGCTGAATTGTACAAAGTGTGAATGGAGTTTCTAGGTGAAAGTGACTTTTTGACGTGCCAATATCTGCCATTGAGCCCCATTATAAATGTCTCAAATTTGAAAGCACTATATTTCTAAAACGATGAAACATTTCAAAGATTCCTTTTCAGGCAAACATGTCCACCGTAAGATGAACCTAAATAGGTATGAATGGGGTTTCTAGGTGTAAGTATGTAGGACTAGTAGCATGCCAAAGTTTGTGCTATTGCCATTGAGAATGCATTGTGCGTTTAAGTTATATAACTCAGAAACTACAAAACATTTCAAAGTAAAAAGTTCCAGCATGTGTCTCCACAGTAAGCTGAATTATAAAACGTGTGAATGGAGTTTCTTGTTGAAAGTGATTTTTTGACGTGCCACTCTGCCATTATAAATTTCTCACATTTAAAGCACTATATTTCTAAAACTATGAAACATATCAAAGATTCCTTTTCAGGCAAACATGTCCACCGTAAGATGAACCTAAATAGGTTTGAATGGGGATTCTAGGTGTAAGTATGTAGGACTAGTGGCATGCCAAAGTTATAATTTTTTCCGGACGGACTACTATAGCATGTCGTTTTTCGTGATTTTGGACTATTTGAAAAAAAGATGAAAATCATGAAAAAACGACATACTATAGTTCATGGTTTCGGACGGCATCATGTCGTTTTTCGTGATTTTGGAGGATTCGAAAAAAGATGAAAATCATGAAAAAACGACATACTATAGTCCATGGTTTGGGACGGCATAATATATTATGTCATATTTGCAACACTACGTCAGAGCCAGGACTTGAACCTGCAGCCTCCTGATTCCCAGGCAGGCTCTGTACCCAGTGAGCCACTGTGCATACTCTTCTTAAAAGGCCGAATAGATAATGACAGAAGAGCCAGAGACTTGTTTCCATTGTGGTTCATAAACATTTGAACGTCTAGAGATAAACAACAGCAAAAGAAACAATAGACAAATCTCCTGTTATTTTATTTTTTGTATTTTATTTTTGTATCAATGTTGTACTCAAAGGGAACAGCAGACTGCATTGTGGCAGGTAGCAAGTAGATCAGTGACTTAGCACACTGGCTGCATGATCTGGAGATTGTGGGTTCAAACCCCACTCAAATCTTTACTTGCCAAAATCTGCCATTGACCCCCATTCTGAATTTCTCAAATTTAAAAGCACTATATTTCTAAAACTATGAAACATTTCAAAGATTCCTTTTCAGGCAAACATGTCCACCGTAAGATGAACCTAAATACGTTTGAATGGGGTTTCTAGGTGTAAGCATGTAGGACTAGTAGCATGCCAAAGATTGTGCTATTGCCATTGAGAATGCATTGGGCGTTTAAGTTTAATAACTCAGAAACTACAAAACATTTCAAAGTAAAAAGTTCCAGCATGTGTCTCCACAGTAAGCTGAATTATAAAAAGTGTGAATGGAGTTTCTAGGTGAAAGTGACTTTTTGACGTGCCAAGATCTGCCATTGAGCCCCATTATAAATGTCTCAAATTTGAAAGCACTATATTTCTAAAACGATGAAACATTTCAAAGATTCCTTTTCAGGCAAACATGTCCACCGTAAGATGAATCTAAATAGGTATGAATGGGGTTTCTAGGTGTAAGTATGTAGGACTAGTAGCATGCCAAAGTTTGTGCTATTGCCATTGTGAATGCATTGTGCGTTTAAGTTATATAACTCAGAAACTACAAAACATTTCAAAGTAAAAAGTTCCAGCATGTGTCTCCACAGTAAGCTGAATTATAAATAGTGTGAATGGATTTTCTAGGTGAAAGTGACTTTTTGACGTGCCAATATCTGCCATTGAGCCCCATTAAAAATGTCTCAAATTTGAAAGCACTATATTTCTAAAACGATGAAACATTTCAAAGATTCCTTTTCAGGCAAACATGTCCACCGTAAGATGAACCTAAATAGGTATGAATGGGGTTTCTAGGTGTAAGTATGTAGGACTAGTAGCATGCCAAAGTTTGTGCTATTGCCATTGAGAATGCATTGGGCGTTAAAGTTAAATAACTCAGAAACTACAAAACATTTCAAAGTAAAAAGTTCCAGCATGTGTCTCCACAGTAAGCTGAATTGTACAAAGTGTGAATGGAGTTTCTAGGTGAAAGTGACTTTTTGACGTGCCAATATCTGCCATTGAGCCCCATTATAAATGTCTCAAATTTGAAAGCACTATATTTCTAAAACGATGAAACATTTCAAAGATTCCTTTTCAGGCAAACATGTCCACCGTAAGATGAACCTAAATAGGTATGAATGGGGTTTCTAGGTGTAAGTATGTAGGACTAGTAGCATGCCAAAGTTTGTGCTATTGCCATTGAGAATGCATTGTGCGTTTAAGTTATATAACTCAGAAACTACAAAACATTTCAAAGTAAAAAGTTCCAGCATGTGTCTCCACAGTAAGCTGAATTATAAAACGTGTGAATGGAGTTTCTTGTTGAAAGTGATTTTTTGACGTGCCACTCTGCCATTATAAATTTCTCACATTTAAAGCACTATATTTCTAAAACTATGAAACATATCAAAGATTCCTTTTCAGGCAAACATGTCCACCGTAAGATGAACCTAAATAGGTTTGAATGGGGATTCTAGGTGTAAGTATGTAGGACTAGTGGCATGCCAAAGTTATAATTTTTTCCGGACGGACTACTATAGCATGTCGTTTTTCGTGATTTTGGACTATTTGAAAAAAAGATGAAAATCATGAAAAAACGACATACTATAGTTCATGGTTTCGGACGGCATCATGTCGTTTTTCGTGATTTTGGAGGATTCGAAAAAAGATGAAAATCATGAAAAAACGACATACTATAGTCCATGGTTTAGGACGGCATAATATATTATGTCATATTTGCAACACTACGTCAGAGCCAGGACTTGAACCTGCAGCCTCCTGATTCCCAGGCAGGCTCTGTACCCAGTGAGCCACTGTGCATACTCTTCTTAAAAGGCCGAATAGATAATGACAGAAGAGCCAGAGACTTGTTTCCATTGTGGTTCATAAACATTTGAACGTCTAGAGATAAACAACAGCAAAAGAAACAATAGACAAATCTCCTGTTATTTTATTTTTTGTATTTTATTTTTGTATCAATGTTGTACTCAAAGGGAACAGCAGACTGCATTGTGGCAGGTAGCAAGTAGATCAGTGACTTAGCACACTGGCTGCATGATCTGGAGATTGTGGGTTCAAACCCCACTCAAATCTTTACTTGCCAAAATCTGCCATTGACCCCCATTCTGAATTTCTCAAATTTAAAAGCACTATATTTCTAAAACTATGAAACATTTCAAAGATTCCTTTTCAGGCAAACATGTCCACCGTAAGATGAACCTAAATACGTTTGAATGGGTTTTCTAGGTGTAAGCATGTAGGACTAGTAGCATGCCAAAGATTGTGCTATTGCCATTGAGAATGCATTGGGCGTTTAAGTTTAATAACTCAGAAACTACAAAACATTTCAAAGTAAAAAGTTCCAGCATGTGTCTCCACAGTAAGCTGAATTATAAAAAGTGTGAATGGAGTTTCTAGGTGAAAGTGACTTTTTGACGTGCCAATATCTGCCATTGAGCCCCATTATAAATGTCTCAAATTTGAAAGCACTATATTTCTAAAACGATGAAACATTTCAAAGATTCCTTTTCAGGCAAACATGTCCACCGTAAGATGAACCTAAATAGGTATGAATGGGGTTTCTAGGTGTAAGTATGTAGGACTAGTAGCATGCCAAAGTTTGTGCTATTGCCATTGAGAATGCATTGGGCGTTTAAATTAAATAACTCAGAAACTACAAAACATTTCAAAGTAAAAAGTTCCAGTATGTGTCTCCACAGTAAGCTGAATTATAAAAAGTGTGAATGGAGTTTCTAGGAGAAAGTGATTTTTTGATGTGCCAATATCTGCCATTGAGCCCCATTATAAATGTCTCAAATTTGAAAGCACTATATTTCTAAAATGATGAAACATTTCAAAGATTCCTTTTCAGGCAAACATGTCCACCGTAAGATTAACCTAAATAGGTATGAATGGGGTTTCTAGGTGTAAGTATGTAGGACTAGTAGCATGCCAAAGTTTGTGCTATTGCCATTGAGAATGCATTGGGCGTTTAAGTTAAATAACTCAGAAACTACAAAACATTTCAAAGTAAAAAGTTCCAGCATGTGTCTCCACAGTAAGCTGAATTATAAAAAGTGTGAATGGAGTTTCTAGGTGAAAGTGACTTTTTGACGTGCCAATATCTGCCATTGAGCCCCATTATAAATGTCTCAAATTTGAAAGCACTATATTTCTAAAACGATGAAACATTTCAAAGATTCCTTTTCAGGCAAACATGTCCACCGTAAGATGAACCTAAATAGGTATGAATGGGGTTTCTAGGTGTAAGTATGTAGGACTAGTAGCATGCCAAAGTTTGTGCTATTGCCATTGAGAATGCATTGGGCGTTTAAATTAAATAACTCAGAAACTACAAAACATTTCAAAGTAAAAAGTTCCAGTATGTGTCTCCACAGTAAGCTGAATTATAATAAGTGTGAATGGAGTTTCTAGGAGAAAGTGATTTTTTGATGTGCCAATATCTGCCATTGAGCCCCATTATAAATGTCTCAAATTTGAAAGCACTATATTTCTAAAACGATGAAACATTTCAAAGATTCCTTTTCAGGCAAACATGTCCACCGTAAGATGAACCTAAATAGGTATGAATGGGGTTTCTAGGTGTAAGTATGTAGGACTAGTAGCATGCCAAAGTTTGTGCTATTGCCATTGAGAATGCATTGGGCGTTAAAGTTAAATAACTCAGAAACTACAAAACATTTCAAAGTAAAAAGTTCCAGCATGTGTCTCCACAGTAAGCAGAATTGTACAAAGTGTGAATGGAGTTTCTAGGTGAAAGTGACTTTTTGACGTGCCAATATCTGCCATTGAGCCCCATTATAAATGTCTCAAATTTGAAAGCACTATATTTCTAAAACGATGAAACATTTCAAAGATTCCTTTTCAGGCAAACATGTCCACCGTAAGATGAACCTAAATAGGTATGAATGGGGTTTCTAGGTGTAAGTATGTAGGACTAGTAGCATGCCAAAGTTTGTGCTATTGCCATTGAGAATGCATTGTGCGTTTAAGTTATATAACTCAGAAACTACAAAACATTTCAAAGTAAAAAGTTCCAGCATGTGTCTCCACAGTAAGCTGAATTATAAAACGTGTGAATGGAGTTTCTAGTTGAAAGTGATTTTTTGACGTGCCACTCTGCCATTATACATTTCTCACATTTAAAGCACTATATTTCTAAAACTATGAAACATATCAAAGATTCCTTTTCAGGCAAACATGTCCACCGTAAGATGAACCTAAATAGGTTTGAATGGGGATTCTAGGTGTAAGTATGTAGGACTAGTGGCATGCCAAAGTTATAATTTTTTCCGGACAGACTACTATAGCATGTCGTTTTTCGTGATTTTGGACTATTTGAAAAAAAGATGAAAATCATGAAAAAACGACATACTATAGTTCATGGTTTCGGACGGCATCATGTCGTTTTTCGTGATTTTGGAGGATTCGAAAAAAGATGAAAATCATGAAAAAACGACATACTATAGTTCATGGTTTCGGACGGCATCATGTCGTTTTTCGTGATTTTGGAGGATTCGAAAAAAGATGAAAATCATGAAAAAACGACATACTATAGTCCATGGTTTGGGACGGCATAATATATTATGTCATATTTTCATGATTTTGGAACACTACGTCAGAGCCAGGACTTGAACCTGCAGCCTCCTGATTCCCAGGCAGGCTCTGTACCCTGCAGTGAGCCACTGTGCATACTCTTCTTAAAAGGCCGAATAGATAATGACAGAAGAGCCAGAGACTTGTTTCCATTGTGGTTCATAAACATTCGAACGTCTAGAGATAAACAACAGCAAAAGAAACAATAGACAAATCTCCTGTTATTTTATTTTTTTTATTTTATTTTTTTATCAATGTTGTACTCAAAGGGAACAGCAGACTGCATTGTGGCAGGTAGCAAGTAGATCAGTGACTTAGCACACTGGCTGCATGATCTGGAGATTGTGGGTTCAAACCCCACTCAAATCTTTACTTGCCAAAATCTGCCATTGACCCCCATTCTGAATTTCTCAAATTTAAAAGCACTATATTTCTAAAACTATGAAACATTTCAAAGATTCCTTTTCAGGCAAACATGTCCACCGTAAGATGAACCTAAATACGTTTGAATGGGGTTTCTAGGTGTAAGTATGTAGGACTAGTAGCATGCCAAAGTTTGTGCTATTGCCATTGAGAATGCATTGGGCGTTTAAGTTTAATAACTCAGAAACTACAAAACATTTCAAAGTAAAAAGTTCCAGCATGTGTCTCCACAGTAAGCTGAATTATAAAAAGTGTGAATGGAGTTTCTAGGTGAAAGTGACTTTTTGACGTGCCAATATCTGCCATTGAGCCCCATTATAAATGTCTCAAATTTGAAAGCACTATATTTCTAAAACGATGAAACATTTCAAAGATTCCTTTTCAGGCAAACATGTCCAATGTAAGATGAACCTAAATAGGTTTGAATGGGGTTTCTAGGTGTAAGTATGTAGGACTAGTAGCTACCCCTGAGCTACCCTCCCACCCCTCACCTACTCTCCCCCTGAACAATCCCAACCTACTATCCCCCTATCTCACCCCCCTACCACATACTCTCCCCCTATCTAAAGCCCCTTCAACTTACTGTCCTCCTCCCTGGCCAGTGGCCACCCCTGGACTACTCTCCCCCAACCTACTGTACCCTAACCAACCTCCTGCTACCTGACTCACTCTTCCCCTACCTACTCTGGGTGTTTGCAATGTGAACCAGCACCATCCTATAGGAGTGTGGTGGGTTTGAACCAACACACTAACGGCACAGCTACTGCTACCTACTTCTAGGTGTTGGAGATTTGAACCAGCACCGTCCTACTAGGAGTTTGTTGGGTTTGAACCAACACACACACTTGGTATTCTACGGATCACATCTGTTTTATCCGCTGGGCCACTTAACAGCACACACTCCATATGGAATTTCGGTGCTGCTTAAAGATGTCCTTCTGGATGTCAGTGTGCAATGGAAAGTGTCACAGTAAAGTCACAGTTTTTCCCATATTGAGAGAAGCCTGAGTCATTGCATCTGTCGAAACCCAGGATTGAACCAGGGACCCCTAGAGCTTCAGCCTAACGCTCTCCCAACTGAGCTATTTCGGTTTGCATCCAGAATCTATTTTTGCATTGATTGTTACTTGTTAGTTCTTAATCAATGATTTTCACAGTTTTTCCCCAGTGAGTTCAGCCTGATAGTATTATGGTTTTCTATAGGCCTACCTCATTGCACATGCCAAAACGCAGGACTGAACCAGGGACCTTTAGATCTTCAGTGTAACGCTCTCCCAACTGAGCTATTTCTGCTTGCTTCTGCAACGTAATTTTGCATTGATTGTTACTTCTTAAATAAACAATCTCATACAGTTTTTCAGATAGAAGAGCCTTGTCTTTATTCAAACCCACAAGGGAGCCAACATGTTCTCTGTTACGTACCAGAGGGTGTTCTTCTGGACGTCACGCTTTAAAACTTGTGTTGAGCAGAAGGACATGGGCTGGACTTGAACTGACAACCTGTAGCTTACATTGACAGTGTCTTAACCCAGAGAGCCACCAGGCTCTTTGAGGACTTCCTCAGCTTTCCATCTCTTTCTTACAGTGTTCTTCTCCAAAACATTCTCTAGAGTGAAAGTACAAGGAGCTCAGCTGGGTTTGAACTCATAAACTCTGGCTAACATACACATTTGCCTTACCTTATCTTAACAGTGTTTTCTGTTCCATCACGTGTCTTTAGTGCTGTTATCATGGATGTTAGTCAGATAAACAGAGGAGAAACCATGATAGAACACAGAGAGCATGGTAGCTCACAGTGGTAAGTGTCTGTCCACTTGATCCAGATGTTGTGGGTTCAAATCCCACTCTGCCCTTTACTCTGAAACTTTACTTTGAAGAACGAAGAAGATAAAAGCGGCTGGAAATCTCTCTCAGTCTGGCAAAAGTAGTGATGGTGAAGCGGAAGGATCACTAAAATCTGGATGTTTGTGCTGCAACACTCGCAGGTTCATGCCACCACTGGAGCTTCTGGGTAACCCATTGATGCATACGTTTCTACAGGTGAAAGTGATTATTTGACGTGCCAAAATCTGCCATTGACCCCCAATTTTATTTTCTCAAATTTGAATATATATATTATATATATTTCTAAAACTAATAAACTATGAAACATTTCAAATTTCACCGTAACTTCCGTAAGATGAACATTTTAAAGTGTGAATGGGGTTTCTAGGTCTAGTAAGTATGTAGGACTAGTAACGTGCCAAAGTAATTGTGCGAATGCATTTGTCGTTTATGTTAAATAACTCAGAAACTACAAAACATTTCAAAGTAAAAAGTTCCAGCATGTGTCTCCACAGTAAGCTGAATTATAAAAAGTGTGAATGGAGTTTCTAGGTGAAAGGGATTTTTTTACGTGCCAAAATCTGGCATTGACCCCCATTATATGTTTGTCAAATTTGAAAGCACTATATTTCTAAAACTATGAAACATTTCAAAGATTTATTTTCAGGCAAACTTGTCCACTTACCAACTCAGTGGCCTTGTGGTAGAGTGTCCGCCCTGAGACTGGGAGGTCGGGGTTCAATCCCCGGCTGGGTCATACCAAACCAAAGACTCTAAAAATGGGACCCAGTGGCTCCCGGCTTGACACTTAGCATCAAGGGTTGGATTGGGGGTAAGTCCCTGTGACATACTAGTGTCATGTCCAGGGGGTGTACTTGTACATCAAGCCGCCTTATGCTACAGAAACAGGAAATAGGCTCATGGCTCGGCAAGGCTACTTAGTACTTGACTATGTCCACTGTAAGATCAGCATTTTAAAGTTTGAATGGGGTTTCTATAGGTGTACTGTAAGTAGGTTTATGTGGGCTTGACATTAACTTTTTGAGGCACATTTCCAATTCACTTGTTCGGAGCACGCGAGCACACAAATACATTTTAAATCAACTAACTGTAGGCTAAGTTGGTTTTGGTGAATACATTAAATTAATGTTCTCAGTTTACAAGTACATTTTGCGTTCAAGCGGGCAGAAGCGACGACACAAAGAAGCGCTGTGAATTGATTTGGACTGCATCATGCAGTCTGTCACCCACATGGCATCATTGCGTTTTTGCAATGTCATGTCGCTGGCTTCCTTTGACAATAAATGATAGACTGCATCTTTTTTGGGGGGGGGGGGGGGGCACGGTGGCACAGTTGGTAGTGCTGTCGCCTCACAGCTAGAAGGCTAGAAGGAGCAACTTGGACACTCAGGCATGAAGGAAGCATGAGTTCAAGTCCGTTGCTCTCCCCATGTCCCCCATATATGGGGACTAGGCTGGCGGAGGGTGTGTAGAGCCCAGGATCACATTAGATAATTGACACAGGGGTGAAAAATGGGTTACAAAATCGTGGGATAAAAAATATAATAAAAAAAAAAAGAAAAGACTGCATCTTTTACATTTGCCCGTGTGAACGCATCATAACAGCCCAATAATGTCTGTGATCTTACATACATTTCATGTATTCCAAATACACAGCCATAGATCCGTCCTATCCATAATAATGTCAGACAATATTGTTGGCTCAGAAAACATGAAACCAAGAGTCAATCACGTGTCCTATGGACAAGTATACAATTCACTTGTCCGGAAAGATGTATTAGTTGTCCTGGACAACAGGGCGAGCCTTAATGTCAAGCCCTGCTTAATCCCATTCAAAATCCTTGCTCTTTGCATGTTCTCTCTCAACACCAGATTGGTCAACATGGCATGGCTGGTTCTGTCGTAGTCTGTGTGCAAGTGTGCCAGAGTAAAGTCAGTAATCCCAAAGAACAGAATAGAACATATGGGGTCAGACTTCATGGGGAAGGAAGCATGAAGTCAGTCCGTTGCTCTCCCCATGCTGGCAGAGGGAGTGTAGCGCCCAGGATTACATTAGATAATTGACACTGGGTGGAAAAAATGGGTTGCACAATCGTGGGATAAAATATTAAAGAGACTTGGCTGTGGAGCCTGATGGCTACTGGCACAAAGGACTGACCAGATCATAATGTGCTGACCCCGATCAATATGCGGCGGACTGTGCTCCTCATCCCCACACGCACATAGGAGTGGAGTTAATCAGTATAGCCAGCTTCTGTAACTTCCTCACCAGCGTATATATTCACTTTGTGGCATCGCTTGTGCCAAGTAGAAACTCGACCTCGATTCTAGCGCCACGCGTCGTTGGCTCCCTTGCGATGTTGTCACCCTTGCAATGTTGCACTGCAATTTGTAAGTGAGCAAGGAGGAAGGTGTTTGTGTGAGTAATGAGTGTGTTTGATGCACATGGAGAATACTAGGGTGTAAATGCAGACGGGAAGTAGTTGGAAAAAAGATTGCATTTGTTGTGTAACGACATGGTTTATTGTCTGTAACATTGCTGCTGCAGTGGTCAATGGCTGTACTGTAGAGAGATTGCTGCTGCAGTTGTCAATGGGTGTGTGTCTGTGTTGCCGTACTGAAGTGGATATACATGCATGGATACATACATGGAGACATACATAGGGGCACACATTGCTGTGCACTGTACTGTACTGTACTGTACTGTACTGTACTGTACTGTACTGTACCATTATTATTATTATTTTCTAGCTTTTTACTAGCTAAAACTAGTGTATTAAGAAGAAGATGATGTATGTTTATCATGTACATGTATGTTAGTTTGTTTGTGTTATTTGACGTCAGATTGTGATAATAATAATAATAATAATAATAACAATACAATTATTTAAAGAAAGGAACTTTCTAGTATCCCATATATGGGCTTAATATTCTCCATCCCTGATGATGTCACGTGATGTCACGAGGCATGACCATATATGGAGGCATGGGGTGACGGACGGACTGACGGGACTGACGGGAAATGCACGTTTCATAGTAAATGCGACCTGCAGTCACAATTAGGGATGCTGTGGAGAACCAAGAGGTAAAATGGTAAATGGTGCATTTATATAGCACCTTTATCCAAGGCGCTTTACATAGATTGTGCATCAATTCACCCATACATTCCATTCATACACCGATGACGGCGGAAACCATGCAAGGCACCAACCAGCACATCAGGAGCAATTAGGGGTTCAGAGTCTTGCTCAAGGGGTTCAGAGTCTTGACACTAACTCTGGGGGAGCCCGGGTTTGAACTGGCAGCCTTGCGGTTACCATCCAGCCACTCTACCCCTGAGCCACCGCCACCCCAGTTAGAAGCATAGTCAAAGGAGGGCTGAATTAGGGCACCCGCAAGTCTTGAGAGGACTTTTGTTGACAAGACAGGAAATTCTTCCCAGGAATCTTGTTCTTTGATTTACTTTTTTGATCAGCTTTGTTGCCATGCTTTGACCTGTCGGCTTGTTGTCAAGAATACAGCCCAAATTAAATATGTAATCTCTTCTTTGCTGGAGATTACTATGTCATCAACTTTTACCTTATAATCATTTACGTTGACTTTACTGAGGGAATGGTTTGGCTGCTTGTTCGGGCCAACTTGGTAGTTATTTCCCATGGGTATACCCCACAGAAGATGTATTGCGTTGGGTTTTGGCTAAATCAAGAAAGTTAACTACAGTATAGCAAACAAAGGCTGATTATGATATTAAGTTAACACATTTTATTCAAAGAGATAATCTCACACCAACACACTTTTTGAGTGGTGTAAACCACTCCTACAACTGGCTTTTGTGTGCAGAAAAAAATTAGCATGGTTGCTATGTTCAAAATAATTTCTGACGTAATTAAATCACACCCGGGTGAACTGGATGACCGTAGCAACCATGGTCATTTTCTCTGCACAAAAAAAGCCAGTTGTGAAATCACATCCGGGTGTGATTTCATTACGTCAGACATTACGTCAGACCACAGCTGATCATGCTATATAAAACCTTACACCACTCAGTTCACACGGGTGTGATTTTTTAACTACATTAAAGCAATGTTAGAGCTTCAAAATGACCCGGTGGAGGTACTAGGCCTACTATGTGTCATTTATTTCGCAGCCCAAAACAAGTTCAAGTTCAATGGTCCTATCAGTCTGAAACACTAATGTATTGTGACACTTTGATACCGACAGACAATAAGCCTCTCCGACTTAGCCTACTTACTACTTACTTTAGTTGTGACATCACTGATGTCACAGTTTCTTTTGTTCAGTTTAGGCAAGGCAAATGAGGAGGCTATGGCAAATAATCATGACTTGAGGTTTTTTTTACCTATATCCACGCACTAAATATGAAGATGAGACATGGCCAAAGCATTTCCGGGGGTCCCCAGCCAAAAACATTGAGAACCCCATATCTAGCAGAGTCAGCCACTGTTAACCACATTAGTGTCCCTATCCTGGGCATGTTGTAATGAATGGGCATGGTGAACATTCTGCAGTAAGTATTTCACCCTATCCTGTGTTTCCGAGGCGCCTTGAATGCACCATCAGCAAAACAAAAACATCTCTCTCTCTCTCTCTCTCTCTCTCTCTCTGACATTCATCCTCGGCAGCGCAAACGCAGTCACAAGCTACGTGCAGACAACAGACTATGGACTACAACAGATTCAGAAGTGAGCCCCACGGGATAACTAAGCACCACTTAGCTTTATAAAAACCCTGTCCATTTGTGTCCAAGTGATCAGGTGCCCTGCAGTTGTCCAGGTGCGGTTTGTGTGTGCAGTGAAAGTGGAAAATGTGATGTATTTTACATCACAGCACTTCTGGTTGAAATGTTGCACAGTAATAGTATCACACAAATGTAAATATGAAATTTGAAAGCATGAAATGTAGTGCGTTGGATTTCCCAAGGCATGCATTTGTTATTTGTAAAGTGTGCATAAAGTGTCGAAGCAATTCCACAGCTGGTGTGCTAGAAGAAGGCAAACGGATAAGGATAAGTGACATCCTCCTTCTCTATTAGTGTGGCTCAATCATGTTAATGTCTGGCAGCTTGTGCAACATTTCAGTTGTCTGTTTAATCTTTATTGCCAATGCTACTGTATCGTTTATGGAAATAATGATTTGGGTGAAGTAGTGATTTTAAAATGAAGCACTGCAGAGACAGCATGTATATGTATGGATACAATAACCCCTGCTGTAATACATTGCTTAAAAGGGTATCTTTGAAAAACAAAGAAGGGTCCCGCACACTGTCAGAAAACTTGCCAGAAATGTTGCTCTTTTTTTTCTTCTGGCAAGTTTTCTGACAGTGTGCGGGACCCTTCTTTGTTTTTCAAATATACCCTTTTAAGTATGCTTTATTGCCCTACGCACCTGTCAATAGCCTTGAGGTGTGCATCGGCCTTTTGCTAAAAGTAATAAATTGCTTCACAGTTCAAGCATCATTTGCTCATACAGTAGGCTATTATGACCAACATACTCAGACAATTTGGGAGATTTAAATGATTGCTTGGTTGTTGTAATAAAGTGGAAAAGGTTGGATGGAATTTTGTTATTCAGTAAAAGACAGTGAATGTTTTACTCAACTGCACCACACTTGTTTTGAAAGGCACTTTGAAATATAAATAAAGTTTACTTTAGGACCATGTATGCAATTCATAAAAAGACAGTGAAACGTGAAAATAATTGGGGATCATAGAAGAACTCTTGTTTTGAAAGGCGTTTCATAAATATATTTTCATACATTATAATAATAATATACATTATTATCGCAGTTGTATTAGGTAGAAAAGATTATAGGCTCACATGGGGATGTGTGTGTGTGTGCGTGCGTGCGTGTGTGCGTGTTTATCTTTACCAGGCATAACTAGTGTGCCATATGACCGAATTACCTCACTCAAACTTTGCTGAAATGGTCAATATCACGGTCAGTATCATGGTCAGTATCATGTCAGTATCATGGTCAGTATCATGTCAGTATCATGTCAGTGTCAGTATCATGTCAGTGTCAGTATCATGTCAGTATCATGGTCAGTATCATGTCAGTGTCAGTATCATGTCAGTATCATGCTAGTGTCACGGCCAGTATCACGTCAGTATCATGGTCAATTTATCATGTCAGTATCATGTCAGTATCATGGCCAGTATCACGTCAGTATCATGGTCAATTTATCATGTCAGTATCATGTCAGTATCATGGCCAGTATCACGTCAGTATCATGGTCAATTTATCATGTCAGTATCATGTCAGTATCATGGCCAGTATCACGTCAGTATCATGGTCAATTTATCATGTCAGTATCATGGCCAGTATCACGTCAGTATCAAGTGCCATATATTTTCTGAAGTTATTATGGAAGTAAAGCACTTACAGTACATCCATACAGTTGACTGTATGGAAGTACAGTTAACTGTAAGACTATAGACAACAGTTCGGTAATTCTTCACATGGAAAATGGATTTTTGGATGCCACCTTCTTGATAAATGAATGTAGATTTATGCTACAATATAAAGGCATCCTCTGCACACTCAAATCTGTGCAACATCGGATTTTATTTAATTTTTTATAGCAAGCTTTCTGTCATAGACCTTCATCAGGCCTGCTTGCTATAAAAAAAAGAAATAAAATATATTTTTTTCACTATTCTGACTTATTTTTACACAATGTACATTTAATGAATTCCATGCTTTATGCACAGAATAAACAGATACATTTCAGCAAAAGGTTCACCAAATTACCTTGTCTAGTTAGTTACTGAACAACTTTGATTTATCCTTTCAAACAAGCAAGTTAATATCATCTACACATGGCAATTACCATCTGAATAAAACAGATTATGAATGCAAGCTTCTATTAAAAATATCGTGTGTGTATCTTCATAGTCTCTTATTGTCTATAGGAGAATATCAGTGCATATGTTGTTGCACAAGCTGTTGAGTCCACTCCAGTCACCACTTTGAATTTGAACCAAATGCTGTGAAAAATGTAATCAAAACCCAAAGGTTAGAAACGTCTCATTTATTAATTTATTACACATCATATTTGTTAATAAAACGGGTATAATCTGCAAAAAAAATTAAATCGCTTGCTAGTTCCTGTGTTCAAAAGGGTATGCGACCAAAGGTCATTTTTAAAGCACGACCGCATCACTCAAACTCTCTTTGCATAGGCTGCCTTCACCGTCGCCCACTCTCTCTGACTGCATGTCAGCTTAACTAACACACATGAAGCACTTCAATGACTCCATTTAATTTCCTATCCTCTGAGTTCACTTACCCATGTGGTCCTCTCTTTTGTTGATCCTACTTAGGGAAATTGAAGGTAAGAGCATGACTGACTGCACTAATTGACCGTAAGTCTTTTAAGATGTTCAAATGTGGCTTCGTGCATCATTTCAAAAATACAGAGAAAACACAAGAGTGGTACAGAGACAGTTTGAAGCGCCATCTCAAACCCCTCTCAGTCTATGATGCTACATGTTTCCATCTTCCTTTATGTGTTTCGTATTGTCATGGTGCTATATGGCTATGCCAAAGAAGATCTGTGATCATAATTTACTATTTACAGGCTAAATTTAAAATGAAATGAAAGTACAACCATAACTCATTTCAATCTCTTAACTTGGCCCATTGGGTTAATGATGAAGAGATCAAGAGGATATAAGCTACCTATATTCTTCGGTATACACATCAAATTAAACAAATGCCATAATCCCTAAAAGTAATCCCTAAAAAAAAGAAAATCTCCATAATTAATTAATCTTTAGAGTTCATTTGAATGTCAGTACTGTATTTATATACACAATCAAGAACTGGAGAAATCAATAAAAAAACATCACATAAGGTGTCAACATTTTCCTAACCATGTTTGGAGCATGTGTTGTGTGCAGCACTTCTCCATTAAAACCCATTTTGGGCGGGAACCCCTTTTGGTGTTTGAAGCATTACGTTATATATACTTTAGCTATTGAAAAATAGCAGACCTACAAGCTCGTAGTGCGGCACTCGGTGCCGCGCTATGAGCTTGTAGATCTATTTTTGAAAAATCATGAAAATGTGGCGCAAATCTTTGAATATATATTCTTTCAGAGCGAATGTTTTTAACTCAAATCTTTGCTTCTGGGGAGGTCCCTGGAACAACATATTTTCAGATGCGTGTCGGCGGCCAATTACATATAATCTTGGGGGTCCTTGACATGGAAATGTTTGAGAACGACTGACATAGAAACATAGGTTTTTCAAGAAAACGGTCAGGATTTAGACATTTGTATAGAATCGTTCCCAGGTCTAAATGTTAAGGTGATTCATTATTCACTATAGTTTGTAAATCTTCCCTGTAAAGTGTGTCCTGTATGAGTATACATACAGCCATGAATGATTCCATAATCTGACCATTTCTGTGGGTGAGCTGATAAAACAAACGTACTGTAATGCAACGTAACACAAACATAACATTATTACACATACACTGACACCACGCTAGACAGGAACGCCCAAAAACGTCACATCCGGTTTTTAGCCTGGGGTAAGAATTTTCTATGGCTGCCAATGCAACTTGGTCCAATCCTTAATCACATACGGACAAACATCTATGCCGATGCTATCTAACTTGCAGAGGTAGCGTGCTTTGTCCACGGGCAACAGATCTTTCAACGAATGGCATTGCAAATACGTTTGATAATCGCTACTCTGCTCAATATTGTTTTGAAAATGCCGCAAATTGCATTGCAGTGAACGAGCGCAAATCACAACTTCCCCCGGTTGTGGGCGGAGTCACAGTTTGAGGCGCTGTTTACGAGCCGTGGTGTCAGTGTATACTGTATACAGATATCTAGGGCCAATCTCTCTCCAGTGAAGTGGATACACATCTATCCAGTCAAACAGCACAGCTGGTATTGAACTGAATAATAGTCAAGGTTATGATATCCCCAACATATACATTTGTGTTAAAATGTATTCAATGGGTATAATTTACAAGCTAATAAGGGAAGTGTGCTGTAGTAGCACTTACAACTAGCATGGGAATGTATTCCATAAATCCCCCACACAGCATAAATGATAACCTTGTCGTATCAATGGCAACACATTTCACCCAGACTAATATTTCACTAAATGAAAGCAAATGCTTTTGGCGTTTATAGGTATAGTAATTGGATTTGAATTTATATTTCATTGAAAAATAATTGAAGGATAAATGTACAGTATGAAAATAAAAGTTTATCTCTGCTACACCACATAATCAAACAAAAAGAGAAAGCATCGCTTTAACGGCAAATTACAACACCACATCAATATCAATAGTCAACTTTATGTGGAAAGTAATATTGTCAAGAAATAAAAAATGTCATTATGGAAGTGCAAGTGGCATACAGTATTATTATATAAAATGATAAACAAACTCTAAAATCTGTGCAGGAGTCCACCATACATCAATTTGTAATGTATAGAAAAGACATCTTGCCTTGAGGATAGAATTGAAGAATGCCTGCTTTTAATGTTGGATGATCAACCAAATTATATCCACAGAAAGTTTCGTTCGGAAATGTTAAATAACACAATTTGTTTTCTTCATTACTGGAGTCTTTTTGTCGGCTACAAAGTTGTTCGACGTACTTGTGGTGTCCAAGATAAGCACATTAATCCATGTTTTTTCCTTGAAATCATCCATTGCATTTCTCCAGAAGAAGAGGTCTTCCGCCAAAATAGTCCCACTGTCCTTCATAGTATGGATGACCAGACACTGAATACACACATTTCCGTGTTTTTAATTGTTCATTTAGGCCATGATTAAGTGCAATGTCTTACAAGTTTAGTGATAAGATGCCTGTCAAGTGGCATATTTGAGTTTAGATGTATGGGAATTACATGAGATACTGGTGAGAGAGGCCATCCCAGTGCTAGTTGCAGTACCATGATGACTCTCCACAAACATTGGGTCCAGGCAAGCAACTTTGGCAGCAAAAAATGCATGGATACAATGGAGCACGGCAAAGAGGTTCGAAAATTCCAGCTCCTGTAACAGAAAGTCAATATTTGAAGTTGCACAGAAATCACGTTACTCTAGTCTAAATATTGATGAACAAGAAATGGTCACATAGTGATATTTTGTCAGGTGAAAGAAGCGCAGTCTCCGTTGTGTTCTCCCCCATATTAGTATGAATGATTATTGTTTTAGTGTATGTTAGTGTCACAACCTCGTGCCCGTTGTTTGCGTTCGTTTCGCTGCAGTGCACTGTCGTCGTCCCCCCCCCCCAAAAAAAAAACTTAACTTAAAAAAAAACTTACAAAAACACACACACACACACACACACACACACACACACACACACACACACACACACTAAAAAGAAATTACTTAAAAAGAAAAAAAGAAACTTACAAAAAACACACAAAAAATACTTAACTTAAAAAAAGAGAACTTAAAAAAACCCTTAAAAAAGTACGTAATTTATTGTAATTGTTGTTATTGCAATTTACGAGCTGCGCTCGCTTCCCGCGTTTGCGCGTCTTACTTGTTATAATCTAGTAACATTCTGTGTCACAACCTCGCGGCCGTTGTTTGCGTTCGTTTTCCGACGCCGTGTCGGGGGTAATGCCGAGCGAGTGTGTTGATGCTGCTCTGCTGCGCTCTGCCTGGCTGGCCATTGGCCAGAGAGGAGGCAGACGAGGCAGCCAATCAGATCAATATGACTAGGTCGCGCGATGGTCGCTTACATTTCAGGAGCGTTCAAAAGTCTAAATAATCCTGACAAAAAAATCCACCAATCCACTCATATCCTGATGAATTTCATCACTGAAATGTACAGGCTTGTTACCTTTGCTTCGATTGCTTTGGAGTCTTGATTTTGGAACAAAAACTTGATCTTGCTTTTGCCGTCATCGGATGATCCTTTAAGTTGCGAGAACTTGTATCTCCACAGCACAGCCTGTATAGGATACATAACGAGAGAGAGAGAGGTCAAATGGGGACATTTAAAATTGAAGATATTATATTTGCAGTTAATAAGAACACTGTGAATGTCACATTAAACAGAGGTAAAGATACAAGATACTGCATCACTTTTCATAACTGAATCAACATCGAGCTGTATAAGCAGCAGCTGTGCAATATCTTTAGACAACAGTGAGTTCTCATTGGAGCATCTCTCTGCTATACAGTTGGTGACCTAGCTCGTCTTTTATGTGAATATGTATCTGGTACATACCGTACTACATACATCAGTACTGTGCAAGACTTCATTCCCAGTCATGACTGATGGTAGGAATATTACACTGTACAATGCACTGTAAGTGATATTTGAATGT
This sequence comes from Electrona antarctica, assembly GCF_951216825.1. Lineage (NCBI taxonomy): Eukaryota > Metazoa > Chordata > Actinopteri > Myctophiformes > Myctophidae > Electrona > Electrona antarctica. Next base: position 2,987,958 of record NC_136800.1, on the reverse strand, counting down.
GCCATTGTTGAATAGTTATTCATAATTGAAATGAGTTCAGTCAATTTTCTGATGCATCGCAGAGGTCAGTACAGGGAGAGAATCACAATTCTTCAAATGCCTTCACACGCACGGGCACGCACACACTCACTCACACACTCACACGCACACGCACACGCACGCACGCACCCGCACATACCCACTCACTCACACACTCACGGGCACGCATGCACGCACGCACGCGGACATACCCACTCACTCAGCACACTCGCACGCACACACGCGCACACACACGAGAGAAGAATTGGCTTGGCTTTTCAGAGAGGGATCTCAAAGAGAGCATTATACCCATCCCATTCATATCAATTGCACCCACAAGGACTCCATAACAGTTCAGAGCAGCTGGAGGGATGGTTGTAGTGGAAAGGTTCCGAGGACGCAGCGAAGAGGGAATGGAAGGAGAAGCTATCAATAGCAAACTCCTTGTTTTCCTGGACGGCTTCAGTAGTGACCGATGTCTTTAAATCAGGTGAAAGAACTATCCCATCAGATTGTAGACCCATCAGTGTCCTTCCAACAGCTTTTAAGAAGACATTACTCATACCTACTTTTCTTTTTTTTTTTTTTACATTTTAATGCCCTGGCCTGGATAATCCTACTTAAATAAGAATGGGTGATATGTGTTCTTCATTTCCTTACTAGTTGTACAGTAGGAGTCTCTCACGGGCCGATTTTAGGACACTTTTATACGGTAACAGGTCAACTCGCCCCAACCCCGTTTTTCCTCCCGGAATGTGTGAGTGAGGGGTGGGAGAGGCTGGACGGAAGACGGCCATTGAACTTGAAGGACAACGGACGAGCGCTCATGAGAAACTATACAAAAATAAAAACGTTGGTGAAAACAGAAGCGCAACACGAGGATAAAGGAAACATTTGGTCCAAAATCAAATGTCCAGTTCGCTAATTCACAACAACAGCAACTACTACTACTTTGGGTGTCCCACGATTCGATTCGATTCCGATTCTTGGGGTCACGATTCGATTCAAAATCGATTCAACTCGATTCTCAATCCAAAAACGATTAAAAACAAATTCGAAAGCATTTTTTTCCAGATTCAAAACAATTCTCTATTCAAACACCATGTAGTGAAAACTCCTGTAAATGTAACAAAAAAATTATAATCTAAAAAAATAAAAAAATAAAAACAATTTTTGGAAATTATGAATCGATTTTGAATCGTTCATAACGGGAATCGCGATTCTAATTCGAATCGATCAATTCATCATCATCATACTATAATCATCATACTATCATCATCATCATCATCATCATACTATAATCATCATCATCATCATCATCATCATACTATAATCATACTATAATTCTGACAATGTCTGAATGGAATGTGTGTGTGTCTGTCAGAAACACCGCCGTATCTCCTCACTGCCTGCACCAATCACTCCCACTTTTCACACAGGCATTGACCATAATAATATGGAGGTCTTCACGAAGCCCTTATTTCGATTGTACACATTCATGATTAATAATGAATTTATTTGTGAATTAAAAATGCGAAAACGCGAAGTACCCCCTGCGGCCACAAGGGGGGGGCTAGTGAATATAATTCATGAAAAGGCTACTACAGTGATAGCCTTTCCATAGGAGTAGATTTTTAGATTTGTACAAAAAGAATACAAACAGTCAATAGCATATTACAAGTTATGAATCTTAAGAACCTAAGGCAACTATTGTAAAGGTTGTTTTGCTGTAGACACTACATAAGGCAGTGTGTTGAATCTGCATACAGGGCTCTCGCCTTGCCCCTAGCCCCTCCCACCCTTGCCCCTAGCCCCTCCCACCGCTCACTGGGGACATTTCCGGGAGGAAAAACGGGCAAGCATGGGGTGAGTTGTCCAGTATTCCTTTTATACAGTGTACCGTATATACAATATTAATTATCTCGCCCATTATGTCCAGATTTTAGCATCCAAATGTATGCTGATGATACCGTGTGCCAAACTGACTGAAATGAGCATGGTGTTGGAGTGGCTAGTTAAATCATGAGTGACCCTTTAGATAAAAGCGCTATATAAATGCACCATATTTACCACATAAAAAGCCATGGGGTTATCATCACTAATACTATCTTGAAAATAATAATAATTGGCCTGGGCCGTGGCTCAGCGGTCCAGGCACCTTGGCCGGTAGCTCAAGTCTGGCAGTGTGCCGCGGGTTCGACTCCCCATCCCGACGGCCCTTACTGCATGTCACTCCCCAATCTCTCTCCCCCATTTCCTGTCAGCCTACTGTCTGTCCCTCTATAAAAAAATATAAAAGCCGCAAAAAAAAAAGAAAATAATAATTTACTGTTGTTAGCTTCTTATTTTTTTCTTTGGAGCATGCCTGATGTTTATAATCTCATAATCTTCATCATCTCGCACCCATTGCTCTTAGAGGATGCCTAATATCCTGACATTTGCAGTACATCTAGTAACTGGCTAGTGGGCACCACAGTTTAGAAAAACAGTCTTTAACCCATTGAGACCTGGAACGCATCCATGTCACGTTAGCGTTTAACCACATTAACCATTAACCCATTTTGGGCGGGAACCCCTTTTGGTGTTTTAAACATTATGTTATAATTTAGCTATTGAAAAATAGCAGATCTACAAGCTCATAGCGCGCCACCGAGTGGCGCGCTATGAACTTGTAGGTCTGCTATTTTTGAAAAATCGTTAAAATGTGCCTCAAATCTTTCCGAAAATTGTCATGATTTAGAAAACATTTGTTTTTAAATTTCGACGTCAGGCCTGAATGGGTTAAAGTCAATCTGCTTTCTTTCTTTCTTTCTTTCTTTCTTTCTTTCTTTCTTTCTTTCTTTCGGCACTCTGGAACCCCAGGAGGCTTTGCAACTATCTCAGTAGCTTCATTGAATGTTTGGCTGGAACAAGAGGCCATGTTGAATGAATAAATGAAGAGAATTCCTGAGTCTTTTTTAACTTTTACTGAAGTCTCTTGCTATAGAGCAATCCAGCACCAGATCAAAAGAAGATTTTCTTGTGGGTGAGCACTGAGCACATTTTGTTCTTGAACTTTGTTTAAGAACTGCCTCAAGCTTTGGCCAAAGTCAGCGCAAACGGGTGACCATCAAAGATTGCGGTCTTGTTGTTTTTGCGACAGACCCGCAAGTTGCTGGGTTGCGACATGCCCGCAAGGGGCCTAGAGCCTGTAAACGGCTACTGTCAATATACTCTAAGTGGCCGTTTCTATTCAGTCAACGATAAGGTTGAGATGTGATAATGTATTTGGCGATTGGTGCATTGCAATGGATGTTGATACACATAAGCGCAACCACTGACAGAAAAAAAGAATCCAAATTGTGGTTTTTATATAACATGTTTGAGCATTCCCTGGCCAGTATCTAGACAGCAGAAGGGAAGCTTGTGTTATACAGTATATTATTGTGTTATCGTTGCTGTCGGGAGGAAACCTCATAACTCCATTTTTGAGGTTTTTGACACCCTTTACGTCTGTGTGTTGTTTCGAAAATGGAAAGTAGTAAAAAGTGCTTTGGACAAAACCTCTTAACTCCATTGCAGACAGTTAAGAGGTTTTCTTAATTTCCTGAAAAATGTACATTTTTAATTTCCTGAAAACTGAACATTTTGGAGTTGAGGTTTGAGAGATATTATGTTGTATAAGAAATCCGTGACTATACTGTACATTTGTCATTTAGTTTGTCTGTGTTTGCTGTAAATTAAAGGATTAGATCATTCCGTTTGTTTTGGTTTCCAGGCAGTGGCGTGATAATCAAGAGGTTCACCCTAACGACTATTAAATATGTTGCAATATACAGTACCACGCATTTCCTGCATTTATTCAGGTCGTGATCCCAGCTAGTCTTAATCTATAAGAAAAGATAAACAAAGATGTTCGCTTGTTTATGTGTGTGTGTGTGTCGTCTCCCCCCCAGTCAGGGAGGGCGGTGTTGCAGCTCACATAGGTGCGCTCGTTTTTGTTTTCCCAAGGTGTATAAAATACCCCCCAAAAATAGCCAAAACAGCATGACATAATGTCCTTCTTGTTTACATAGTATTTGTCAGAGTGATTCTTTTGTCTCACACCTTTTATGTACTGTTTTATGTAATGCTTGTTTTTGTCTACCTGCCAAGGGACAATAAATGGTAATGAACTCTGGTGCAATTACTTTTGATTGTGCTCTGTCCCATATAATAATACTAATAATAAACAATACAACAAACAAGTTAAAGCTACTGTAGGTTGTCAATTGTCTTATAATTCAAATCTACGTGTTTTTTTGTTTGTTTTTTACTTGCCAATCAAAACTATTAAGTAATCCCACCATATGTAATATTTGGTGATTGGCCTCGACGCATGCACGCACACACACACACACACACACACACACACACACACACACACACACACACACACACACACACACACACACACACACACACACACACACACACACACACACACACACACACACACACACACACACACACACACACACACACACACACACACACACACACACACACACACACACACACACACCTATTGCAGGACTTGGGCCTACAAAGGAGAAAACAATACAGTAGACAGCCATCGGCTGTGTCCTGTTAATTCCCATAATGGGTGGCAGTCTTTTGCATGGCTCTCCCTCAGACTTGGGTCAAGGCCAAAACGAACTGCAGAAAGGAGGGAGAGTTTGGAAGCCAGAGGGGACGACCAGCAGCCATCATAACAAATGCACTCAGACTACAAAACGCTGCAGAATAAGTTAGCACCTAAAGAGATGCTCAGTCATCAGCACTAGTCTTATGAAAAAAGGAGTAGGATATGCACATCCCCGCAGTTTCTTTTTTTGAGTGGTGCAACCACTCCAAGGAACAGCAATGTCCGTGTTCAAGTTTGTGACTATGTGTGTGACCAGTACCAATGAGTACCAGTAGGGGCGCTGTCGTGCCAAAAACTGAGAGAGGGAGATAGTGCTGCACTGTTGCCTGCTAATGAGAGAGAGAGAGAGAGAGAGAGAGAGAGAGAGAGGGGGGGGGGTGTAAGGAGGGGAGTTGCACCACTCGGTTCACACGGGTGTGATTTTTTTAGACAGTGCTGGACCCAAAAATGATCAAATGAAGAAGAAAGGCAAGAAAGGCACACATTGCTGGTTGCTCTCCCGTCTTTTCTTCGCTTTTTTGAGCCACTCCAACAACCAACTATGTCCGTCCGTCCCCGACTCCTAAGGTATATAATATATATGTCTGTCTAAATGAGTACGGCAATAGTGTTGGTTGACCACCAAGTGTCACTGTTGAGAAGCCTAGCACGCAGGCACGCACGCACGCACGCACGCACGTTTGTGCTGGTGAAAATCGGATTTATTAAACCGACTTAACTGAGGGAAATATCAATGGAAATGACACCCATTTAGCCTTTAATTAACTTTTAATAAAAAACACATTTGGTTGACACAAGTATGAGCCTCGTGTTACTGATTATGTGGAATTTTACATTATTTTAATCCATTAAATCTTTGCTGCGTAATGGGGTGATGAGGGGATGAAACTGAACGAGGGAATCGCGCACAATGCACCTTGGCACAAATTATTACTTATTTGCATTGAAAAAAAGCACAACTTATTTTCACCCTTTGTCAGCCTTCTGATTGGTCCCTGACTGACTAACCAGCTAACCTCGCCTCACCAGGCTTTCCACCACCTCGGAGGAAAGCCTGGTCTCTGTTTCAAAAGTCCGTATGATCCGTAGCCTGTAGCTTTTATTGAGAAAAATCGGTTTGAGAAAAAAGGAAGTTGCCGCCCCGTTGTTCCTGCCTGTCGACTACAAAACAATACTACAACATGACGTAACGATATCATCCGCTCCCGACAGGATCATATACTCTAAATGAAATGGTGCCCAGGCTACTAACCAGCAGGCTCTTTCTGCCTTGTTTCGCCTTGTTTATGTTGAATTTGCTAAAACATCATTTTTGGAAAAAACTAAAAACAAACATATGCAGAGTCACCGTCAAAACATGTTATTTCAATGGTAGTGGATGGAGAGAGAGGATTTTTGTCCAACCACGAAACTGCAACCAATGGGTGCGAAGAGGAGCACAACCACGGGGCGGGACTTGACAAAGGAGCACAAGGAATGTATCTAATTTCTCCTTTCAGTGTCAATGGCAAATATTGAGACGTGTGGCGACAAAAGCTGGAGGGGCTAGCGCCCCTCAAAAATCACACCCATGTGAAGTGAGGGGCGCTCTCATCATCGTACATCATCTCATTCCGGCCAATCACAACGTTTGACAATGTTTGTGTCATTGTCAATGGCATTTAATGTATGTGTTGGGACAACATTGGAGGGGCTTTTGTCCCCGCAAATAATTAATCAATTTTGGGCGGGAACCCCTTTTGGTGTTTTAAACATTATGTTATAATTTAGCTATTGAAAAATAACAGATCTACAAGCTCATAGCGCGCCACCGAGTGGCGCGCTACGAGCTTGTAGGTCTGCTATTTTTGAAAAATCGTTAAAATGTGGCGCAAATCATTGAATATATATTTCAGAGCGAACATTTTTAACTAAAATATTTGCTTCTGGCGGGGTCCCTGGAACTACATATTTTGAGATGGGGGGTCCGTGGCCCAATAGAGATAATTCTGGGGGTCCTTGACATGAAAAAGGTTGAGCACCACTGACATATAGACACATGGGTTTTACAGAAAAAGGTTAGGATTTAGAAGCCTTTTTTTTAATCGACCTCAGTCCAAAATGGGTTAAAGAAAAGACGGGTGAGCCCCCTTCCGCATGTGTGTGGACATTGCCTTTTACCAGGGCACCCCCCCCCCACCACCACCACCTCCCTCCCAATCCCATGCACTCACCTTTGAGGCGGCATCGAAGCAAACGAATCCCATGCTGAAGTCGATGGTGAGTCCCATAAGGTGACTCTCCATAATGCAGGCGTACGTTTTACACTGTGGAGCAGAACAAGACATTATATGGGGTGCATGCTTAGTTTAGACTAGTCATTGGTTAGACATGGGTTAAAGGAGAATTCCATGCTAGAAGGCTTTCTTACCTTTCTTTGTAGTCGTTACGTCCCCACCAAAGAGGTCCAGGTGTTTTTTTGTGCAAAAGCTCCTTATTGGCTATTTCCCCTACCATAAGCCCTCAATGAATTGCATTGAATGGGAATTGAATGGGGCTATGGGGTGTTGTGCTAATTCGCTTATTTCCATCGCTCAAAATTATTATTTTTTTGTATATATCCTCTCTTCATAATGTAAATAATATCCCAAGCGGCACACTTTACTACTTATTTCGATGGAAATAAGCGAATTAGCACAACACCCCATAGCCCCATTCAATTCCCATTCAATTCAATGCAATTCATTTAGGGCTTATGGTAGGGGAAATAGCCAATAAGGAGATTTTGCACAAAATAACACCTGGACCTCTTTGGTGGGGACGTAACAACTACAAAGAAAGGTAAGAAAGCCTTTTAGTATGGAATTCTCCTTTAAGGTTAGGTTTAGGTGTGCTGCCCCGCGGGAGGTTAGGTTTAGGTGTGCTGCCCCGCGGGAGGTTAGGTTTAGGTGTGCTGCCCCGCGGGAGGTTAGGTTTAGGGTGAGGGTTTGAGATAGGTTGTAGTTCGTCCCCATTTCACTACACTATTAAAGCATGTCACAGGACCATAAATCTGAAACAGGGTCTCACTAGTAGTAGTCAGTGGTGGAAAGTAACTAAGTACTTTTACTTAAGTACTGCACTTAAGTACAATTTTGAGGTATTTCCAATTTCCAGTACTTTTACTTCTACTCCACTACATCTCAGAGGCAAAATATTGAAATTTTACTCCACTACAATTATTTGAAAACTTTAGTTACTAGTTACTTTGGAGATTTTAATTTTGAAACAAAACATACATTAACCCTATACATTTCGGCCATTTGAAAGTAGCAGATCTACAAGCTCACAATGCGTCGCAACGCAACACGACGCATTGTGAGCTTGTAGATCTGCTATTTTCAATAGATTTTGTACACATTTTGAACTTGTGAAATGGGACATTCTGCAATATGATTACTTTTACTCAAGTACATTTTCAATTCCGTACTTTTACTTGTAACAAAGTAGTTCTAAATTGCAGTATTGGTACTTTTACTTAAGTAAAACAACAGTACTTTTTCCACCACCAGGTAGTAGTTTACGGTACACATGCTGACCTGTATCCGCTCTACCTCCAGGAATGTGGCCATCTGAAAAGCCTTCTCCCAAATCAGCAGCTCACAGTCCAGCTCCACGCTGAAGAACAGGTCCTCCCCGGCCTCCGTCTGGATGCTGAAGCAATGCTTCCTCTTGTCCAGAAGGTCATTGTCCTGAAATATAACGCCGAAACAGGGACGTGCAAGAGAGAGTGTTAGAGAGAGGCAGGGGGCTGGAATCTCGTAAGAGGGCGCTTTTGAACAAAACAAAATAGCGAAAATAGCAGATCTACAAGCTCACAACGCGTCGCAGCGCGACACGTTGTGAGCTTGTAGATCAGCTATTTTCGTGGGCGCAACCCAGCACTCTTTATCTACTGGAGATGCGGTGTGTAACGACATGGATTTCGAAACAAATTTGTTCCAACGCAAAATGGCGCGTTCCAAGTTCAGGAGACATCGGGGGGAAAAGCTATTCACCTGAATGCTGCCTTCCAGTATGGCATGGAAAGGAGTGGCATCATTTGCATTTCTTCCACCCGAGTAAATGCTGCATTCGTGGTCTGGAGAGGGCAGTTTTTTTTTTTACAGACGGGTAAAAGGGCAGGGGCTGAAGCCCCCTTTGTTGTCTATGGCCTCACTCAGACCTTTACTGCATTGCTGTATGCTTGTGGATGAATGTTGTGTAGTGTCATGGCCGCCCCAATGCATTTCCAATGGAAGTCACATGGTTTGTAGTCCACATTTTGGACTACAAGCTGTTGTATGGCTTTCGGCTGTGTTTCGTCTACAAATGTTGTGTCAAACCATGTGACTCCCATTGGAAATGCATTGGGGCGGCCATGACACTACACAACATTCATCCAACAAGCATACAGCAATGCAGTAAAGGTCTGAGTGAGGCCTATGTGTGCACGTCCCTGACCATCATGCACAGACAGTGCACAGTGACTCGGTGATAACAAAAAGGTGGCCGTGATAATGATGTGTTTGAAGAGCATATGGAACCTAAAGTCTGCAGGTTATGATCCTCAACACGCTCTGTTCATTTTGTTTTGCCACGTGAACCTTAGCATACCTATTCTGGGAGCGAACATTCTGCCAAAATAGTGTTTTCTTCTTGTACAGCTTGTACGGTATAGGTTGGCTATTTTCGGTGAAGAGCTTCGATGTAGCAGGAAATACTGTAACAGTGGACCTAGCATAGACCCCCGGGGGTTTATGGTTTAAGTGGTTCAAGTAAAGGTAGCACAGAAAATGCTGCACCAAACAATGTTTCGCCAGCGAAACAGAAGTACTAGAAAAGGTGCTCCTCGGAGCACAGGTCTCCGCCAGGTCAGGTAGGCTATTGTGGGCAAGACATATTTGGAATGCAGTCATTATAGAGGTGAGTGGAATGTGTAGAAGTTGAGGGGTTAATGTTGATGAAAGTATTGCACTCATGATTTTGTTTTTGATGAATTGAACATGGTGGACCCTATTGGAAACAAGTGTAATGCTTAATTGGGTCGTCCACTCACAGTTAACAGCCTTTGTATTGAGTTTGTGCTTGAAATGTACTGTAATTCTGCAAACTGTTAATACATTTTTCAATCAATCAATCAATTTGAGGCATTTTGTTCAAAGCGAACCCACTCCTGAAAACTTTGGACGCATGTCTTAGCCAACCAGGATGGAATATGAAAGGTCGGACAGATCTGTCTTGATCACATGACTAGTAGTATAATATGTTTGGACAACATCTGTAAGAGTAATATTAAAAAAAGAAATGTTTTGCACAAATCGGCCTCCTGGTGGTGCTATAACAGGCCGCTCTGAAAAAATATTGTCTTGGCCACACCTTCGGCCTGGCAGAGACAATAACATGAAAGGCATGCTAGCTACACTAATGCCAAAATGTATGTAATAAAATCACACCCGTGTGAAATGAGGGGCACTCTTGTACATCAATTTATGTTAGCGGACATTTGACATTGCTACATAAGGTACATAAGGTGGTCCCTTATTGGCCAAGCGCTCCCCATGTGATTGGTTAACCGATTTGCTCGTTTTTTGACGTAATTTGTCCGTTCATTGTCAATGGCAAATCATCAAAACGTGTGGGGACAAAAGCTGTTTATAGAAGGGGCTATAGCGCCCCTTAACCCATTCAGGCCTGACGTCGAAATTTAAAAAAAAAACGTTTTCTAAATCATGACAATTTTCGGAAAGATTTGAGGCACATTTTAACGATTTTTCAAAAATAGCAGACCTACAAGTTCATAGCGCGCCACTCGGTGGCGCGCTATGAGCTTGTAGATCTGCTATTTTTCAATAGCTAAATTATAACATAATGTTTAAAACACCAAAAGGGGTTCCCGCCCAAAATGGGTTAATGGTTAATGTGGTTAAACGCTAACGTGACATGGATGTGTTCCAGGTCTCAATGGATTAAGTCCGACGTCATTTTGTAGTCCTACAAAAGTCCGGGTAGTCCGGGTAGTCCGGGTCCAAGTGGCACCAGCTCCCGTCCGCTTCTCATTGTAAATAGAATATCTAAACACGTGAATCTTTTTACAATAACTTTATTTTTCAGAAAGGAAGCCATTGAGTGTTAAAATGGATCTTAATGCTTCCAACTCGAGTAGAATTATTAATGTGCTTCCAACTCGAGTAGAATTATTAATGTTCTGTACAAGTGTCCATGACAAGAAAATGTATGATGTGGAGACAATAAAGACTATTATTATCATTATTATTGAAGGTGGTAACAGTCCATTTGCTCAGTAAAATATTCCGGGGGCATATTTAGAATGTGTGCAGGGTTGAGTATGTTGAATCTAGTTTGCCTCATTTAATGAGGATTTAGTTGACACAATGAAATAAAATGGCGATAGTATTCCGTGTGGGGCGGACGACCTGTCACAGCCAGATTTTGGGAGACCAATAGCTTTGTTGTTTTGTGAGGAAAGCGGTAAAATGAGGCTTTCGTGGTTGTTTTCGTCTCAGATTTAGTCCGACGGAGGGACACAGTATAACTCTATGGGGACACAAAAGCAACACAAAAGTAAGACCCGGAGGTATCTCTGGAGGGGGCGGCGCTTACGTCACGGCTAAAATACTGAATAGGCTGTGGTAATCACGCCTGACAGCGTGTTGCGGGTTCCGATCTCGACCTTTGCTGCGTGTCTTCTTCCCCAATTTGATGAATTGAACATGGTGGACCCTCTTGTAAACAAGTGTAATGCTTAATTGGGTCGTCCACTCACAGTTAACAGCCTTTGTATTGAGTTTGTGCTTGAAATGTACTGTAATTCTGCAAACTGTTAATACATATTTCAATCAATCAATCAATCAATCAATCCCCATCTCTCTCCCCCTTTCCTGTCAAACTACTGTAAATCTATCAATAAAGGCTAAAAGGGCCAAAAAATATATAAGAGCCTATCAGCGTCTGTCAATCACAGGGCCCCGAGCGCAGACGCTGACTGACTCTTAACCCATTCTGACCTGAGATCAGATTCTATAAATGCCTTCTACATCCTGACAGTTTTCTGAAAAAGCAATGTTTCTATGTCAGTCGTTCTTCGATTTTTCAAAAAATAGCAGACCTACAAGTTCATAGCGCGCCACTCGGTGGCGCGCTATGAGCTTGTAGATCTGCTATTTTTCAATAGCTAAAGCATAACATAATGCTAACACCAAAAAGGGGTTCCCAGCCCAGAATGGGTTAATGTAATGATGATGATAATGTGAATCCAAGCGACTGAGATGGTTTATCGGCCCGGTGCATTTTGCACCACACCGTTAAACCTCACCGTGGTTGGACTGCAAAAGAGAATGCATCAAAAAAAAATATTCTAATTAACTAATTCGCGAGTGCAGGTTCATTCTTTCACCTCAAAAAAGCACATCCAGACACTTTTCACAGCGTGTGAAATATTAAAACGTTATGGCTCGAGCCTTTACCTTCAGGACCTTGGACATGATCTCATACACAGTGAAACTCTTCTCCGCTCTGGTCCAGTCCCATGTCGTCACCTGAAAACATGTCACATTATTTAATTGGATTTGATTTAATATATTCAATGAATATTTTAACTGAATAGCTATGCCGTGGCGCTTTTAAAGAAACGGAACGGATGAGAGCCGCCCCCGGAACTAATACTTTTGAGCCATTGTATTTCCCTCTCCAGGTTGCTCATTTAAAAACCAACCTATTTAAAATGAGTTACAGCTCAGTGGCTTGGTTTAACATGGTCTTAACTGCTATCATTTATATTCATATTATGTTCATTTACACGCAACAATTTATTTTGACAGACATGAAAATGTATAGCACAACATGCATCTATTCTAATCTATACAAAGCAACATATTTCCCTATATTCTCCTTCTCTCCTTCTCCAGCACATTTAAGTGGTGCTTGCAGCTTTTACACATTAATCAATTATGCATCTATATAAAGCCAAACACTTCCCTATTCTCCTCTTTTAGCCTCCGGCACGTTGAAAGGGTGCTTGCGCAACTTTACTTATTAATCAATCATTTCCCATCTCTTAACTCAGTAAAAATCAATAGCTTATCTCTCTTGTCACAATCACTTCCATGGCTCACAAAATGTAAACACAGAGTTGATGATCACCATCAATCAAGGCGATTGGATCAATGCGGCACAATTGGTTTTGTTTTCGAGTCATATCCATTTTCCAGCAGGGAAATGTTTTGGTTACGGGACACGGCTGCTTCTGGTGGAAGCCATTGGACATAGCCTGTATCCAGGGCCGGATCTACCATAGGGCACTTTGGGCACGTGCCCAGGGGCCCTTGGCCACCAGGGGCCCCTTTTTTTTTTTTTTCCAGCTCCACATAAAATTTCCCTGAAATAAATGGTGTCTGGGGGGGGTAGGCGACCGGAAATAGGCTAATATAACGGCATAAAACTACCCCAAAACGGCTCCAAAACCGCAAAAATTGTGCGCGCGCGTGAAGGGGGGGCCCTTCGAGCTTCAGTGCCCAGGGGCCCTCAGAGGTGTTAATCCGGCCCTGCCTGTATCTTGTTCTGTTCAACTAGACACGGCTGCTTCTGGTGGAAGCCATTGGACATAGCCTGTATCTTGCGCCACCCCTTAACCCTTATCCCTGAACTTATTTGCCATTTTTTTACTATTTAAAAAAAACCTTTTAAAATAGTTCAAATTGCTGATCTACAAGCTCACAACGTGTAAATGTAGATTGGCTAGTTAAACTATTTGAACCCATTTTGGGGGCGGGAACCCCTTTTGATGTTAGCATTATGTTATGCTTTGGCTATTGAAAAATAGCAGATCTACAAGCTCATAGCGCGCCACCGAGTGGCGCGCTACGAGCTTGTAGGTCTGCTATTTTAGAAAAATCGAAGAACCACTGACATAGAAACATAGCTTTTTCAGAAAACTGTCATTTTCAAACAGACATTTTTTTAGAATCTGATCTCAGGTCAAAATGGGTTCAAATGATTTTCAAAATAGTGAAAGATGGCAAATAAGTTTAGGGATATTAAGGGATAAGGGTGGCACAAAGATGGAGCCCTATATAAGCTCAATTCAAATGAACACCAAGACTTGTATTGTATTGAAAAGACAAACGGATGACAAACAGAAACCAAGATACCTCCACCCACAAACAAACAAACAACGTACAGGAGGCGCTGAGAACTTGAAGAGAGCGGAACCCCTCAAGGCGAGGAACTTTGGTGTGTACATTCGATCCTGAACAGAGTCCTGTTCCTTCTCGTCTGACCAGCCCATGTAGATAATCTGTCAGATGATTAAATGAAGTGCATTTTTTTTTTTTTTAAAGATGAGAGATCGATATAGAAACAGAGAGAGAGAGAGAGAGAGAGAGAGAGAGAGAGAGAGAAAGGTGCACGAGTAGTATATGGTACAATGTAGAAAGGGAGTTGTAGGATATACATTAAAGGGAGGTATGAGTCTGTTATAGAGGCTATAAAAGGATTGTAGGCTTCAAGGGTGTACTTATCACATTCGGGGCGATTGCAGAACCAGTGGAATGTTTGGCAGTATTGCCATGTGGGAGATTTTGATGGATGCCAAATCCATTGAGTGAAAGATTCAGGGCGAGCATCCTCTTGTGATGCAATTTAATTGCAGAGATGATAAGTCAATCATGTGATTTTGTACTTTGTCAAATGGGAAGCGTGCGACTGTTGAATTAATTATTATGGAAAACACCAAATTCACAATCTGTATGCAGGCACTTTGAGCTGCTTATTTTCTCCATCGATGGATTGGATTTTCATGATGCAAACATTCTGCCTCTTTTGCAACCGTTGCAAAAGATTCGACGCCGTTCTTTTCTTTGACCAACGTGGTTAGTGACATTCCGTTTCATTCGGAAGGAAATATTCCAGTGATGACTGTCAAAGTTTTCTTTAACCCATACTGAACGGGAACCCCTTTTTGGTGTTTTAAGCATTATGTTGTGCTTTAGCTGTTGAAAAATAGCAGATCTACAAGCTTGTAGGTCTGCTATTTTTGAAAAATCATGATAATGTGGCGCAAATCTTTGAATATATATTCTTTCAGAGTGAACTTTTTAACTCAAATCTTTGCTTCTGGGGGGGTCCCTGGAACAACATATTTTCAGATGGGGGTCGGCGGCCAAATACATATAATTATTGGGGTTCTTGATATGAAATATTGAGCACCACCGATATAGAAACATAGGTATTTCAGAAAACTGTCAGGATTTAGAAGCCATTTTTTAAGAATTGTCCTCAGGTATAAATGGGTTAAAGACAGCATAGGTACAAATGTATCTAAATGCCCCATATTGACCATATGCAGCCCGCGTCCGTCTTGCCAACAAGGTGGTAACTAGGTGCAACTTCCCATAGACCAGGGGTGGGCAACTTTGATGATGCAGAGGGCCACTATATTTCCACACTCACTCCCTAGGGCCATATATTACTGTCGTAGCAAAAATAGCCGATCTACAAGCTCAAAACGCGTCGCGCTGCGACGCGTTTTGAGCTTGTAGATCGGCTATTTTTGCTATATTCGAATTGAAATCTTTTATTTTTTTCTATTTTTGAATTGGAATCCTGAAAATTAACATTTTGATGTAATTTCAAATGCCTTTAATTATACGTGTGTTGAAGCATTGAGCTACTAATTTAGACTGAAGTAATTAAAGCGGGTCATGTTTGCATGTTGTGGAATTGTAAACAGCTGAAACCAATATTATATCAGTATTCTGACATTAACCTGAGGGCCACATTAAGTGAAGGTGGGGGCCGCATGTGGCCCCCGGGCCGCCAGTTGCCCACCCCTGCCATAGACGGCCCATTCATCCAAACAGAAAAGTCCCGTCTAAACAACGTCAAACTCACCAACATTGCAGCGGTATAGAAAGCTTGAATTATCCTCTTTCGATCTGCAAAGTGTTTGTGTCATAAACATCCACCGCAGACATGTTATGACCTGTCAAGAAATTCCTTGCAGATTATTTTTCTACGTTTCTTCTCCGTGTGGAGGAATGGGCTGACAAATGGGAAACTGCACCTTGTTACCACCTTGCTGGCAATATGGATGCAGTCTGCATTAAAGGGCATTCACTTCTAGTCCTTTTTACTAGTTGACTGGTTGCCTAGTTTACTAGTTGACTAGTTGTTTAACCACCTATTCACATTGGTGACTATAACTATAATCTACCTGATCTTGAGGCCTACAAAATCGGGGGGGAAATATATATATATATATATATATATATTTTAAATATATATATATTTTATATATATATTTTTTTTTTTCTTATCAACTAGTCAACTAGTACCAGCAAGGTCGACTAGTGGATTTACTAGTAAACTAGTCGACTAGTTGCTTAATGCCCTAGTCTGCATATGGTCAATAGAAAGCAGTACAAACCTTTTCACAGAGCTAATTTAGAACAAGGCAGGTTCAGCTGATTGACTTACCTGCTGATTCACTGGGAAATTTCTGTTAATCTTCTTTACCTGTTAGGAAAAAATAAAACAATTATATAGGAAAATCACACCCGTGTGAAGTGAGTGGTGCAACTCCGTGTGGGGGTCCCCGGAAGTTCCAGACCCCCAGGAACGCGGCCAGGGTGCCGGCCCGGTTCCGGCGAGCTGCCCCAAGTCCGAAACGGTAGAGAAACGACAGAGTTACCATGTGGGGGTCTCCGGGGAGTCCCCGTGGGGGGTCCCCGGAACATCCAGACCCCCAGGAACGCGCCCAGGGGGCCGGGCCGATTCCGGAGAGCCGCCCCACGTCTAAAACGGTTGAGAAATGACAGAGTTACCGTGTGGGGGTCCCTCTACTGTACCCTCTACTGTATTGTACTGTACTGTACTGGCACACCCAAAATCATCATATATACAGTTAATATGTGCGTGTTAGGTTGCACACAGGTGGTGAAACCATGCTATTTTCGTGCTCATACCCAGCCAGCCAGGCACCCAGCCAGGCAGCCAGCCACACACATAGCTCTGTAAGGGAGTGGTTGCACCACTCAAAAATACGTATCTTCTACCTCTACCTAGAAGTATCAGAGAGCTGTTACTGGAACAATCTAGAGCAGGGGATCCCAACCTTTTCCATGCCAAGAACCCCCAAATAGCCATAGCCTCTGGCCATGGCTCCACTATAAGCCTATCTCACAGAATTTCCCCGCCCCCTTTTTACACCCCCTTTCGGGACTAGTGGTGATAGCGTGACGTCACTCCATAGACACTACATGTTAACAGACGTTATTTAAGAAGTTTACAACTTTTGTTTTCTCAAGGTAAGGTTTGTTCTATCTGTTCGAGCTGATTTACCATCTTGTTTGCTTCATAATAATATTGGTCTGTCACATTTTTACATTAGGAAATGTACTTAGATTCTCCAGAGAAAAAAACGTGTAAATGCTAATGTTAAATGACACCACTATTTACCGGAAGTGGGGGTGGAAAGCGGGCTGTGAGATAGGCCTATTGCGAAATGGCACAAAAAAAATACTACTACTTACTAAGGCCTAACTCACACCTAAGACACACGCAAGACACACTTGTGTCCTGTGTCTTCTGTGTGTCATGGCCGCCTCCATGCATTTTAGCTATTTTTGAACATGTTTGAAAGATGAAGACAACAATGACATGCCAAAATAATAGGCAAAGCAGGTTGAAAGTGGTTAAACTTCCGATTTCACCTTGTTTGTTTTTAGTCTCGATCAGTCGTTACGAGTTGGAATAAAAGATGGATATACCAAACAAACTATTCCAAGTGACAAAAAGAAAATCAACCAGGTGCTCGATGGAGATGCAAAACAAATAATGTAAAGTATAGGCTGGTGCTTCAAGGATCAGTGGGTCTGGAATACAAGGCAAAAATGTAAAAAATGAGGAGAGTGTACAATACATGTAGGATAAAAATAGATGTACTTTATTTATAAAAGTTAAAAGATGTTTCGACTCCAACAGAGTCTTCATCAGACATCTATTTTTATCCACCCTCTCCTCATTTTTAACTTTTTGAGTGCTTGTCTTTAGTAAACTATTCCAAGTACTTGAAAGACGTGTCGGATTCATACCCGCCGCATTAATTTTTATTGGGCAGGCCATGAAATGATGATGCCCTTGATCCAGTGTTGTTTTTGTCTAAAACTAAGACGAAAAATGTTCGTCGGCTACCTTTTTCCACTGACGAAAGCTAAATGGAAACTAAATGAAAAACTAAGCTACGATGACAAAAACTAAGACTAAATATACTGACAATTTCGTCAACAAATAAAAACTAGACTAAAATGTTAGTGGACAAGAGATCCAGTATAAGTCGTTTTACAATTAGTATTGAAAATAGACGATCTACAAGCCCACAACACGCCGCGCTGCAACGCGTTGTGGGCTTGTAGATCGTCTATTTTCAGCAAGTGAAAAAAAACAGTCATTACGACGGCATCAAGGCCCGCCAAAATACATTTTGTTCGACTAAATCAACTGTTATGATATTTAGTCGACTAAAACCAGACTAACACTAAACCATTCCAGGTGACTAAAATGTGACTAAAACTAAATGAAAACTATTCAAGAGACTATGACTAAAACTAAAATCAAAATGTGCTGCCAAAAACAGCACTGCCTTGATCCCAGGGAATTTTCCGGTTTGTGGTTTCCTGCCCTGATGACTACAAACCAGTGAGTGGACTACAACATGACGGAGGTTACCATCCGCTCCCGACTAGGGCATTCACTTCTAGTCATTTTTACTAGTTGACTAGTTGCCTAGTTTACTAGTCGACTAGTTGTTCAACTACCTAATATGTAAAAAAAAATGTATATATATATATTTGTTTTTGTAAATAAACATTTGTACATTTAAAAACTGTGTACATTGGTGACTATAACTATAATCTACCTGATCTTGAGGCCTACAATATCGTGAAAATAATTTTAAAAAAACTAGTCGACTAGTCGCTTAATGCCCTACTCACGACCGGAACCCGAAAATGGTATGCGTCCCAGCAGTCTAGATCTAAAGAACCAAAATACATCGCATGGATGCACCTGGGACGTATCCTCAGGGATGTATCCCAAAGTCATCAGGGTTTCGGGTCTCACATCACACCTCAGGTGGTGCAGTGGTGTAATGGTGTTTGGTTTGTTTGGTACCACAGCGTTTTAATGACGCCGCACACGCGCGCACGTGCACGCCTACACGCACAGAGCAGCCGACAGCTGACGGTGAGTCCACTCATGACGAGACCAGGCAGGCAAAATATCTAATTAATGAACTTAAAATTGATTCATATTATAGTTTACTGGTGTATAAATAGTAGTAGGAAACTTTTAGGGACTTTTATAAATCTTCTCAAGGAATGCCTTGAATTAAAAGGTGTACGCCATAATGCAAAGAAAAAACGATGTCAACACACTGCACCTGTGGACCTGTGCGTTGCACCAGACTAGTCCCAGCACCAGCCACTTCTAGAGTCTAGAATATATCCTACTGGCATTTGTCCCATTAGAACACACATTCAGGCCAAACTTTCCTCCAAGGACAAACAAATGATGACACAAATATTTGTGGGTCCTCCACATGCATCAGAGGGACACTGTTATGGCTACTTTAATTCAATGTATGCAAATTGAAAAAAACAGGGATAGATTCATAGTCATGAGGCACTGAGAGAGATCAGAGCAGTGAAGCTTTAAATTAACCCATTCTGGGCGGGAACCCGTTTTGGTGTTTTAAGCATTATGTCGTACTTTAGCTGTTGAAAAATAGCAGACCTACAAGCTTGTAGCGCAGCACTCGGTGCCGCGCTACAAGCTTGTAGGTCTGCTATTTTTTTTTAATCGCAAGGTGGTGCAATTCTTTAAATATAATGCTTTCACAGCGAACGTTTTTAACTCATATCTTTGATTCTGGGGGGGTCCCTGGAACACATTTTCAGACGGGGTTCCGCAGCCAAATACAGATCATTCTGGGGGTCATCGACATGAAAAAGCACCACTGATATAGAAACATAGGGTTTTTCAGAAAACTGTAAGGATTTAGAAGACATTTGTAGAATCGTCCTCAGGTCAAAATATGTTAAAACATTCGGTTCAGATCCCAGCAGGTATCAGGCATTCCTAATTCCACAGCACGCTATCAATAACTCACTCTCAAGGAACAAGAACGTCGAGTTTAGACCCTCCAAATTGGCTCTGGTCTTCCAATGGAGGCAAGAACGACTGGCAAGTCCCCATTTTGAGCCCAGGGAGGAAACCACTACAGTATATACAGTATGTTCTTTTTTTTGCTAGCTGGGAACTAAATAAGCCTGACTACTGTCTGTTGTTGAGTGCGTGTTCCTTCAACTGCATATTATTGTGACCAGTCACATTATTGTGTGGTCTACCAGTGTTACTGTAGCACTCGTTTGTTCTGCTGTCAAAATCATACACGGTAACACTTACACATCCATTCAAAATAAATCGCAGTATCTACTGTACTGTACGTACACCCATATTACACTATTCTGGTGCAAACACTTTGCGGAAATAGCAGATCCGCAAGCTCACAACGCATCGCAAATATGTGACACGTTGTGAGTTAAGCGATTTGGTGCAGGGGTTCAACAAAAGGAGCAGACCTATCACGTAGGACGTAGCCCTGGGTGACTCTGGTCAACTAAGTTGTTTAACCCATTTAGGCCTGACGTCGAAATTAAAAAAATGTCTCGTCTAAATCCTCCAGTTTCTGAAGTACCCATGTATCAGTGGTGCTCAATATTTCATATCAAGGACCCCAAAAATTACCCCCATCTGACAATATGTTGTTCCAGGGACCCCTCAGAAGCAAAGATTTGAGTTAAAAACGTATATTATATATATATATATATTCCACATTTTCATGATTTTTCAAAAATAGCAGATCTACAAGCTCATAGCGCGCCACCGAGTGGCGCGCTATGAGCTTGTAGATCTGCTATTTTTCAATAGCTAAATTATAACATAATGTTCAAAACACCAAAAAGGGGTTCCCGCCCAAAATGCGTTAAGTGGAACAGAAATCTGTATGTCCTTCAGCTTATTGTGATGGCTCAGACTTTTAACTCTTAGCCTGCCGCCATTAATTAATCCCTCGATTGCGTATTGCCATGGTTTAATCACGCGTGACACTTACTTTGAAGAGCCAAATATCCGTATCGCATTTTACTATGAAACCATTCCGTGTGTGTTGACGAAGCTGTGTGCTCGTTCTCTCGGTCGGTGGTGGAAAAAGTGGACCGCGAGTATCACAGCGCCTGCTACAGGCCGTTGAAAACGCTTGTCTGGGACAAAGCGTCCTCTGCAATGTCGCTTCTGTGAGATAAAGCCGTCTGAAACCAGAGCCGGCAATGTAAGTGGATGCGCGCGCATTTTCAAAATGGCCGCGCCCATTGTGTCAGAAGCATAACAAAGCTAACAGACGGTAGATTTCGATACGATCGTATTAAAACATGCATTAATGAATACATCGCTGTTAAAACGGCTTTTCCGTTTGTGGCAGGCTACAAGATTCTACGTTTTAAAATTCCTATGTTCCTGGCGGGTAAACGATTAATAAAAGGCTGAGGCCAGAAATGCCCTTTCAATCATTCAAGCCATTCTGACAATGAGTAATCTGTGTTATGCTCAGTATGACCCCTCAGTTAATGCACTCCAAATTAGCCAGGGCTCCATTATCCCCCAGAGACGCTCGCATACAGCTCTCTCATATAGAGCCAGCTCAAACACCACATCATAATTACCACCCTCTGAGGCTTTTAATTGTTGGACATTTATGTTGACTAGCATGCCAACACAGGTGGCTGCAGAGCTTTTGTGTTTCCCCCGGGAGTGTGTCTAAAAAAGAGCCAGCAAGCATTGGCTATCTCAACTCCATTAATGTACCCATCATTGGCAGAAATGCATGATACAGGACAATACACCTAAATGTTTATTTTTGAAAGGTAATCAAATGCTACAGGCAACATGTTTACTAAACAATCTGCATACATGTGGCCTAGCTTGGCTGTTGAGTTTCACCTACTTAATTTGGCAACGTGAAAGCACTACATTTCCCAAACTCCTGTGAAGGTCAGAAATGTGTTCACGGCCTGGGCCATGGCTCAATGGTCCAGGCACCTTGGCTGGTAATCCAGTCTGGCAGTGTGCCGCGGGTTCGACTCCCGATCCCGACGGCCTTTACTGCATGTCTTCCCCCCCATCTCTCTCCCCATTTCCTGTCAGCCTACTGTCTGTCCCTCCATAAAAAAATATATAAAATAAAGGTGAAAGCCACAAAAAACATTTAAAAAAAAAGAAATGTGTTCACAAAGAGGCTTGGAATATAGAATTGCTATCTCAAGAGTTATTTTACTGTGCGTTTTACCCCTTGGCATCATTATTATATAATACAGTGTAATGAATTATAGATAATACATGCGCATGCTTTTACCTTGAGGGAGTAAATGTAGTGTGGTAGTGCTAACACTGTTAATGTTGCCCCAGGGCATTAGAAGAGCATATATATGCACTCATCTCATTGTGTGAATTGACATAATTATACGTCTACTTACCATGTGACATTTGTAATATTATTGTTTATGTGAATAATGTGGACATTGTCATCATCAACATTGACGTCCAAATAGCACGTTTGTACCTCATTAACTAGCTCTGGTCCATAGCTCTAATGCGTTGCATTTAGAGCTATGTTACTCTCGACTTCCGGGGCTCGCATGAATGCAGACCAGCCTCTCGTCTTTAGCGTAAATAAAAAGAACGTTTTTGCTACTCACCAAAACAAAGGCGGGTTGTGTCATTAGAAAGCCTACTTTCCTTAGTGGAGCACTCTGAGCCCCCCCCCCCCCCCCCCCTTTTGGCCAAACGTAACTTTTTGGCCAAAAATACTTTTAGTTACTCCACTGCGCTTTCTACCGATATTGCCCAGAGAATTGCCTCATAGAGAATATTTTTCCTCCGGTGAAAAGAAATCCCTTTCTGGCTAAAAAGTACCGTTTATACGTGTGGTGGGGGGCTCAGAGTGCTTCCACTAAGGAAAGTAGGCTTTCTAATGACACAACCCGCCTTTGTTTTGGTGAGTAGGTGAAACGTTATTTTTATTTACGCTAAAGACGAGAGGCTGGTCTGCATTAATGCGAGCCCCGGAAGTCGAGAGTAACATAGCTCTAAATGAAACGCATTAGAGCTATATGGACCAGAGCTACTCATTAACTATACACATGTAGCAATAGAGGCTAACATATTTGCTAGAATCTTTCAGATGTTTGTCAAATACTTATACTTACATTGTGCTTAGTGAGGTTGGATATGTTTCTGGATATTGCTTGGAGCCAGTCTAAGCAGTCTTCGGCTGTGTGGCATTGAATGACACCACTGCAAACCCCATCAACAGCTATCACTTGAAAAGCATTTTTCCTGAACACAAAAAAATTGGGGCAAATAAACGGAGACAGAGAAATGTGATTAGAGGCTCGTTTATACTTCGTTGTGCGACCGCATCACTCAACAAACATATTGATTTTCTTTTGAGAATCACTTATTTAATCAAGCCACACACGGCCGCGAAACTATAAATTAGGCTGAAGGATAGCACCACTCCATAACAACACAATTATTGTACTTTTGTGTCTAATAGAAATAGCAAGGCTATGCTTTATATTATCCCAAACTGTAATGTCATTTATTTTGATGACTTAATCAGGACTGTAGCTGCAGAACTCTTTTGAACAGCTTCCAAACATATTATTGGCAAAGGCAGCAAAGAGCACCGAAGTCTGACGTCAATATCGGCAGAGGGTTCATGTACTTTTTATTTGCATTTGTAATTCCCAAAGGGGGATTTTAGATCGCCTCGTATAAGAACTGTGATTGAAAAATAAACAAAATCATCCCGGCCTTTTCACTCATATGGATATGAAGAATCAACTGACTGTGAGAAAACGCTAATGTTACTGCTGCTGAATTAGTTACATTTTCACTAGAAACGGACTGTATAAAAAAATTACGATACAGAGAGACCACCTTTTTGGACCACTATGCTTATATGAGATGATTTATTTTTTTATTATACATTTTTGTCCCACGATTTTGTAACCCATTTTTCACCCCTGTGTCAATTATCTAATGTGATCCTGGGCTCTACACACCCTCCGCCAACCTAGTCCCCATATATGGGGGACATGGGGAGAGCAACGGACTTGAACTCATGCTTCCTTCATGCCTGATCTGTCCAAGTTGCTCCTTTGCACCTGACAGGGGGGAGTTTCCCTGGTTGGACGTAGCGCGTGGAAGGAACACATTATTCCAACCAGTTCCTTTCCTCTCCATCAGGCGCCCCGGCTGGCCAGGGGGAGGCAGTTTAGAGACCAGGATTACTGCATTTTTTTGTGAGGGTACCTGCCCTAGGGCAGTGGTTCTCAACGTTTTTGGCCGGGGACCCCCGGAAATGCTTTGGCAATGTCTCGGGCTGCCTGAGCCACTTTTCTGACAAAATATGAGGTCCCCTTTGTACCGCGTACGCAGAGGCGTATCTATAATAAGGCGAGGACAAACGTCCGCCCGTCCAAATCCATTTTCTGCCTGGCCAAAATCCATACACTGAGGACAAAAACAAGACCTGAGAACTATTAGTGGACAGCGGATAGAGCGCGACCCTCAATCACCCATTCGAATGCAAATGCATGCCTTTCAGCCTCTCTTTGAAAACCTTTAGTGCTACCGATTGTGCGTGGGGGGAGACGACAATTAACACATCTTGCCTGCCCAAAATGTAATTCTTGCCTGCCCAAAATGTAATTCCTGGAAACGCCACTGCGCCAGTGCGCGTACACTCACCTGCACACGTCGGAGCCCGGCACGTGCTGTGACAGGCGCGAGTGGAGCAAAGGAATGAGCCGCAGGTCCATCCATCTTTTCTCCCAGCGCAGCCCTGGGGACGTGGGCCAGGAGGAGCACGAGAGGGTATCCTGGAGAAGACAACACAAACGCTGTGACCTAGGGCTGCACCATTTTGTGAAAAAAAAAAAAAAAATAAAATAAAACTCGATTTCAATTTTTCTTTTGTAAAAGAAATACATTGCCTCAAATATGTTGATTTCTTTTTAATGCAAACAAATATGAATTTTCCTATTGGAATAAAGTCCAAACCTAAACAAGAAAACGTTATGTGTAAAGCTGCGATAAGCAATAATATGTCAACATTTTAATGACCTTTTTATTTACATTTATTTTGTTATTCAGACAGCCAGCAATGGGTACAACGCTACCAAAACATTTTTAGTCTCTGTGACACATCTAGGGGCCACAATCTGCATTCAAAGATTTTCCTAGAAGCTTTGTCATTGGTCGATTTGCCAGTCTACTTCCTGATTGGTTTGTCATTTCGACCGGGTTTTTTTTCCGACCAATGACAAAGCTGCTATGAACATCCTTGAATGCAGATTGTGGCACCTAGATGTTAACCTGACTCTGCCAGATTGCGGCAGTATTGAGTTCACCAGTTCCCTCCTTGAATGCAGATTGTGGCACCTAGATGGTAACCTGACTCCGCCAGATTGCGGCAGTATTGAGTTCACCAGTTCACTCCTCCTGCCTGCATCTGGGATCTCTCAAGCAGAAACGATGAACCCGGAAGCAGCGGGACAAACATATTGATATTGATATCTCCATAATAATTTCGAGTTGTAGTCTTGTTAGGTTGTGTTTACATTTGCACTGTGGCAGCGCTTCAATATGTCATACGTCTCGCGTTGATCCCGCCTCTAGCGGCCTCATACAGCCGCATATCGCTCCGGCCAGAATTGGACCGGAGTACATCATCTCTGCCTGAGAGTTCCCAGACTCTCCCTGCTGGCAGAATGAAAATGTTGTCCAGCAGGGGGAGTGGTTTCACCAGGCTACCTAGATGTGTCACAGAGACACATTTTTTGGGGGGGGAGCGTTTTACTCATTGCTGGCTGTCTGAATACCAAAAAGAATTATACAAAACAAAGTAATTAAAATGTCGACATATTATTGCTTATAGCAGCTTTAACCATCACCATGCTGGCTTGTGGTGGACATTTTAGCTTAAAGGCGCATTCAGTGATTTGGGTGATTTGGAAAAAAACCTGGTCCACCCCGGTAACAAGATGTGCACATGCACACGCTCTACAGTGGGGGAAGTACAACAGACCAACATCACGTGCACCAAGGCCCGCCCCACTCGATCATGATTGGAGGAAGGCCCCTCTCATCCTGATTGGATGAAGGCTTTGCCACCCAAAGCCCAAACCGAAACTAGGGTTTTTTGACCCCAGGGGCTCACTGGGGACAGGGAGGAACTCCTTATATGGTCAGCACACTTTATAGTAGGGAGGATTATCCAAAAAAATAAGAAAAAATAAGTGATATTTGAATTAAGTGAAATCACTGAATATACCTTTAACCCATTTTGGGCATTTTGGTGTTTTAGACATTATGTTATAATTTAGCTATTGAAAAATAGCAGATCTACAAGCTCATAGCGCGCCACCGAGTGGCGCGCTACGAGCTTGTAGGTCTGCTATTTTTGAAAAATCGTGAAAATATTTATTTCAGAAAAGGATTTAGAAGAAATTTTAACATTTTTGAGGTCAGGCCTAAATGGGTTAAATTCTATTTTTTTGCCACGGTCATACAACACGAGTGGACAATAATATCACCGGAAACAGGTCTGTAACTCTGAGAGTGTACAAATGGAACCAAATGTGCAACTAAAACATTTGAGAAGCACTAGTGCACTCCTAATGTGCCATAGTGATATCACCTGCCATTATAAACCACTAGCACTAGTGCACTCCTAATGTGCCATAGTGATATCACCTGCCATTATAAACCACTAGCACTAGTGCACTCCTAATGTGCCATAGTGATATCACCTGCCATTATAAACCACTAGCACTAGTGCACTCCTAATGTGCCATAGTGATATCACCTGCCATTATAAACCACTAGCACTAGTGCACTCCTAATGTGCCATAGTGATATCACCTGCCATTATAAACCACTAGCACTAGTGCACTCCTAATGTGCCATAGTGATATCACCTGCCATTATAAACCACTAGCACTAGTGCACTCCTAATGTGCCATAGTGATATCACCTGCCATTATAAACCACTAGCACTAGTGCACTCCTAATGTGCCATAGTGATATCACCTGCCATTATAAACCACTAGCACTAGTGCACTCCTAATGTGCCATAGTGATACCACCTGCCATTATAAACCACTAGCACTAGTGCACTCCTAATGTGCCATAGTGATACCACCTGCCATTATAAACCACTAGCACTAGTGCACTCCTAATGTGCCATAGTGATACCACCTGCCATTATAAACCACTAGCACTAGTGCACTCCTAATGTGCCATAGTGATACCACCTGCCATTATAACATTATCCAAATTAATACCTTTTGTAATATTTTTGAGTGGTGTAAACCACTCCTACAACTGGCTTTTGTGTGCATAAAAAAATGACCATGGTTGCTATGTTCAAAATAATTTCTGACGTAATTAAATCACACCCGGGTGAACTGGATGACCGTAGCAACCGTGGTCATTTTCTCTGCGCAAAAACAGCCAGTTGTGAAATCACATCCGGGTGTGATACATACATTTATCAAAAATGATAGCTTTTTTTACTTAACATATTTTGTGTGATTTCATTACGTCAGACATTACGTCAGACCACAGCTGATCATGCTATATAAAACCTTACACCACTCAGTTCACACGGGTGTGATTTTTTTTTTTACATTTTGGAAAAAATAGCCAATTTAACACGAGGTGCCCACTCTTCCTGCACCCTGTTGCAATGTGAAATGTCACCGAATCTGTAATCTTTTTCCCTTTAGCTTCTGTATGGGCCATACATGTGGAAAAAAAGCCGAGGCGACACAGACACACATGGCTCCTCGATGCAAAATAAACAGTTAGTGTAAGGCAGTGGTTCCCAAAGTGGGGTCCGGGGACCCCCAGGGGTCCTTGAGGGAGTTCCAGGGGGTACCCAGCTAAATGAACCAAATGGACCCTAACGGGTCCATTTGGTTCCATTTGTACACTCAGAGTTAAATTAACATTGATTTTCCCATATATATTGGGGGTCCCAGAGATATAAATGTCATTAAATGGGGGTCCGTAGACTGATGCATGTAAAACTGGGGGTCCTTGAAATTAAACTGGTTGAGAATCACTGATATAGAGCCGTAAAAATCTTCTCTTATATGGGGGTCCCTGGCATGTCTTTTCAAATGGGGGTCCGCGGGCTAATTAGTGTCAATTTGGGAGTCCTTGACATGAAAAAGTTTGGGAACCAGTGGTGTAAGGGACAGTAGGTCGGGACACGGTATTGATAAGCTACGAGCTTTTTTCGGTGGCACGGTTATGTTTACCTCAGCGTTTGGGACATGTTCTGTGCTAACGGCTAACGCACTGAGCAGGGATATACGTGGATGAGTGACTATGAGCACACAATCAATCACAGCTGTGAGCTGCGCGCACCACGGCAGACACGCATTACATTAATTTGGTGTTGGACTCGGGTTTATTATGCTTTTAGCAGGACTTTTGGCTCTGTGCAGTGCTTTAATGAGCAAGATCCGTACCGTAAATACCCTAGTAAAACCTTTTTTTGACATCGTCCAAATCCAAAAATTGCGATTTCGATTAAAATTCGATTAATAGCCCCTTTTCCACCGGTTGGTTCCCAATGGGAACCGCTTCAGTTCTTTTCGGTTCTTAGTCCATGAGCCAGAGCTCCAAAAGCCTAGGACTGAATGACACTAGTAGCCTAACATGAGACTTCTTTATATATATTTTTCAAACCTATGTGACATGTGTACATGTGTTAACCTATGTGTGTGACTATGAGTACCAGTAGGGGCAAAAGTGGCGCTGTTGTGCCAGAAACAGAGAGAGAGAGATAGTGCTGCACTGTTGCCTGCTAATGAGAGAGAGAGAGAGAGAGAGAGAGGAGGGGGGGGGGGGGGGGGGGGGGGAGTTGCACCACTCAGTTCACACGGGTGTGATTTTGTTTAATACAGTAGCACTACCTTAGCTGCCTAACATGTTATGTGTAACTTGTATATTTCTCTTACCGAGTCCCCTAAATCCCCCTCCTTTTCAAGGACTCAGTCCGATGTGTCTCAGTGTATATTATAGCCTAAGTGTTTTTCTATGCCGGCCTAACTTTATGAACCTTATACATGGATGGAACAAATTACCCAAATATTCTGATACTACGTTTGTATATTTATTCAAGGACTCTGATGTCTAGTATTAATTATGTGTCTGAATCTATTCAAGGTTGCACTTTGGGTTGTCTGTGTAGTCAGGGTTGTTTACATGATAGAGGAAGGTGTCCCCTCTAGGGAGACCATAAAAGGTGTCACTTTCTGTGTTTGTAGCGTTCAACGCTGATGAAGGCTTGAGGATCGAAACGCGTTCGTTGTGCATGCTCTGCAGCTACCATGCCAACTCTTCTAAGAACAATACAAAGAGTGCCTTTGTATTATTTTCTCTTTTAGAGATGACCTTTTATATAGTGTGCAAAATTATACCTATATTAAATTGTTAATCAATATAAAAAAAAAAATCATTTTTTTTGCATATTTCCCTATATAATGCCTCATTTGCATATTTCATTTTTAGAAATGTGTAATACAATAAATCATTGTCTTCGTGTAAGTAATCAACTGGGGAAGTTTCATGGCGATAACAATTTAATATAGGTATTGTTTTGCATACTCAATTCATAATTAACGTTCCAATGTTGGAGCTCGATCTGGCTCATGGACTAAGAACCAAAAATAACTGAACCGGTTCCCATTGACCTTATCCCATGTTGGGCGGGAACCCCTTTTGGTGTTTTAACTAAGCATTATGTTATACTTTAGCTATTGAAAAATAGCAGATCTACAAGCTCACCGAGTGGCGTGCTACGAGCTTGTAGATCTGCTATTTTTGAAAAATCGTGAAAATGCGGCACAAATCTTTGAATATATATTCTTTCAGAATACTTTTTTTTTTATTTCGACGTCAGGCCTAAATGGGTTAAGCGGCGGCCATCTTACCAGCAAGGTATACTAACTAGATGCAATTTCCCACTAAGCCTACACGTACACTCAGGTCCTCAGACAAAGCCCTCCTTGAGACCCCCACAGCCACAGCCCAGCTCATCACAAAGGGTGGCAGCGGGCATTTGCAATTCGGGCTCCCAAACTCTGGAACGCCCTACCTATTAATCGAAGACTTGCAAAATCTGTGTCATGTTTTAAATCCCTTCTGAAAACCCACTTTTACGTTAAGGCCTTCTCTTAATTTCCTTTTGCATACCTTATTCTATTTTTTGATTATATGTGCATGCTTTCATTTTGTGCTTGCTGTTATTCACTGATATCTTGTTGTAACTGTGATTACGTTGTTGTTGCTTTTTGTTGTTTTTTACCCTGTTATGTAAAGCACTTTGTGACTGTCTTGAACTAAACAAAATACATACATACATGGATGCACCTGGGACGTATCCTCAGTGATGAATCCCAAGGTCATCGGGGTTTCGGGTCTCCCAACATCATACCCCTCACTCAGGTGACCCAGCCGGGGTGATCAAGTCCCGACTTACGTCCCAGTAGCTACCCTCGATCAGTCCCATTAGGGAAAAACCAGGGCCACACAATCCGTTCCTCCTGAACTACTCTGCCGGGACTGGGAGGTACCATTCTGGCGCGTGGAAGGAATGAAATGTGCTATATAAATAAATTCATTATCATATTGACAGCCCATTCATCCAAACAGAAAAGTCCTATCTGATTGTATTAAACAACGTCAAACTCACCAACATTGCAGCTGTGCGGAATGCTTGAATTATCCTCTTTCTGCAAAGTGTTTGCTTCACAAAAATCCATTGTAGACTTGTTATGAGCTACTTCCTGTCAAGAAAAAACTATTGGAGTTTGGAAGCACTCGTTTTTAGTAAAGCAACCTCCTGCTGCCTCCTGCATTATGTGCAAATTCAAAACAGGTGGTACGCATGGTCCGTTGAGTGATATTCAACGAGCACTCCCAAACTCTGACGCTTTGAGCTTGGGAGTGCTTGTTGGCTAATCACTCAACTGCCCTGCATAACAACCTGTTTTGAATTTGCACATAATGCAGGAGGCAGCAGGAGGTTGCTTTACTAAAAACGAGTGCTTCCAAACTCCAATACTCACCTGCAAGGAATTTCTTGACAGGAAGTTTTTAATGAAACAAACACTTTACAGATTGAAAGAGTTTAATTCAAGCTTTCCATACAGCTGCAATGTTGGTGAGTTTGACGTTGTTTAATACAATTCGATAGGACTTTTCAGTTTGGATGAATGGGCGCTATCTATGGGAAGTTGCACATAGTTAGCACCTTGCTGGCAAGATGGCAGCGGTGTGCATAAGGTCAATTGGGAACCAACCGGTGGAAAAGGTGTCAGAGGAGTAGTGACGAAAAAATTCTCAAATGTTTCACTTAAGTAAAAGTATAAATACTGCAATGTAGATGTACTCCGTTACAAGTAGAAGTCCCGTATTAAAAATGTACTCAAGTAAAAGTACAAAAGTATCGGCATCAAAATGTACTTAAAGTACTAAAAGTAAAAGTACTCATATTGCAGAATGTCCCAGAAAGTCTAAAATGTGTACAAACTCTTCTGAAAATAGTCGATCTACAAGATCTGCTATTGTAGATGTGCTATTTTCAAATGGCCCGAAAGGCTGAAGTGGTATAATGTATGTTTTGTAATCAAAATTAAAATCTCTTATTATGGCCAGAATACTAGTAAATTCTGTGGCGATAGCATTTCCCACCGCCACTCAAAGCGCCTACTGGCCAATCACAGCACGTCTTGCACAAGTACACTGGCCATTGTGGCCAATCACAGCGCGTCCTTACTCAAACGAGGGAGGATTCCATGCTGCTCGCTGCTAGGAGGTTGACAGGAGGACAGGAGTTTACTACTGAGAAAACCTGACACAAATGGTTCGGCTTCTCCGTTTCAGATGTGGAGCAAACTAGTCCCCGGTGTAAACGTTGTAAAAGGGGATGCTTTGGATGCTTTGCACTCTTCCCATTCGCCGCTGTGCTTGTGTTTGTTTTACGGGTGCTGGAGCAGCTGGTTGCTCGTGTGCAATGCCGTCTCTCACAGCCTAGGCATCGGCCACCGCCTTTTTACGGGTACAGGTTTTAGTTCCGACATAGTGGAGTGGGAAGAGTGCAAAGCATTGCGGACTGGCACTGCTGCTGCACAAAATGAAGCTTATCAACACTGTGTCCCAACATACTGTCCCTTATTATCGTAAAGTCGGGTAGTGTACACTGTTTATTTTGCACCGAGGAGCCATGTGTGTCTGTCTGACTGTCTTGACTGTACGTCGCCTCAGCTAAAAACAAAAGGGAAGCCTGACGTATGCTTCGCCGTACGACGTGTCGCATGTTAAAAAAATTGCTTTTTAACATGTTAAATTTGCTTTATTTTAGCTGTCATTTCCTCCTTTTCTAAACATGTTGTTCATCACTTCATTATGAACAACATTTCAAATATATATATTTTTTAATCGATATTTGAATAATCAATATCGATTATTTATCGCGGGAGGACGTATCGATACAGTATATATCGCCATATCGATATTTCAGCACACCCCTAACGTTTAGCTCAACCGTCTGGGCACCTAGGCTGCCAAGCCAGCCGGACAGTGTGCTGCGGGTTCGACTCCCGAGCCCGACGGCCTTTGCCTCGTGTCACTCCCCATCTCTCTCCCCCTTTCCTGTCCGACCACTGTTCCCTATCAATAGAGTGTCGCAGTCCCGCCCCCTCGAGAGACCCGGAAAATAATTCCCTGTTAATTTTCCTCATAGACTTTTCAAAAAGTATTTATTTAAAGACGTTTACAGCCGCGGACAAAGCCAACTCTTGTCGTGACAAATCATGACACAATGTTTTGGCCCGAAAAAATAATTAGAAAGAAGAAATCTTTGTAATTATTTCTGTTTGTTGTCATGATTTGTCACAACTCGAGTTGGCTTCGTACGGCGCTTAAAAGGTCTTTGAAGTAATACTTTTTGAAATGTCTATGGGGAAAATGCATTGGGAATTATTTCCTGGGCCTGGCTTCGTCATGAAAGGGGACGGGACTGCGACGCTCTATAAGGGCATAAAAAGCCCCAAAATCTCCAAAATCCCCAAAATCTCCAAAGTAACTAGAAACTGACGTTTTTCAAATAAATGTAGTGGAGTAAAAAAGTACACATTTTGGCTACAGTACAACGTATCGGAAATTGTAAATACTAGTACAAATACCTCAAAATTGTGCTTGAGTACAGACAGCACTTGAGTTAAATGCACACAGTGACTTCACACCACTGGAGAGGAGCTTATCGTTTTCCCACCGCACGCTCATTTCTCACTCGCGCCTCATTTCATAACGGCTGAAAATGTCAACAGTCGGCGCTGAGGCCCGCCCCGCCCCCGCCCCGCGCCGGCCGCTCAGGTGGGGAGAGCAGAGGAAGTTGATTCACGATCACCTCTAAGATAAAGATGGAGTGTGTTGATTCTCAGCTAAATAGAAACAGTTGCATGGAAACAGCCTGTTGGCACGGCGCTGTGGCATAGTGATAGGGGGACCGTTATAGAATGTGCTGTACTGTAGTATAGGCCAGTGGTTCTCAACCTTTTCAAGGACAACCCGAGTAAGTTTGTCACAGACGCGCATTTTTCTGTTTTTGAGTGGTGCAACCACTCCAAGGAACAGCAATGTCCGTGTTAACCTATGTGACTATGTATGTGACTGTTACTATGAGTACCAGTAGGGGCAAAAGTGGCGCTGTTGTGCCAGAAACAGAGAGAGAGAGATAGTGCTGCACTGTTGCCTGCTAATGAGAGAGAGAGAGAGAGAGAGAGAGAGAGAGAGAGAGAGAGAGAGAGAGAGAGAGAGAGAGAGAGGGGGGGGGGGGGGGGGAGAGGGGAGTTGCACCACTCAGTTCACACGGGTGTGATTTTTTTAAATCTCTGGTACCGCAAATCTGCACTGTAATATCCAGTGTTAATTTAACTCTGAGAGTGTACAAATGGAACCAAATGGACCTTTACTACTACGTGTCCATTTGGTTCCATTTGCACACTCTCAGAGTTACAGATCCGTAAATGTAAGGCCTGTTTGGTTCCCAACTATCAATCATTTAGCTGGGGACCCACTCAGGGACCCCCCTCAGGGGTCCCCGCATTGGACCACAGATTGAGATGATTTGTGATGGAGTAAGGCAGTGCATGGAACAACTCGGTGCCGGGCCGGGGGGGTGACCGCACGATCGGGCCCCGCCGAACCTGACTCCCAAAGCATCATTTTTTGGGAATGTTTTTTTAAACAATGTGTCTGCGACCCACAAATGGGTCCCGACCCACTGCTTGGGAACCAGTGGAGTGAGGTAAGGGGGCCAGGGCAGTGTTGATTTCGTCAACTAAAACTAAGACGAAAAATGTTCGTCGACTACCTTTTTCCACTGACAAAAACTAAATGGAAACTACAATTTCGTCAACAAATAAAAACTAGACTAAAATGTTAGGAAGGTAGGGGACAAGAGATCCAGTATAAGTCATTTTACAATTAATTGCATGCTGAAAATAGCCGATCTACAAGCCCACAATGCGTCGCAGCGCGACACGTTGTGGGCTTGTAGATCTGCTATTTTCAGCAAGTGAAAAATCATTACCACAACATCAAGGCACCGCCGAAACACATTTTGTTCGACTAAATCAACTGTAGATTTAGTCGACTAAAAATCTTATGATATTTATTCTAACTAAAACTAGACTAACACTAAAACATTCCCGTGTGACTAAAATGTGACAGAAGGTGGTTGCACACTGGACGCGTTTTTTTTTGTGGAAAAACCGATGGAGAAACGCCGCCAGAAATCCGAAAAACGCGCTCGGTGTGTGGGGACCTTAAAACTAAATGAAAACTATTCAAGAGACTATAGGACTAAAAACTAAAAAAAGTCAAAATTTTGCTGCCAAAAACAACAACTGGGTCCAGAGTATAGCCTACCTACCGTGTTGTTGGGATGGTAGTTCAAATGGAGGCCACTGTCGCAGAGAGGAGAGGACGTCCCGCTACTCTGGTCACTGGGCACACCTGGAGGAAACGAGCACAAGGTCACTGGGCACACCTGAAGGGAACGAGCACAAGAAAGCCACACATATCCCCACAGCAGCAGTGTCTGTAAAGAGCCATGTGGCATTTTCAAGGGCATCCTCCTTCAAAGTGAATTATACTCATCAGCTGCTAATACGATGCGGCGTTATCACACGCTGTGCAAATATTATAGCGATATCACACACAAACACACACACACTTGTGCACATATTATTAGGGATACGGAATATTTGCTTACTTTACAGATAAAGGCGACGGTTAAAGTGACTTAATGGGCGAATGCCCGGGTATGATGGGTGTTTGTCAGTCGGTGTGTGTTTTGTCTCTAATGAAGGGCTCATGCCTTCAACGTTTAGTAGTAAATTTGCTCGCGCGAAGGCAGCGTCTATACAATGTGCAGCGTGTCAGCACTTTGTAACCTTGTTTCGAAATGTGCTTTATAAATACAATGTACTTACTTACTATTATATTTTGGTGTGTTTGCTGTCAAATGTTTCTTCAGGTGGTATTAAACAATGCACGCTTGGTCTGTTTCTTTGTCATTATTATAAGCCAATTATTATCTTTATTTATTTAGTTCTTGACGCAATTAGTGGGGGTGGAAGTGCGTGCTTGTCTCTGCTTCGTGTATATTTGGCAATTAATGTTCATTTAGTCCTTGAAAAATGTCAGATTCTTTTTTCACAAGCAGGACGTGGCACCGCAGTGTTAATTAGTTGTAAGGGACACCGTCGTGTGATGGAAGTATAAAAGAGGCAAATTCTTGGATAAATGTATGTATGTTATGTATGGAATATATGCATATATCTTTTATTTTCTTTAATTTTCTCTGGAGTTGTTAACCCATCTAGACTTTCAAGCACCAAACTTAATGTGTCCATATTTGCATATTATTTTTGTATTTTATTTTTTGGTTCGATGTAGGTAATGGGTATGTTTATAACTGTGTCCTTTGTTCCACAACGTGTCTGAGCTGAGCTGTGTTTTTTGTTTGTTTTGTTTTTGTCATAAAATGGAAAAATCAATACAAATATTATTGAAAAAAAAAAACAGTCAGAGGGGGATTTCAGCTGTAAATACAATTAAAAGCGAATGACCTGTCTAAAAAAAAAAAAAGGCGAATTCTTACTTAGTATGTGAGTATTCTTACATGTGCAATCTTCACAAAGGGGTAGTTTAAGAAAAGCCGGAGTCTTCTTTAGGAAGGAGACGGTGAGTGTCACGTCTTCACCAGCGTTTCTCAAAACCTGGACCTGGAAAGGTACACAACATATAAATGTCTATTTGTAGCTAAACATCAAAGATGGAGTGCCACAATTTGTGTATTTTTCCAGTTTTTCATGTGTCTATGAGGTGACAGTACTTCATTAGACACCCTGGAGTCGTTTTTATGTGCAATGGTGTATTAACTTTGTATTTAGGGTTTCTTCCTGGAGGCTGAACCCTTGACAGTCAAACGGGCCAATGCAATAAACAGCAATATAGTGACACCACGCTATCAGCCCCTCCCCTAACCCCTCCCCCTTTATCATACAACTACAGCTGTGGGTGCGGCTTCAGTTCAGGTGGATCACCACCCATCACCACCCACCAGGCAAACCAGGCATACCTAATGAACTGGTGGTCGTGCCCACATAAAAACAACATTTTAACAAATACTGTACACTTTATTGAAAAAAAATATACCTCCTTTAATAACAATAAGACCTGATGATCATGTTTTAGGGTGGAACAAATCACAGCACTCCATCTTTAAAGGCTTATACCGTATACCGCTACTGTTGTTATATTATGACATGAGGCATTGTGCTACTGTACTTCTGTACAGAAAGGAAAGCTTAGATAAGGGGCTCACGTTGACCCTGATGTTATACAGTGCTTACATAGGCTACACCTTGTGAAGCCGTTCATTTCAAAAATGGATAAAAATGGTTTTACACGTCCAACAGATAATGATCGCACTGTTGAAACAAGATAAAGACTGTGATGTGAGAGTTGCTGCAGCGTAGGTGAAATATGAGACAAACGTACCACTTCCTCATGGCGATAGCTTCTTACATTTATTCCATTTATCTGGAAACCAAATCAACATGTGGGTGTTAAAATAACAACGTCAAAATATTGACTTAACAAAACAACCACAATATTGTTATTGTCATACATAAAGGTACCTATATTTGGTATAGTTTTTTTATTTCTTATTTCCTCGGGCGGGAACCCCTTTTGGTGTTTTAAGCATTATGTTATTCTTTAGCTATTGAAAAATAGCAGATCTACAAGCTCATAGATCTGCTTGTAGATCTGCTATTTTTGAAAAATCGTGAAAATGTGGCGCAAATTTGGAATATATATTATTTCAGCGCGAACGTTTTCAACTCAAATCTTTGCTTCCGGGGGAGGTCCCTGGAACAACATATTTTCAGATGAGGGTCCGCAGCCAAATATAATTCTGGGTGGTCCTTGACATGAAAAAGGTTGAGAACCACTGACATAGAAACATAGAGTTTTACAGAAAACTGTTAGGATTTAGAAGCCTTTTAGAATCGGCCTCATGGGTCTAAAATGGGTTAAATCTTAGCTTATGCTACCACCCCACTAGGTGGTAGCATGAGCGTTAGCTAAGCTGTGCCAGCCGTTTCATTTCCGGGTCAGCAGGGAGGAGGGTGGTGTGTTGTTGTGAGGATTCATCATCATGAGTGTTTAGCGTTAGCGTTAGCGTTAGCGCACACCCTTTACCTCTTGCCCAGAAACGGTTACATGACGGGGAGCGATGAGAGACAAAGTCAACAAATGACATCCGAAACATCGGGATGCGCGACGGACAGATTACCATGGTCAGCGCCGCTCGAAGCTTTAGAGATACGGGGCTTTGAAAAATCCTGCTTTAATGGGAGTCTAAATGGTGATGTAAAGAACCCATAGCTGGTGGGGACGGAGGCGTTGCATAGCAAACCGGATCAACGTTAAAAGGTAAAATTACGGTCCCCCCGCTGTCATATATGGACGAACATGTATACGTAGTTGGCCGATGCCGTACTGCCCTAGCCTAGGGGTACGATTATGTTCGGAGATATAGCATTAAATCCCTGTTTATGCCTTATAAATCAAGCCTGGTACCCTAGTCAAAATATGGCCCTTGAGGAAAATTTATTGGGGAACCCTGCCTTAACCCATTTTGGGCGGGAACCCCTTTTGGTGTTAGCTATTTTTGAAAAATCGAAGAACCACTGACATAGAAACATAGCTTTTTCAGAAAGCTGTCAGGATGTAGAAGACATGGGTGCAGAAAGTCACTCCTTTGCAATACAAACACAGTTGCCTGCTTGCCTTATGCCTATCTGGACTCAAGAACTGTAAACACAGGTGACATTCACACACAGCTGCCATTAATACTGAATTGCTATCCTGTCGATGTTATCTTTGCAGACTGCATCACAGTCCGCCCTGTCCCCCCCCCCCCCCCCCGCCACCACCACCACCCCCGCAAAACCTATGCAACAACACTACACCACTGACATTTACACCTATAGGGGAATAACTGCTGAGTGTTTCAGGCTGCTGACATATGGTGTATGAAATATTAAAGATGTGAATCACTTTGCAGAGTGGGCTGAGACGCATAAACAAGCATTTAAATGACATATGGTGTGTGTGTCTGCTTTCTCTATACCTACCAGGAGGATGCCGTCTCCGATGAAGAGCAACCCGGAGAGTTCAGCTGGAAGAGGAAAATCACTTCGGTAAAGAAGAAGCCTCCATGGGGGGAAAAAAGAGGCACGAGGCATTCTTGCTAATGGCTTGTGTGCAGAGTTTAGACATTATGACATTGACTATGTTAATTGATGACGTGACGTCACAATGGGGCATGGTCACTCATTGGTCATGGTTGCCATGGTTACAGAGGGTATTTAGCCCTGTCCCTGATT
The DNA here is from genome assembly GCF_951216825.1 of Electrona antarctica. Taxonomy (NCBI): domain Eukaryota; kingdom Metazoa; phylum Chordata; class Actinopteri; order Myctophiformes; family Myctophidae; genus Electrona; species Electrona antarctica. Next base: position 2,949,093 of record NC_136800.1, on the reverse strand, counting down.
AGGCACAGGTGTGTTGCTGACAGGCAGAGGGCACACTGTTTTAAACTGTGATTGTTAGGCTGGTGGTCTCTGTATAGGCGTTAATTGGCCCGTGTATGTTTATTTCATTGTATTTATTTTATATACTGAAGTATAGGGCTTTGGACATTAAATAAATCACTGTGCAAAAAGCATGGAATACGGATGTGTATATTACAGGAAACTCCCGTTAAAGGTATATTCAGTGATTTCACTTAATTCAAATATCACTTCTAATTCAAATATCACTTCTTTTTTTGTTTTGTTGTGATAATCCTCCCTACTATAGAGTGTGCTGACCATATAAGGAGTTCCTCCCTGTCCACAGTGAGCCCCTGGGGTCAAAAAACCTTAGGTTTCGTTTTTGGATAGGTGGCCAAGTCTTCATCCAATCAGGAAGAGAGGGGCCTTCTGGCAATCATGATCGAGCAGAGGCGGGCCTTGGTGTGCGTGCTGTTGGCCTGTTGCACTCCATCCCCACTGTAGAGCGTGTGCATGTGCACATCTTGCTACCGGGGAGGACCGGGGTTTTTTCCAAATCACCCAAATAACTGAATGCTCCTTTAAACTTTCCAACAAACTCCGGTAAACTCCCGAATTGTATACCATCACACCTGCATATTACCGTATATTAACTGTATATGCTGCTAAACTTGAGGTTTACGGGCAAAATACAGTGTCCATAATTGCCCGTTAACTCCTCTTTTCACGCAGTGAATATGATTTAATACCAACCGAATGGGAACGTTGTTGGACTTCGGTTCTTCTACACAAGTCTGAATATCCTCCCTGGCCGTCGGCAACCACGTAGTGCCAAAGTATTGGACTTGGGCACTACAGATATATCGGTTCGGCCGATATATCGGTCATTATTGTCATTATTGTTTTTTGTGTGTGTGTGTGTGTGTGCGCGTGTGTGTGTGTGTGCGCGTGTGTGCGTGTGCGTGTGCGTGTATGTGTGTGTGTGTGTGTGTGTGTGCGTGTGCGTGTCTGTCCATCTGTCTGTGGCACCGTTGGACTGATTAGCAAAGATTAGAACCAAGAGAACCTCTGCTCCAAATCTTTCAAATCAGCCTCCTAGGTGGCGCTATTCGGCCTAGAACTCTTGAGCCATAGGTCATACAATAACAATTTTGATTCACAACAAACCCATGAACCCATGGATGCCCCCCCCCCCATAGGTGTGTCTCATTGTGAGCTTGTAGATCAGCTATTGTTGAATTTTCTATTTTTGAACAATGAAATGTATGTTTTCAAAATCAAATGATTTTTGCACTTCTAAAGAAAACCTTGGTCAAACGTTGATGATCTTGCCATCGGTTGGGCTCTAGCATAGAAGGTAATGTAGCCATGGCCGCGGGAAGATGTTTACAGTAGGAGGTGCTGAACGTTTAGTAGGGGGTGCGCGCGCGTTAGCGCGCGCCGCAAAATGTGTGTGCACGCGCCTCGTGCACGCGCATTTTCACGCAGAAAAGTGGCTTTTAAAGTGGCCTCTCCCCACGCATGAGCAAACTGACACAGGCAATGAACCAGGATAAGGCGCCGATACTGTGATACAGCATATTTATTAGTCCATTAACAGAAATCTGTTTTGATTACAATTATTATTTTCCCCCTCCTGTCTGAGGGGGGGCTGTGCCTGGGCGGAGAGGGTGCTCCAGCCCCCCCAGCACCCCTACTTCCCTCAGCCATGAATGTAGCTTACCTTTTTGTTCTTTTGATATTTTCGAGATCACAACAGGGATTTTGTGCTCCGCTCCACCCTAAGAGACAAATGAAACAGAGTTATCACAGAGGAACAAAGAACTATTGAGACAAGATTAAAGGGCGAGCGACTCCATTTTCCACAAAACACTACTACCCTCGCTATTTAATACATTTTAACGAAAAAAAGAAAGAAAGGTCAATAATATCAGGTGACAGTAGATTAAAAGAAACCTCTGTGGAGAGTGGGACTAGAATCAATGAGATCTAAATTACCTTAATACTCAGCCCAAACCCTCCGATTGTCTGCCTTCGGATCGTTACAGTCCTCTCCTGTTTGGGTAGAATTAAGAGCACAGTAATGATTTCAGGGGATGCTTGAGATCCTCTTGCATAAGACAATAAACTATGCTACTCGAAGTGGTTCTCAAAAAAACGTTTCCTTTTTTAAATTATTTTCATTTCAAAGGCCCCATAACTCAGAGAGTCCAAATGGAGTTTGGCTCTGAGGGGACCTTTGAGAACTATTAAGTGTTACATGATATCAGTTGAAGTGTTCCCAAAAACTATCATCACTGAAAAGCCATCATGCATGTCTGATGATACTAAACATTTCTGCAATCATAACGACTCCAATGTCTAGTTGAGGTACCAAAAGATTTTGATAGCAAAACCAGCCTGCGTGCGTGCGTGCGTGCGTGCGTGCGTGCGTGCGTGCGTGCGTGCGTGCGTGTGAACTCACAAATAACTGGATTGATTGCAGCGCCAAAAGTCAAATCCATGAATATTTGCCAATATTCAATATTGACTAAACATGATGCAACGCATCGCATCGCGACACGCTGTGAGCTTATAGATTGGCTATGTTTGCTATTTTGGTGTACGTGGCACTGCTGCATGATGCAAACACTAAACAAAAAGTTGAAATATGGAGATTCAAGGCTTCTGCCCACGACAGCAACAATAGGCTACACACCAACAACCGCCTTGGTATACCTATACAGTTGGGTGCCACCGATATTGTCCCTTATCATTTGACCCATTTAGGCCTGACCTCAAAATTAAAAAAAAATCCTTCTAAATCCTCCAGTTTTCTGAAATAAATATTTTCACGATTTTTCAAAAATAGCAGACCTACAAGCTCGTAGCGTGCCACTCAGTGGCGCGCTATGAGCTTGTAGATCTGCTATTTTTCAATAGCTAAATTATAACATAATGTTTAAAACACCAAAAGGGGTTCCCGCCCAAAATGGGTTAACTGTCCTTTTGCGCAGATCACGCAAACCTCAGCAAAAAGAAAAGGACAATATCGACGGCCTCCAACTGTATGTGCACAGTGCTGCAACAGACATGACTCTGACCCACAACCAATGGTAAAACATATCAAATGTATGCTTCTCACTATAGAGAGCCTGCGGTATGGGAATTGGGAAACCGGTCAGAAATCAAAGTGTCACGTCCTGTCCTAGGACGTACCATACCTGGACCGCCGTCCTTATGTTTGCCCCTCACCACCCTGTGTGTTTTCCCCGCCCCCCATGAGAGACTAATTCATAGAGGACTCAGCTGCGGACTATTAAGCCATCAGGGCCTGTTGGTATTTATGTGTGTCCCGTATTGTGTTCTGTGTGTTAGCTTAGTCTTCATTTTGATGCGTTACGTGTAGTGTGTGTGTGTGTGTGTGTTCCATCCTTGGTCGTTCGTCTACAAGCCCTGCGAGGCAACTTGTATAATTCCAGTTCTGTGTGTGAACGTTTCAATAAAGCCTGGTTCCAGTACTCCGGTGTCGCTCGCTGCATTCTACTCCTGCACCAAGTCACACCGTAACACAAAGGCAGGCTTCCCTGACCACGACGCATCGCATCCCTGCTGCAACGTGTTGTGAGCTTGTCGAGTTTTGGTGCGCGAGACCCATGCACCGAAGTATTAACCCATTTAGACCTGAAGACGATTCTACAAATGTCTTCTAAATCCCGACAGTTTTCTGAAAAACCCTATGTTTCTATATCAGTGGTTCTCAAACATTTTCATGTCAAGGACCCCCAAAAAAAGTGGTTCCCGCCCTGAATGGGTTTTAAAAGCTTGCATGAGCACCTGCACCTCCTCCCACCAGGGCCGGTCCTGAGCAATCTGGCGCCCTAAGCAGGATTTTTCCCTCCCCCCTGGGGGGACACTTGGGAGACACTGGGGAGGCACTACAGGTAGGCCCTGGGCAGACATTGGGGAGGTACTGGGGAGGCACTGGGGGGGACACTGGGCAGACATAGTTGGGACAGAGTAAAAAAATAAATGTTTTTTGCACATCTATTATTACATTTGTGAGAACACAATGCAATTGTATTTCTGCCCATGATGGAGCACACAACTTTGTGCGCGGGTTCAGGTGGCCAAGTCATACACCGTGAGTGACACATGCGGAGTATGCAGAACTTAGCCCATTCTGGGCGGGAACCACTTTTGGTGTTTTAATACTTTAGCTATTGAAAAATAGCAGATCTACAAGCTCATAGCGCGGCACGAGTGCCGCGCTACGGGCTTGTAGGTCTGCTATTTTTGAAAAATCTTGGAAAATGTGGCCGAATACAGATAATTCTGGGGGTCCTTGTCCTTGACATGAAAAGGGTTGAGCACCACTGACATAGAAACATAGGTTTTTCAGAAACTGTAACTGACGTATACCACTGGCCGTGGTACGTCACTGCCTTAATTTGACCTCTGCGTTGTCAACTAAGCTCTGTGGCCGTTCCGACGACCAGACAATTGCACGAGTCCCTCCGATCCGAGTCCGAGTCGAGTAGCAAGTCATTTGGTCCAAGTCTCAAGCAAGTCTCAAGTTTTTCTGTTGTGGGCAAGTCAAGTCAAGTCGAGTCACAAGGTTATGTCAAGTCGGGTCGAGTCACAAGGTTGTCGAGTCAAGTCGGGTCGAGTCACAAGGTTATGTCAAGTCAAGTCGGGTCGAGTCACAAGATTGTCGAGTCGAGTACTGTACTGTACTGTACTGTACTGTACTGTACTGTACTGTACTGTACTGTACTGTACTGTACTGTACTGTACTGTACTGTACTGTACTGTACAAGCTCTCCTCCCTGGCCTCTGTGTGTTAGGCTGCACAACAGTGACACTTGATGGTGGTGTCCGAGTCAGCTTGTCTCAAGTCGAGTCGAGTCTGGAGTCATTGTCTTCCAAGTCAAGTCGAGTCTCAAGTTTTTACCCTTAAGTCCAAGTCGAGTTGCAAGTCGTCAAATCAATGACTCGAGTCGGACTCGAGTCGAGTCATCGAGTCTCGAGTCCAATACTCTGCCGACGACTGGCCAATCACAGCGGGCCTTTCCTCCATAACAAGGCGTCACCCCGCCCACCGGCTTTCCTACAACTGCGGTGAAACAACACCCACCCACCACGGACGCATGCATTGTAGCACGGAACGCTCGCTCTCCCTGTAGTTTACCTACCTCTCTCTATCCTTGCTGCCCACACTACACCACCTGCCCAGCACGGACGCATGCATTGTAGCACGGAACGCTCGCTCTCCCAGTAGTTTACCTACCTCTCGCTATCCTTGCTGCCCACACAACCTGCCCAGACAAAACATGGTCAGTGAGGAATACATCCCACTCTTTTCAACATTGGCCTGTTACAGTGCCACCAACAGGTGGATTTTGGAACAAAATGCCTCAAATCATCCAAGGTCGTAAGAACAAATGGCACACTTTTCACATTGGCCTATTATAGCGCCACCAGGAGGCCACAACCTGACCTGGCCTGGTGAAGACCTGTGCCCAGAGGGGCACTTTTTCTAGTCTTAATATGCACCCGCTTCAACTGTTATCAATGGACAAGACCGCAGTTATCAGTTCGGATCAGTACGATTGTTTTCAACGAGTATGGGCATGCTCTGCCGACTAAAAAAAAAAAAACGACAGGATTAAGGTTGGCGAACATGCGTTAATATTAGGACCGCGCTGCGACATGCTTGCGGTTAAGTTTAGGGGAGGGTATGAGGAGGCTTGTCGTTTTCAGTAGGCTCCCAGCATGTCCAGTAGACCTGAATAGACCGATAAGATCGGTTAACGTGTCGTCAACGACAATCGCAGCCAGTAGGCTCCAGACGAGCCGATCGGCTAGATAAGATCGGCGTAATAAGTAACCTACTGGGAATTATCGGTTGATTTTCGGTCGAAACGGCTGTAATATGATTGTAATGCGTGTGTCACGAGAAATGCAGATGATGTGGACATTTGCTATATGTATTAGACAGCTTGGGTTACTTACACTGGAATAAAAAGGCTCTCCTGACACACAGATGACATCTTGCTCTTGAATGGTCAGAATGTCTTTGGCCAAGTGAAGTCGAATGTTGAATGGCTCCTCATTACCTTCTTGCAGCAAATAAATCCCAGTCTTTGTCTGGAAAATAATCGAAAAGACACCATCATTTATCATTCCTATATCGCAACTAAATTAAGCGGCCAAGGAATGAAATGTCACAGTAAAACGCACCCGAGCGGAAGGAACTTGAAGAATGTGACAAAGCCTTTGCCTATCACTATGTCAGCTATTCCTCTTTGGCTTGTTGTTGTCAGTAGCCATCAGGCTCCACACAACCAAGCTTGACCCCCGTGAGAGTTTAACCTATTTAGGCCTGACGTCGAGGAAAAAAAAAAAAAAAAAAACGGTCGCTCTGAAAGAATATATATACCTATTAAAATATTTGTGCCGCATTTTTACGATTTTTCAAAAATAGCAGACCTACAAGTTCATAGCGCGCCACTCGGTGGCGCGCTATGAGCTTGTAGATCTGCTATTTTTCAATAGCTAAAGTATAACAGAATGCTTGAAACACCAAAAGGGGTTTTCCCGCACAAAATGGGTTAAAACCTGCACTGTCTGCTCGAGCTCTGTTCTTTTGGGATTACTGACTCTCGCTTTGACTCAAGGCTCTGTCTGTTCTTTTTGGATTACTGACTCTGGGCGCTTACATATGGCCGGACCACTGGGACGCACACATCAGAACCTTGACAGATGCCTGTTAAGGATAACAGCTGTGAGGCATATTCATTCATATATTCACTGTTGATAGACTGCATATTTAAACTTCTTCAAAAACTTTTTTCTATTCAAAGACCTTTTCATATTTCTGCCAATAGATCTATAGAGGGGGAGAAACTTTCAGACAGACAGACAGACAGACAGACAGACAGACAGACCAAACCACACCACACCACACACAATCCGCTAGTCCCTTGATAAACATCAACGTACATTCATCAATGTATATGTACAGACTACACTTTTCGATACAATCTAAATCTCTGCGCATATTCACCTCAGTCCACGATGACTCGTAACTCATAGAGAGAGCGATGGAGATAGGTGGATTTGTACAAAGAAGACAGAGACCACTCGGTACCAGTCATGGTGCCAAGAAGTTCTTATACTTCCTCTCGTGAAGGACTCACGACGTGGGTGTGGCTCACATTGCATACCTGCGAGTATACGCAGGCTGTTGCTCCCGGTCCGCACTCTGTCCTACTATAAATGTGCCACGTCTCTGCGTACGTGCGTACATGTGTGTACGGTTGTAATGCACGTAACTCGAGAACCGTTTGACCCACCGACTTCACATTCGACACACGGGTTCCACACCCCCACAGGGAGTGCAGTGCCAGGTATCGAGTCGGTCGGACCCACGGTTCTCCAGAACCACCACAAAGGGCTCTGGTCAGGCTCTGCCAGTGGGCCTAATGAGGCCAACTCCTTTCACCTGGGCCAGGCTCTGCCAGTGGGCCTAATGAGGCCAACTCCTTTCACCTGTGCAATTTCCAGCCTCTGCCTCAGCCAATTGAGGCTCAACCAATCAGGCTCTTCCAGTGGGCACAGCCGCACAGGCACATACACAGATCTCCATGTGGGACACTGGCTGACAGTTAAAACGTGTGCCATGACAACGTATATATCATTAGGTTCCCAAGTCGCATCGTTCCCAAGTAGGCCGGTGGCCAACTGCGACGGGCACGTACAGGTCTATAGTCCTTTATAACTCTATATGTGATTGATACTAGTTACACCAGAATTTGTGACCTACCGAAGTCTGTAACCCCAGGGTTCCCTGTTTTCTTCATATTCTTTGTGATGTTTTTGTCCTCAGTTATTGGACTATTATATTAGTATTTCATGCACTCGTGTGGTACACTTTACACTATACCGTATGACGTGCATAACACGTCAGAGGACTGGCCCCTTCAATTTGTATTAATTTCATCAACTGACTGACTGATCATCCGGTTGACGCACGGTGTTGCATGCTATTATTTCAATGTCAATTTGGACAGACATGGGGGGTTGGGGGGGGGGGGGGGGGGGGGGCGCTGTCATTTAAATTCCCAGACTGATTAGTGTTCCCCTGTACAAATATAATTGACACAAGGCATTAACAATCAGCAATCAGCATCCATTATAGTAGCCCTTCCCCCCCCCCCCCCCCCATTGTAGTTTGCCTTTTCATACGCACGCACGCACGCCACGCACGCACGCACGCATGCCACGCACGCACGCACGCCACGCACACACGCACGCCACGCACACACTCACAACCCCAAAACATTGTTGTTGTCATCATCATGCACCACACGGACACAATGATGGAACATATGTAGGAGAGTGCCTCCTGGCAGAGATTTTCATTCCACTGAGAACACTTCAATTATTTCTTCAAATTGAAACTTTATATTGAATTAAGGCAATGATCATATTTAGCAATATGAGTATGTCGAAAATCTATATAATCTATAATACTATATGGTCGAAAATCCTATCAAATTAGTGTCAGACAGTGTTGATTTTGACAGCAAAATTTTGATTTTAGTTTAGTCCGTCTTTGGAATAAAACTTAATTTAGTCATCTGAAATGTTTTAGTGTTAGTCTAGTTTTAGTCGACTAACTGTCATATGATTTTGTCGACTAAAATGTGTTTTGGCGGGCCTTGATGGTGTCGTAATGGCAGATTATACACTTGGTTGCATGCTGAAAATAGCCGATCTACAAGCTCACAACGCGTCTCTGCTACACGTTGTGAGCTTGTAGATCTGCTATTTTCAGCATGCAACCAAGCAGCTTGTCTTTTGGTTCTACTGGATCTCTTGTCCACTAGTCCCTCCCTCACATTTTAGTCTAGTTTTTATTTGTTGATGAAATTGTCAATATATTTACTAGAGTCATAGTTTTAGTCATCATACAGTAGCTTAGTTTTTATTTAGTTTTTATTCAGTTTTCCTCAGTGAAAAAGGGTAGTCGACAAACATTTTCCGTCATAGTTTGTCGACGAAATCAGCACCAGTGTCAGAGCACTGTATACATCTGAGCAGATGTAGCCATTAAGCCATTTACAGACAGTTATCAATGTAGCCATTAAGCCATTTACAGACAGTTATCACGTTAACATTAAATGTTAACGTGAGAGCACTAATGTTGTGCTCTTGGTACGATTCAAATGCATAAAACGTACGTATATACCAACTGCACACTGAGGAAAACCTAGTCAGGGGTATGTGTTGCTTGGATGACTCAGTGCATCGTTTACAGTATACACAAAGCGTTCAGCGTTCAGATGCGTCATCCATTCACTCTCATAAACAGTACAGTACAATGAGTACATGTATCCATGTACTGTACTTGGTGCCATGCAAGGCACCAAGCTCCCTCATCGGGAGCAATTAGGGGTTCAGTGTCTTGTTCAAGGACACTTGACAATGGCAATGTGCGGTATGGCAATATTATATGTAATATTAATGTAAAAGGAAGAAGCAAGCTGCAGCGAATAGTGAACCTCGCTTCAAAAATCATTGGGAAGACACAGAAACGGTTATGTTATGTTATCTACAAGGAAGTACTTCGGAAAAAAAGCTGTCAAGATATATAGCAAATGACCTCCTCTCATCCACTCTGCAGGGAGTTCGAACTACTTCCCTCTGGTAGATGGTACCAAAAGCTAACTGTAACATCTTTAAAAAATCCTTCATTCCTAATGAAATGATACTGTGATGGTCACGTCCTGAGCCCCTCCGTTTGTCCATGATTTTCCTGTTTCTCCCAAGCCATGCTCCTCTAACTCTCTGATTGCCCTGAGTGCCATCACCTGTGGGGACCAGCTGAGCCAGGTTGGGTGATGAGCTCCAGTGACTATTTAAACTCTGCCTTGTGTTTGTTCAGTGCTGGATCTTAAGTTAGTGTCAGGTTTTATGGTCAGTGTATGTACTGCTGTTATCCTATGTCTTTTCCCAAGTAAAGTCAAGTTTATGTGATCTTCTTGTCCTGCCTTTGTTTGAGTTTCCTGCACTTGGGTCCTAACACCTGCAGACCATGACAGATACCATGTCTGAAAAAGATAGGCAAACCCACATCATTGTGTCTTCCTCTGGAAAGAATCACTTATAAAAAAATAAACAAAAGATGTTTGATAAAATATGGGGACGGTTTATCCAATATATTACGGTTAATGATTTATCTTATTTAATGGTGGAAACTGAAAATGTCTAATTGTATTCTCTGCAGCTGTTTGGTCTTGTGGCCATATGTTGTTACCAGTCTAGTCTAAATTATACTGTATTTATATATGTATGTACTGTTAGTTTTTGTTTTTTTAAGTAATTGTATTGTCTGATGTATTATGTATTGTTCTGTTGTATTGTCTGTTTGTACAAAAAAAAGAAAATGCAATAAATATATTGTTAAAAAAAATGATACCATGTCTCGCTAGATTTGTTTTTTAACGTATTTGCCACTGTTGTCCTGCATTTTTGCCATGAAAATAATTGTGTAAGTGTTGTTGCTGTTGTTGTTTGTTTTTACTGTTGTTGAGACCGAAGACAAATTTCCACACGTGGACAATAAATGAAACTAGCTAACTAACTTACTCTGGGGGAGCCCGGGTTAGAAGAACTGCCGTTCCCATCCGGCCACTCTACCCCTGAGCCACCGCCAGCCCTCATATCTACCATAATAATGAATTGCATTTTATAGCGCTTTTCCAAGTGCTCAAAGCGCTTTACAATGGTTCATTCATTCATACATTGGGAGGTGAAGTGGCGAACAGTCAACGCCAGCGTCCTCACTTCCCACATTCACACACCAATGGTGGCGAGCTCACACCGACCGACTCATTGGAGGCAATGTGGGGTTCAGTGTCTTGCCCAAGGACACTTCCACATGTGGACAGGAGGAGGAGCCGGGATTCGAACCGCCGACCCAGGGATCATTGGACGACCTGCTCTACCTCCTGAGCCACAGCCGCACTAGCCTGGCTAATAAGTCAGACTCAAATCACACTGTCGTGTGGTATTTGAGTCTGGAGATGCTGTGTATGGATCTTGTTTCCCAGGGGGCGGGTTCAAACATTTTCTCTTTGACGCAATTGGTCAGAGCTACTGTCAGTCAAAGGTCTCAAGCATTGAACGTCACGGTACCAAAACCCGCCCATATTGCATACCGTGTCCCGATTGGCCACACCAGTTCTCTGGTGTAGGAAATGGGCGTACAATTGAGCCTCTCCAGACCGTAATCCGCCGGCAGGCAATTTTTTTTTGCCAACGGCTGATTCGGTCACACCACTCTTGTGATCTTTTCTAAAATAGTAATGCATCTATCCCACGAGAAACGGTGAATAAACGCTCAGGAACGGAGCTGAATCCATCGATGAACACCTTACATATGAATTCCTCAGTGTTACGCAAGTAAGGATGGGGGAGACGAGCCATTTAAAACATTCTAATCCGCATAAATTTGCATTTTGCATAGCTATCTCTTCCAGGGGCTAATTGGAACGCTTGTCTCGTCCTTGAGACTTAGAAAAGGTCTAAATAAAAGAACCACCTTCACCTGACAGGATTGCTAATGGCAAAATGCACCAATGTCAGCATCGCTGTCACCCTGCATGCATTAGTCACTGGTTAACAAGGTATATAGTCCCACGGTCGCCCTTCTCTAAGGGAGACGTCTCAGTTGCAAATGAAACTTGAGTCTAACTCACTTTACAGAGTCAATTGCCATTTAGCTACAATGAGGAACACGACGAGGGAAGTGAATACCCCTTATTCAGGTTAAGAAATTAGTCGATGCCTGCAGCTTCCTTTGTGAGATATTAAATGAGAGCAACAATTCACAGTGTGTGTACTTACAGTATAATGTGCTAGGGAGAACACGGGAGAGAGAGAGAGAGAGAGAGAGAGAGAGAGAGAGAGAGAGAGAGAGAGACACACACACAGAGAGAGAGAGACAGAGAGAGAGAGAGAGAGAGAGAGAGACAGAGAGAGAGACAGAGAGAGAGAGAGAGACAGAGAGAGAGAGACACAGAGAGAGAGAGAGAGAGAGAGAGAGAGGAGAGAGAGAGAGAGAGAGAGAGAGAGAGAGAGAGAGAGAGAGAGAGAGAGACACACAGAGAGAGAGAGAGAGAGAGGAGAGATAGAGAGTTAGAGACAGAGAGAGAGAGAGCGAGAGAGAGAGACAGAGAGAGAGAGATAGAGATAGAGACAGAGAGAGAGAGAGCGAGAGAGAGAGACAGAGAGAGAGAGATAGAGACAGAGAGAGAGATAGAGACAGAGAGAGAGATAGAGACAGAGAGAGAGAGAGACAGACAGAGAGAGAGATAGAGACAGAGAGAGAGAGATAGAGACAGAGAGAGAGATAGAGACAGAGAGAGAGAGAGAGAGATAGAGACAGAGAGAGAGAGATAGAGACAGAGAGAGAGGATGCCTGAGAGCATACGGCTGTGTGCGTATGTGATCTGTGAGTGACCTCTGTGCGTGTGTGCGTGCGTGCGTGCGTTCGTGCATGCATGCGTGCGTGCGTGCGTGCGTGCGTGTGCATGCGTGTGTGCACGAGCGAGAAAGCGGAGAGTCATTAGCGAAGCACAATCAGGGCAGTAATGTCGTAACGTGTACATTGCTGGGTCAGACAATTTCTCAAGCGGCTGAGCATTGTTTGACCCCGCTCTAGAGCATGTACTGTACTGTATGCAATTAGCCTTATCTCTGATCCCATTTTATGGTTTATCATGTTCTCCTTTCATAACCCCCCCCCCCCCCCCCCCCACCACCACCACCAATGTTATCTACATAATCATCTACAATCAGATACAATAATGTACATGACAATGTACATTATTATAACAACTACAGACAGCTTCCAGACGTTTCTCTTCTCTTAGCCAGATGCCAGTCAGATACTGGAGCTTAATCAATGATGCTAAATGCTGACTAAAGGGTAACACACCTAGCATTTGACAACGCATCGGGGGAAAAACTGAAAACTAAACACAGAGGCAATGCCACGAGTGACCCTGTTACTTAGAGTATATATTAATAGAGACGGCACCGGATTTCTCCTCCCATCCACTTGCATTAAGTTGCTCAAAAGCGCATGAGGCGATTTCTACTCCTCCTTTCCGGGTAGGAACAGAGTGCATTCTGGGATGGATTGGGCCCAAACACATGAACGCGCTGGCCGTTGACTATCACTGCACGCGTTCACGTATGAAACAGCGTTCACGTGTCATCATGAACGTTGCGCAATGATAGTCAACGGACCAGCTCTGGCCCAGCGCTGCAATACCAAATTCGGCCACTATATGTCCATTTGGCCTCAGCGTTTCCTCCGGGTGCCGTCTCTATTAACAGTTTGACTCCATAAAACGCGTTACCCGCTATTTAATCAAATATTATACGCTGCCGAGATTGTTTTATTACCTTTAGAGCATACGCTGAAGTATTTGCAGATTTCACCGACAAAAATCCGGCGAAAAATAGTCCGTCGGCATGTTTTGATCATCAACACCAGCGGCCATTACAATGCGCTACAGGATCCACCTCTATGAGGCATTGTAGTCCAAACAAACCCCCCGTCCACTTACATTGAGCTCAATTTCCCAGAAGCCCTAGCAGCCCAGATGGCGACGGCCTCGTCATCAGGTCCCGGATAAATCCGCTGTTTCTTTTTAATTATTTTAAAACGGCGAATTAAACGCATTAAACAAATGTCGGGTATAGTGCTTTACGCGGGGTGGAACACTGGATTAAACAATTAGCGGACGTCAAACTGTTAATATATACTCTAAGCCCTGTTAGTTTAACTTACAATGCATTCGTAAATAAGGACTGTTCAGAATCATACATGGGCAACTGGCGGCCCGGAGGCCACATGCGGCCCGCGGGTTAATATCAGAATACTGATATTGATTTCAGCTTGGATATTGATTGATTTTTTTGTGTCCAGTATTTTTTTGTTTAGTTCATAAAGTATAACTAAATGCATTTGAAATGTAATAAAAATGGATTCCAATTCAATAATAGCAAACAATGTTCTCCCCGTGTCCCCTATAGGGTAGGTACCCTCACAAAAAACATGCAGTAATCCTGGTCTCTAAAACTGCCTCCCCCCTGGCGACTGTGGCTCAAGAGGTAGAGCAGGTCGTCCAATGATCCATGGGTCGGCGGTTCGAATCCCGGCTCCTCCTGTCTACATGTCGAAGTGTCCTTGGGCAAGACACTGAACCCCAAATTGCTCCCGATGTGCTGGTTGGTACCTTGCATGGCTTCCGCCGCAATCGGTGTATGAATGTGTGTGTGAATGGGTGAATGTAATGCACAATCTATGTAAAGCGCCTTGGATAAAGGCGCTATATAAATGCACCATTTACCATTTACCATTTACCAGCCGGGGCGCCTGATGGAGGGGAAAGGAACTGGTCGGAATAACGTGTTCCTTCCACGCGCTACGTCCGGCAGGGGAAACTCCCCCCCCTGTCAGGTGAAAAGAAGCAGCTTGGACCCTTCATGCATAGAAGGAAGCATGAGGTCAGTTTGCTGACCCCCCCCCCCCCCCCAGGTTGGCACAGGGAGTGTAGCGCCCAGGATTACATTATTAGATAATTGACACTGGGTGAAAAAAACACGTTGAAGCATTAATTTACGAAAAAAAACAGAGATAGGAGTTTTCCGTCCCGACAGTATAATGCAACGTGGCCCTCTGGCGTGAATCTGTAAATATAGTGGCCCTCTCCATCGTCACAGTTGCAGATCTCACCTCTTCATTTGAAGTCTTGAAATCCATGTGCCACCTGTGCAGTGAGGGAAGCTGTCCTAGAAGAAAAGACGATGAGGTTTAGGCTAGGAGTTATTATAGAACTGGCTTCACATCGCATTGTGCACTGTGCAAATAGCAGATCTACAAGCTCACAGCGCGTTGCATCCGGCCATGTTTTGAGTATATGAACCTTTATTGAGAAAGGATATCCCCCTTGAGATGTCACATCTCGTTGTCGAGGGGGGTCCAACAACATACAGCAAATACAGAGCAATGCAATAGACAGAAACGTTACAACAGGTACATCCATGCATACATTACAAAACAAAACAGAAAGCTCTCGCAAAAGCTGGCCGCTCCCACCCCACCTAATCACCCCGAAAATAAGGCACTTAATGCATCATGGTACTCCTATAGTGGACATAGATCAAGAATCAGAAAACAAAAATCAAAAACAAACTGTAACAGATACTGTATGCACATGCAGTGAAATGCTTTAAAGGTATATTCAGTGATTTGACTTAATTCAAATATCACTTATTTTTTCTTTTTTTCTGGATAATCCTCCCTACTATAGAGTGTGCTGACCATATAAGGAGTTCCTCCCTGTCCCCAGTGAGCCCCTGGGGTCAAAAAACCCTAGTTTCAGTTTTGGTGGCGGGTGGCAAAACCTTCATCCAATCAGGATGAGTGGGGCCTTCCTCCAATCATGATCGAGTGGGGGCGGGCCTTGGTGCACATGCTGTTGGCCTGTTGCACTTCCCCCCACTGTAGAGCGTGCATGTGCACATTTTGTTACCGGGGCGGACTGGGTGGTTTTCCAAATCACCCAAATCACTGAATGCTCCTTTAACGAGATAGATACATAATTACAAACGTGCACATGCATAGATGTCAAATTACAGTATATTTGCAGATTAGTATGTTAGAAACAAACTAAGGCATATCAGAAGCAGGAGCAGGGTATTTGAAGATAAGTAAGGATAGAGACTTTAAAGATATTGAAGGAGTTGATTGATCTAAGAGAACTGGGGAGATTGTTCCAGTCATCCGGAGCTTTGTATTTGAAAGCACGTCGGCCGACTTCTTTCCTAATGTTGGTGGGGACAGTGAGGTAAGGTCCTGATGTTGGAGGGGACAGTGAAGTAGGCATACTCTGTGTTCCTCAGATTATATGGTGAGCTAAAGGGATGCAGATACTGTTTTAAATATTCAGGGTAGTTCAAATGAATACATTTGAAGATGAATATATGAGCCAATGAAAGTGCCTTCTAGATTTGAGATTTAACCAGTTGAGGGTCTCATACATAACACAGTGATGGGTCATATAAGGGCACCTTAGTATGAATCTGCAGAGGTTATTATACGTTACATTAAGAGGATAGAGGTGTGTTTCAGAAGTATTTTGATAAACAATGTCAGCGTAGTCTATTATTGGAAGGATTAGTTGTGAGACAATTCATTTTCTGACCTGAAGGGTGAAGCAGTTAATGGATCGATATAGTACTTTCAAACTGAAATTTACTTTTTGGACAACAGAGGTAATATGCGATTTGAATGAGAGTTGAGGGTCGAGCCAGAGGCCTAGATATTTAAATTCATCCACCTTTTCCATTTGTGTGCCATCTGCAAATGTAATAGATAACGGTAGAGGGGTTGGTCGTGTAGAGAAAAGCATGCTAAAGGACTTATTTTTATTCAATATGAGCTTGTTGAGGTAAAACCATCTGCAGCAAAGTCAGCCTGTAGTGAGCACTGAATTTGGGAAATGTCAGGTTTAGAGGAGTAGATGACTGTGTCATCAGCATATAATTGAATATGGCAGTAAGAGCAAATTGTGGGCAGGTCATTGATAAAAATGGAGAATAGCAGAGGCCCCAGGGAAGAACCCTGGGGTACACCTTTCTCCATAATCCTAAAGTCAGAGCGGTTCCCCTGGTATGAGACGCACTGACGTCTGAGGTGGCGATATGAGTTGAACCAAAGGACAGACTCTTGTATAGGTCTGCTATATAGGCTTTACATTTCAGGTGCAAACTATTTGCGGTGATGCGGTTCTGATTCGTTGCAGCGAAAAGGATTAAAACAAGAATTTTGTCATTGTTAGCAGCTTGTCTATTTTCATTGTGTTGGTCTTATTCACACAGAAGCTTGGAAAATCTGATTTTTATTTCAATTCTGTTCAAGAAAACAAAATCCCATTGTGCCATTCTGGAGCAAAAGTAGAGACCTTAACCCATTTAGACGGTTAGACCTGAGAAAAGATTCTACAAATGTCTTCTATAAATCCTGACAGTTTTCTGAAAAACCCATGTTTCTATGTCAGTCGTTCTCAAACATTTACATGTCAAGGACCCCCAAAAATATATGTAATTGGCCGCCGACCCACATCTGAAAATATGTTGTTCCAGGGACCCCCCCCCCCAGAAGCAAAGATTTGAGCTTGTAGCTTGAGCTTGTAGATCTGCTGTTTTTCAATAACTAAAGTAGAACATTAATGCTTAAAACACCAAAAGGGGGTTCCCGCGCAGAATGTGTTAAAAAATGCTGATGAATGATTCATCAGCAGAGATGAGAAGAAGCTGAACATCCTAATAAAAAGGTTTCAATAATAGAATCCACTTCTGCTCCCAGAGATGAACTTTGTTGAACCTGTTTCATGTCAGGATGAGCATCAAAACCCTTAAGGAGAGACACAAAGCTAGTAGTCATGGTAATGGAACAGTAGTCATAACTGAGAGGAACGCTCGATAGTAAACATCTGAACACACACACACACACACACACACACACACACACACACACACACACACACACACACGCGCGCACACACATGCGCATGCACACGGAGTTGCAATAATGATTATGCGCAAGCAGTCTAACATACCTACTTTACATAAGCCAATTCCACTCCGTTGCAATCAGTCATGATTGCCACGTGAGTTTTTCTTTTTCTTTTTATGGGACAGGGATTATATATAGCTTAAATGCTTGAATTACAGAACCAAAAATACCAAAAAAATACATCATACTAGGGGGGGGGACATGCAGGGATGGACAGAACAGCATATGGGCGAACAAGAGTGGAACAACATAATACTCACCTCAGAAGAAAGGCCCCCAGCTCTGTTCATGGGGAGGTCTAGCCATCGAGTAGAGAGTTGCTCCCTAATCCAGCCCGTAGCAGCAGCAGAGAAGCTTCCCAGACCATGTTCTGACTGTCAGACTGAAGGGGAGAGCGTTGACATCAAACTCTCCTTGGCTGGCAGTTTGCTGTTGTCGACTCGGCCGCGGGAGGGAGGGAGGGAGGTAGGGCTGTCCTGTTAGCAAGGGGTTTATCCCTGACAGTCGCTGATTGACGTTTGTTCTGTTACAGCAGGAGACCCAAGTGTTGTTCTTCTACCCCTAAACGTGGTTTAAAGGTGGAAATCCATTTTTTACCAAGAGAAGAGAAGCTGAGATCCAGCATGAGCTGAAATAAAACACACACAGAGAGACACGTACACACACGCACGCGCAAGCACACGCAAGCACACGCACACAAGGCTTTGTTACTCGCGATAAAAGGCACAACAGAAACGGAACGCTTTCAGAGCAAAACGCAGAAGCACTGCATGCATATGTAATGAAGTCGAGAATGTTGATTAAGAACTCCTGACTGTGACTCAAAGGGGGCTTATCATACTATCCCCAAACAGATCATAATTGTGATGTCGACACGCAAGAAAGTAACGTGTGATGTTGAATGACAAGTGATTCAAAGTCTGTTTTCGTCGGCAAGAACTAGGAAATAAATACGTAAACAACATAAGTCAGAATCAAAAAGCGAAGCAGGAAACTTCAGATCTCGGTCTATGATACCGCGGCTCCTCTCAAATAGCACACTTCGTACAACCTGTAGCTCCAGCCTTTTGAATGACAATAGGCAATTTGCTTATATTCTTTGCCGTGTCCTTACATTTTGTATGCCAGGCACAAATTATTCTCCATGCCGGAGATTTGTTATCTTCCAGCAGAACACCTTTGAGAAATACAGCTTCTTTAGTATGCTTTGTGGGCTCCTGCCACCTTTTTTGTCGAGCTGAAGAATGCATGTGTCGCTACTATGATCATTGTTGTGGTGGGAGATTACAATTTATCTGCATTTGAAACAAAATCTCATGCATAAACTCAATGAAATATGCAGATCTGTTTGTCTATGATGGAACTTCATTTACAATAGAGTAGACCTATAGGACAAGAAGGAACCTTAAGGAAAAGAAAACAGGGAAAATAATTCCCTACTGTGCATATAATGGGAGAAAAGGCCTCTGTATACTTAACCCATTTTGGATTAAAAAAAAAGGCTTCTAAATCCTAAATTTTTTCTGAAAAACCCATGTTTCTATGTCAGTGGTGCTCAACCTTTTTCATGTCAAGGACCCCCAGAATGATCTGTATTTGGCCGCAGACCCCCATCTGAAAATATGTTGTTCCAGGGAGAGCCAATATTTTAGTTAAAAATGTTCGCTCTGAAATATATATATTCAAAGATTTGCGCCACATTTTCACGACTTTTCAAAAATAGCAGACCTACAAGCACGTAGCGCGCCACTCGGTGCCGCGCTATGAGCTTGTAGATCTGCTATTTTTCAATAGCTAAAGTAGAACATAATGCTTTAAAACACCAACAGGGCGGTCCTGCCCAAAATGGGTTAATGGTCATGGACCATGTGGTCTGGCATGAAGCCCACTGACTATGATTAACAGTAAACTTAACATTACAGCAGACAAAGTATAGCACGGTTTGTTTGATTTTTGAGGAAACCAATAGATTTCTTTCCTTTTAGTACAGTAGTAAAGGGTTATTTTCATCGTCCCCAGGTTGTGGGGATTATATGATACAAATATTTTACGCACACACGCACGCATGCATGCATGCATGCTCGCTCGCTCGCTCACTCACTCACTCACTCACTCACTCACTCACTCACTCACTATACAGGACGTATTGATTTCCTCATCCATCCATCTATCCATCCATCTTCAACCGCTTATCCGTAGCCGGGCTGTGGGGGCAACAGCTCCACCTCGAGGAACTCCCTAGGGAGACGCCCGAGAGGCATCCTAACCAGATGCCCGAACCACCGAAGCTGGCTCCTTTCCAAGCGAAGAAGTAGCGACTCTACTCCAAGTCTCTCTCGCGTGACTGAACTTCTCACCCTATCTCTAAGGGAGATGCCAGCCACCCATCGAAGAAAACTATTTTTTTATTCTTTCGGTCATGACCCACACTTCATGACCATAGGTGAGAGAGTAGGACAGAAGATTGCTCGGTAGACGGAGAGCTTTTCCTTCTGGCTCAGCTCTCTTTTCATCACAACAGTGTGGTACAGCGACTGCAATACCGCCCCTGCTGCTCCGATTGATCTCCTTCTCCGTCCTCCCCTCACTCGTGAACAAGACCCCGAGATACTTAAAACTCCTTCATGTCTCATTCCCTACCCGGACTGCAGCACAATCCATCGATTTCCTCGTCGACTGACAAAAGACTATAATCGGAACATAAACAGAAATAACATCACATTGACACAAATTTGTTTTAACCCATTTTGGGCGAGAACCCCTTTTGGTGTTGAAAAATAGCAGATCTGCTATTAGGTCTGCTATTTTTGAAAAGTCGTGAAAATGTGGTGGAAATCTTTGAATATATATTTCAGATCGAACGTTTTTAACTAAAATATTTGCTTCTGGGGGGTCCCCGGAACAACATATTTTGAGATGGGGGTCCGTGGCCCAATAGAGATAATTCTGTGGGTCCTTGACATGAAAAAGGTTGAGCACGACTGACATAGAAACATGGGTTTTTCAGAAAACTATTAGGATTTAGAGGCCTTCTTTTTTAATCGCCATCAGTCCAAAATGGGTTAAGCAATGTAACAAAAGTGCATGACACAAAATAGTGCTGTTGATTCTAAAACAGTATACTATTACAGTGAGTTGAAATGAATGAATTCTTCACAAAACAAAACAGAGTCACATAAGTAGCTGTGTGGGGCCTCTGCAGTCTGCAGCATGCTCTGCAGTCACCATGTTAGCTTTAAACGCCTGCGGTCTCTCTGAGGCTACGTTAGCTTTAGCTGCTAAGGTTGATTGATTGATTTGATTGAAATTGTTATTAAGCAGTTCGCAGAATTGGTATAGTTCAAGGAAAGTACAGGTCAATACAAAATCTGCTAAGAGGATAAAACCCGCAGAAAAAGCACTCGTTTATACATATAGGGTCCTCCATTTTTCAATGAATCAACACATTTAAAGACATACAAATTCTATGCAAAAAAATAAATCATCAAATATACACCGTTAGAAAAAAGGGACAACGTGTACAGTAGGCCTATAGAACTAGAGGGGGGGGGGGATTTTACTGTTTTACAGGGGCCAGTTTCGAATTGCAGCCGCCCGTAAGTGCTCTTTGAGAGTGGTTTTGAAGGAGGCTAGGGATTCACATTCCTTAACGGCTGTTGGTAGGGCATTCCACATTTTAGTGGCATAGGAGCAAAATTCATTTAACCCATTTAGGCCTGACGTCGAAATTAAAAAAACGTTCGCTCTGAAAGAATATATATTCAAAGATTTGTGCCGCATTTTTACGATTTTTCAAAAATAGCAGACCTACAAGTTCATAGCGCGCCACTCGGTGGCGCGCTATGAGCTTGTAGATCTGCTATTTTTCAATAGCTAAAGTATAACATAATGCTTAGTTAAAACACCAAAAGGGGTTCCCGTCCAGAATGGGTTAACCCCTTGTTTGAGCCGGATCTGGGTTGAACGTGGTTTGTGGAACTATACCTCTGGTGCAGTGTTAATTTTTTTTCTTCAAATATTTTGATTTAGTCTTAAAACTTAAAACTAGAACTAGCGTTCCGTTCACCTCCACCACCTCCACGATCAGCTAAGCTCAGCTGCTATAGGAATGACCACACCATCGTGTACGACAGCATGGAGACACACAGCCAAGTTGTTCATCCACTGTATGATATCTCACCTTCAACAAGACAGTTAAAACACATAACAATAATTAACCCATTTAGACCCGAGGACGATTCTACAAATGCCTTCTAAATCCTGACAGTTTTCTGAACAATCTCATGTGTCGTTCTCAAACATTTTCATGTCAAGGACCCCCAAATATATAGCCTATGTAATTGGCCGCCGACCCCCATCTGAGAATATGTTGTTCTAGGGACCTTCCAGAAGCAAATATATGAGTTAAAAACGTTCGCTGAAAAAATATATATTCAAAGATTTGCACCACATTTTCATGATTTAAAAAAAATAGCAGACCTACAAGCTCGTAGCGTGGCACTTGGTGCCGCGCTATGAGCGTGTAGGTCTGCTATTTTTCCACACCTAAAGTATAACATAATGCTTCAAACACCAAAAGGGCTTCCCGCCCAGAATGGGTTAAGACACGTTTCTGTCCTTTCCTCGTTGACTGACAGAATCCCGTAGCGCTCACTGGAGTGTAATGCCCCCTTGTGGGGCAGTGGCGCTATAGCTCTGTATGTGTTGTCTTTGGCAGACAAGGAACACTGACTATTTGACTAGAAAAGACTAACATTACATACTGTATATGTATAGCAACTTTGACGATGGAGAGGGCCACTATATTTCCACACTCTGCAGAGGGGCCACATTGTATATTAGCAAAAAATAGCCGATCTACAACTTGTATAGATCTGCTATTTTTGCTATATTTTTGTGCTACTTTTGAATTGGATTCCTGAAAATTACCACTTATTTAATTTCAAATGCCTTTAATTATAGTTTATAATATAATAATATAATATAACTTTATGAACTAAATACAAATACGTTGGACATTAAAAAAAATCACATCCCGTGTGAACTGAGTGGTGCAACTCCCCTATCCCTCCCCCCCCTCTCTCTCTCTCTCTGTCTCTCATAAGCCTATCTCACAGAATTTCCCCGCCCCCCTTAATACGCCCCCTTTTGGGGTTAGTGGTGATAGCGTGACGTCACTCCATAGACGCTTCATGTTAACAGAGGTAATTTAAGAAGTCTACAACTTTTGTTTTCTCAAGGTAAGGTTTGTTCTATCTGTTCGAGCTGATTTACCATATTGTTTGCTTCATAATAATATTGGTCTGTCACATTTTTACATTAGAAAATGTACTTAGATTCTCCAGAGAAAAAAACGTGTAAATGCTCATGTTAAAGTCACCACTATTTACCGGAAGTGGGCGTGAAAAACGGGCTGTGAGATAGGCCTATTAGCAGGCAACAGTGCAGCACTATATCTCTCTCTGTTTCTGGCACAACAGCGCCACTTTTTCCCCTACTGCTACTCATAGTCACACACATAGGTTAACAACACGGACATTGCTGTTCCTTGGAGTGGTTGCACCACTCAAAAAAAAGGCTATAAAATGTTAATAGTAGTCATTAAGCTAGACTGAAGTAATAGTAATAGTAAAGCGGGTCTGAAATAAATTATATATCAATATTCTGATATGAACCTGCGGGCCACATTAACCCATTTAGGCCTGACGTCGAAATTTAAAAAATGTCTTCAGAAAAAAAAACATGCTTCTATGTCAGTCACTCTCAAACTATTTCATGTCAAGGACCCCTAGAATTATATTTGGCCGCCGACCCCCCCCCCTCCATCTGAAAATATGTTGTTCCATGAGGGACCCCGCCAGAAGCAAAGATTTGAGTTAAAAACGTTCGCTCTGAAAGAATCTCTATTCAATGAGTTGCGCTATGAGCTTGTAGATCTGCTATTTTTATATAATAGCTAAAGTATAACATAATGCTTGAAAACACCAAAAGGGGTTCCCGCCCAAAATAGGTTAAGTGAAGGTGGGGGCCGCATGTGGCCCCCCGGGCCGCCATGCGTTGCCCATGTAGTACAGCTGGAACAGACACAGCAGACCACAGCTCTCCTTTGATGGATGATGCACTATAATCTTGACAGTATTTTGGGGCTTATTTAAAAATGTATGTCTACATCGATCAATGGAGTGAAAAAAAAAAAAAAAGAATGAAAGAAAAACACTTTTGGTGACTCAGGGATGATTACTTCATCCCAGCAGTGTGCCTTGAAATACTGGCGAGGGCGAGCAGTTCTCTGAATACAGCGCATTATTCTATCTAGACCGAACCTTTTGTGTCACTTAAGTTGAGTCAGCTACTCTTAGCTACTCCATTGGACATAGCACCGCGTCTGCTACCAATTCGCCCAGCAGTGTTTTTCCAAATAACGTTCTTGTGTCTTTGACACAATGGTAAAGGAGTGAAAGTGAGTAGCAGGCTTTTAGATTGCCTGCATGGCATGGTTGATATGTGAGATTGTGACATCTCCATCTCTTTTAGACCTGAGGACACAGCTGTGGCCCATAGTGGATGATAAATGACCATTTTTGCCTGGCGGGTGCGGGGCGACTGTCTGCAGTGCGTTGCTGTTGCAGCAGCAAATGTACTTGCAAAATGAGATGGGTTATCTGTGTTTTACTGTGATCTGTAACATAATACGAGCGAGCAGCATATCGTGAAATGGAAAGTGATGGTAGTTTAGTATTTGAATGGAATCATTAACCCATTTTGGGCGGGAATTCACCCTTTTTGGTGTTGTAAGCATTATGTTATGCTATTTAAAAATAGCAGATCTACAAGCTCATAGCGCTATGCGCTATGAGCTTGTAGGTCTGCTATTTTTGAAAAATCGTGAAGATGTGGCACAAATCTTTGAATATATTCTTTCAGAGCAAACGTTTTTAACTCAAATCTTTGCTTCTGGGCGGTCCCTCCCTGGAACAACATATTTTCAGATGTGGGTCGGCGGGCCAATTAACATATCATTTTTAAGGTACTTGACATGAAATATTGAGAACCACTGATATAGAATTAGAAACATGAGGTTTTTCAGAAAATTTTCATGATTTAGAAGACTTATTTTTTATTTTTTTTCGATGTCAGGCCTAAATGGGTTAAGTATAAGTGCTGTATTCCAAAAGGTTCCATAATCAAGTCTATCCTGCTGAAAGTATAAAGAAGTCTGAAAACGGTGTTGCTACAATTTCTGGCAGCCGAGTTTCGAGAGTTGAACAGACAGTACCACCGTAGTTGAGACTGCACTAGAGTCACAACAAGTCATTTAATGAATGCTGACGCCACTGCTCATATTAATGCTCTTATGGCAAAGCTAGAACTATGCAGTGGTCTACATTATATATATGACATATTGTAGGGTTTTTTTTGTATCCGTGACTGAGGGACATTTTTTTTCATATGAAAGCAGGGAATCATAGCTTCAAATTGACATATTGGTTGTTCAGTTTGACCCACCAGTTTTGGAGATATGGCTTATAGAGTAATGTCTTGCAGAAAACAGCGAGTTGAGAGAACAGGCTTGAAAGGTTCACTTCTGTGGTCTCTAACATTACACCTAGCTACATGTTTAAGCATTTATTTCATATTTACATGTCGATTTCAGCTCTGACACTTATTTCAGACATGCTCTAGTATGTGAAGAGTCTGCCTGTGCTATTAACTCATAAAAGTATTTTTTTTAAAAAGGCAGTCTCTAAGTAAAATCTGATAGTGACCATTCTTCCCCTATTCTCCTCCTTGTGGAGTGCCCCAGGTTAAATTTGAGATCCAATCCTTTTCTCCTTTTTATATGATTCCCCTTGGTGACATTATACATGAAGCATAAAATCTCCCGAAACTGGGAATCCACACAGAATTCCTCCCTGTGAAACTCGTCATACTGTCAGGTGAAGAGAAGTGTTTGGCGAATGCACGCGTTAATCGGAGGGAACACACGTGCTCGTCTACGGCTCTACGCCCTACATTAATTACATCTCCAGATTAAACCACTCAACACATTGTTCTGTCATTGCACTCTTCTCCTCGCACAGTGTATTTTGACAGGTCTGCACATAATTTGTTCTTTTCACCTGGCAAATTTGTGTGACGGCATCGTCACAACAGAGCACGTGGGGTCTTCTTCTTGTTGGGTTGGTTCGGTTCATGACGCAGCTCTTTGTGCACTATACCTTTACCAAGAACATCTCCATTCTCCAACCTCGACGAGGTCCATTTTAGTCTCAGTGTACTTACTTAAATGAGTGTTGCATTCATTGATCATTCTACCCGGAGTCCAAGAGAGTGACATCCTGTGCTTTGTGCGTCCCCGTTAAAGCAACTGTCAAAATTGTATATATAATATTCTATTACGTCTCAGTCGATACTTTGAGACCTGCCGTATAGCAGCCAGTGCCGCCTGCTCTCTCTCTCTCTACGCCAAATGCATTCATGGGTGATACAGCACAGAAGTGAATTAGTGACAGACACATTTATGGACCAAAGCTCCTGACCTTCCTGATTGTGATGTATGGCTTTTGGCAAAGTAGTGCCTTCGGCAATCAGGTGGTGGAGGGACGCACAACCTCTAAGTCCAGGAGGATCATTCCATTTTGATAATCATAGGAAGGATGTCGAGGAACGGTATATAGAGACGACTGACTGGGCCTGAACAAAGCCGTGTGTTGCGTTGGTGACACGCATGAGGGTAAAGGATTGTTTAGAGGTCAACGGTTACCCGAGCACAATTGCTTTTTTTCCCTTACCGGTGCATTCCTTAATTGGGACCAATTAGCCCGCGTTTCATTAACATATGATATATTCATGTAAACTTTGAGCCTATAGGCAAATGGATTGGATAAGCGCGAAGCATGTCATCTTACATCGTCTCAATTAGGCTCTATGAAACAGGCGTGGTCATTAATTAAACTATTATAAATCACAATATGAATTCACTCTGCTGATTTCCTTTAAGTGGCACATAGCACAAGGTGCAATGGCATGTACAAATTCAATACTGTCACTTTGGAAATGCGTCCAATCGGAATTAAAGGGGCATAATTTGGGAGGACCTTGGCGCTTGAAAAGGGTATCGTTGTGTGCAGAGAATACATTATGATGTTAAAAGCTTCAGCATATTGACAGACCAGATCAAAATGATGCTGCAGTAAACACTCAGAGGACACAAAATGCGGTCGAGATACAGTATAGAACAGGGGTGGGCAACTCTGACGATGGAGAGGGACGCTATATTTCCACACTCACTCCAGAGGGCCACGTTGCATCTAAAAAAGCCGATCTACAAGCTCAAAACGCGTTGCACTGCGACGCGTTTCAAACTTGTAGATCAGTTATTTTTTTATTGAAATCCTGAATTATTTTGTGCTGTTTTTGAATTGGAATCCTGAAAAGGTTTGATTTAATGGACTTTTTTTTTCTCTCTTTATTTTATTTTAAAGGTATATTCAGTGATTTTACTTAATTCAAATATCACTTATTTTTTCTTTTTTTCTGGATAATCCTCCCTACTATAGAGTGTTCTGACCATATAAGGAGTTCCTCCCTGTCCCCAGTGAGCCCCTGGGGTCAAAAAACCCTAGTTTCAGTTTTGGTGGCGGGTGGCAAAGCCTTCGTCCAATCAGGATGAGGGGGCCTTCCTCCAATCATGATCGACTGGGGGCGGGCCTTGGTGCACATGCTGTTGGCCTGTTGCACTTCCCCCCACTGTAGAGCGTGCATGTGCACATTTTGTTACCGGGGCGGACTGGGTGGTTTTCCAAATCACCCAAATCACTGAATGCTCCTTTAAATATCATTCTCTGGTATCGGTATTCGGTAAATCGGTATCGGCTAACACCGAAATTGTGTTATCGGGATCGTATCAGGAACGTAAAAAAAGTATATGGGCACATCCCTAGTAGACTGTATACTACTGTCTTTTCAGATCTAGCAGTACAAGGCGCGATTCATACTCCTATTTTAGAGCCGAATAAAAGTCGGTTCGGCTCTGTAGAGCCTACAATGTGACGTCATTTGAGGTTCGAGGGGGCGGGTACCGTCTTCAGTGCTACTGAAGAGCCAAGACTGACGAGCCGAAATCATTTCGGCACTACAGCGCCGAAAACAGTGGTAAAATAGGAGTATGAATCGGCCCTAAGAGGAACCTGTTTGTCTTTATACTGGAACGTGCCAACAGCATCTGGGCATGGACATTGATCCGCGGGGCCATGCTTCACAACAGTTCAAAATGTACCCGCCAGGGACGTGCAGAGAGTGTTAGAGGGGCGGGGGCTGAAATCCCCGAAAGGGGGCACTTTGGGACAAAAATAGCGAAAATAGCAGATCTACAAGCTCACAACGCGTCGCGCTGCGACGCGTTGTGAGCTTGTAGATCAGCTATTTTCGGGGCGCAACCCAGCACTCTTTAAGCTAGTGGATGCAGGTGTAACGACATGGATTTCTAAATCAATTTGTTCAACGCAAAATGCTGTGTTCAAGTTCAGGAGACAAAAAAGCAATTCCGGCATGGCATGGAAAGGAGTGGCATTTTGCCACTGTCTCGTGTAGTAAATAAATGCTGCATTCGTGGGCTGGAGAGGGCAGTTGTTTTACAGACAGGGTAAAAGGGCAGGGGCTCAAGCCCCCTTTGATGTCTATGTGTGTGTGTTCACATCCCTGGTAACAGACCAACAGTAAGTGTTTTCTCAAGCGAAACAAGACATTGACGGTCACATACAGTTAATTTGCTGTGCCATCATATCACACGCAAAAATAAGAACTGGGTTAATTATTGCCAGGAGTTATTTGCAATTCAGGAAATGGAAGAATTGAAATGCACAGAGGCAACGCATGCAGTAAAATAGTTCACAGTGGGACAAGGACCGTTTGAAATCAAGGTGGAGCAAACAGTAATAGGCGGTACTGTACTTGGCTGTTGTGGAAAGGGGTGCTTAACAAAATAGGCACACTGTCCCCATTAATCAAACATGACCTAAAATTGTCCAGCCTTACTGTAGATGCTGTAAAGCTTTGGTTCCCAACTAGTACCACCTAAGAAAATATTTGGCTCTAGTCTCCATGACATGTACCACCATTTTAAAAAAAAACATTTATTATTTGTTTATTTAGTTAAAATTCAGGAGCGTAATGCGTATACCTGCCCTTTTTGTTCCATTCCTAAGCCAATAATGCTGCTGCGGCCTCTGACAAAACTCAAGTCTATAATCACTAATCAGCACAGCTGATGATATTTCTAATGCGATTAATCCGTTCTCAAATCTTCTGTTAACGGCTAGGTGTGCTAGCCTGTCATGCCCATTTCAGCACGACTGCATAGCCCTATTTCATCCAATTGCTTGGTCAGAAGAACTACCTGTAGTACTATAAATATTTTATTCCACTTTTTTCTCCTTTCTTGGGTGACTCCTCTGTGTATACCACCAGAGGGGGGCGGGGCTCAAGTACAACTAGTGGTACAAGTACCAGGGAAAACTCTGCTGTAAAGCATCCAGGGAATAATATTAGCCCTTAGACAGGAATCCAGAGGAGGAGCTGAATGCTAATGTTGTACTCGAGTGACTCTTTTTTTCTTTTATGGCTGTTAGTTATTGCGAATGCAGTGAGCACTGACTATAGAAGATGGCCTAAACTGTCTGTGTGTCTGTCTGTCTGTCTGTGTGTGTGTGTGTGTGTGTGTGTGTGTGTCACGCTGTAACACCACCGGCCCGCCACCAGAGGGCGCAGCTGTATCACACACAAAACACACACACACACACACACACACACACAAAAAACTTAACTTAGAAAAAACTTAACTTAAAGAAAAACACACGCACACACACAAACACACACTAAAAAAATAACTTAAAAAAAACTTAACTTAAAAAAGACATCTTAAAAAATAATTTAAAAAAAAAGAGAAAAAGTACGTAATTTATTCTAATTGTTGTTATTGCAATTTACGAGCTGCGTTCGCTTCCCGCGTTCGCGCGTCTTACTTGTTCATAATGGTAACCCAACCAATAAGAAGACAACCATCTGTTGTTTACAGTCATATATTTCTACCACTAGTATTCTTTGATTATAGTCAGTGAGCAATCACCTAGGATGGATGTGAGGGCTCCATTTGCTGTGGTCTGCATCACCGTCGTGAACCTCTACATCAGATGGGCTGCTGTATGAGGTGCATCTAAAATGAATGTTCATGCAGCTCTTCTACACTTCCCCCCCGCCATGAGAGTTAAGCCATTTTGACCTGAGAACGATTCCACAAAATGTCTTCTAAATCCTGACAGTTTTCAGAAAAACTCATGTTAGTCGTTCTCAAACATCTTCATGTCAAAGGACCCCCAAAAATATATGTAATTGACCGCCGACTCCCATCTGAAAATATGTTGTTCCAGAGACCTTCCCCAGAAGCAAAGATTTGAGTTAAAAAGGTTCGCTCTGAAAGAATATATATTCAAAGATTTGCGCCACATTTTAGCGATTTTTCAAAAATAGCAGACCTACAAGGAGCTTGTAGATCTGCTATTTTTCAATAGCTAAAGTATAACATAATGCTTAAAACACCAAAAGGGGTTCTCGCCCGAAATGGGTATTAAGACTGAATTTGCTTGATTAGTCATCAGTCCCTACTAGTACATATGCCAGTAACAAATGTGGTTTTACATGGAAGTGACTCTGTGGGCAATGACTGATTGTACGTTGCTGCACTCTAAGTGAAACGTCAACGGGTATTTTAGTTATTTATAATTCTGCTATTGTTTGTTCATCAAATAGTGATGAACATTTGGGTTATCTCTCCTCTATGAATTCAAGAGTGCATCTGGAACAGTTTGTACAGATGAATGAATCACACGGTGCTGTACGTCCACAGAGTGCACACAAGCACATCAGGTGTGATATATAGTAGCTTCTCTACACCCCCAGGGGTCCTTGAGTGTGTGTTCCAGCAGGGGATCCTGCGGATAAATGATTGATGGGAACCAAATGGACCCTTGTAAGGGTCTGTGACTCCCAAGAATGTACTTCCAAATGGTATAGGAAGTACCAAAAGGTCCTTTTACGGGTCAATTTGGTTCCATCTGTGCACTCTCTCACTAGAGATTGATCTTATCAAATGGGAATCCAATCCATGGCCAAATCCATATCAAACTGGGGGTCCTTGAAATGAAAAAAAGGTTGAGAATCACTACTCTAGTCTGCATTGCTTGGTTCTATGGGGCTAAATTGTGAGAAATGTGCCTATATGGTCATCCTCACAGTGACATACTACATCCTCTCCAAAGTGACTGTTGGGAGTAAATAGAAACTAGCCCATTTAGGCTAGTTATATTCAAAGATTAGTGCCGCATTTTTACGATTTTTAAAAAATAGCAGATCTACAAGCTCATAGCGCGCCACTCGGTGGCGCGCTATGAGCTTGTAGATCTGCTATTTTTCAATAGCTAAAGAATAACATAATGCTTAAATCACCAAAAGGGGTTCCCGCCCTGAATGGGCTAGAAATAACTAGAAATACAGCATCGCTGTCGTATATATATACCTCCGCCAACCAGCTGCTGTTCATGATGGAATCGAATGAACGTTGTTTTGTGAGCTCACACATTGACCTTGACTTTTGACTACCAACTTCAAATCAGTTCATCGTCGAGTCCAAGTGGACATTTACGGCAAATGTCATGCATTTCCCTCAAGGCTTTTCCTGAGATATCAGGTTCACAGACGGACGGACGGACGGATGGATGGACGGTGTACAATCGGAAAACATTCTGCCTCCTGCCACGGCTTATGGAAGGCAGAATAAATGTGTGCATGGATCATCATTATCAAATAAGGTTCTAGTTCTGATTTTCAAAGAAAAAATGTATATATATATATGTATATGTTAGGGATGCTCCGATCAGGTTTTTTGGGACCGATCCCGATCACCGATTGTTTTTCTCTTGATCGGCCGATACCGAAAATTTTAATATTTCCAAAATGATTATATGTCAAAACCCACGTCCAAACTGTTCCTGTGTGTGTGGGGAGGAAGGGGAGAATGTTTAGGCCTGTCACAAAGATGAAAAATGATACTATATATCTGATATCTGATTGACTTTTATACCACTTAAATGGTATTAAAGATCGGTTTCTCCAGGTAGGGTAAATTGCCGATCACATATAACTGTATAGGGTTAATTGCCGATCACGAATTGAGTCATTTGGAGTGAATATCGGCCGATCACCGATCGGTGGCCGATTGATCGGAGCATATTGACATCATATATCAAAGAAAATTAGCACTCCTTGTGCCCATTTTCTTTGATGTCAACGCCCGTGCTACGAAACGGGCGCTCCCTCCCTCCCTCCCTCCCCACGGACCTCCCTCCCTCCCCACGGACCTCCCTCCCTCCCTCCCAGCGCACCCCATAAGTTACTAGTTACTTTGGAGATTGGAGATCTGGTTAGAAAAGACACATTAACCACTACATTTCGGCCATTTGAAAATAGCCGATCTACAAGCTCACAATGCGTCGCAACGCGACGCATTGTGAGCTTGTAGATCGGCTATTTTCAATAGATTTTGTACACATTTTGAACTTTTGAAATGGGATATTCTGCAATATGAGTACTTTTACTTTTAGTACTTTAAGTACATTTTGATGCCGGTGCTTTTGTACTTTTACTCAAGTACATTTTTAATTCCGTACTTTTACTTACAACGAAGTATTTCTAAATTGCAGTATTGGTACTTTTACTTAATAAAACAATTGCGTACCACTGCTAACCAGGGTCTCGGCGGGACAGCTCCCAGTAGGCCCCTTATACAGGCGTTTGGTTTGTACTGCAGTGACATCAAAGCCTCCCGCTCACTCTGCCTCGTGCCAAAGACGAGTGCATGCTCCTTTTTCAATCCGACCCGTTTTCCAATCGAACCGTAACATATATAGTGAAAAGCACATGCAGCTATATACACTCACCATCAATAGTACATGTGGCATTGTCATGGGGACGTTGTATTTATTTGGCTTTCTTTTTTCTGATCATCCAACATTTTTTAATGCTTTCCTGTCTCCGTTCTCCAGGAAGAGCTCAGAGAGCATCATCATAATGAGCCCAATATGTCCTAGCAGGGTCATATAATGAGTCACTGAACTGCCTCACCCCAATGAAAGAAAAATAAATTGGAGGCGATGCTCCATTC
This sequence comes from Electrona antarctica, assembly GCF_951216825.1. Lineage (NCBI taxonomy): Eukaryota > Metazoa > Chordata > Actinopteri > Myctophiformes > Myctophidae > Electrona > Electrona antarctica. Next base: position 2,916,235 of record NC_136800.1, on the reverse strand, counting down.
TCACTTTCAATAGAGTGACAATGTTGAGATTCCGAGTGCAATCTCTGAATATTCATGCAGGCTCCGCGGTGGTTTTAGCCAGCGGGTGACACTAGTAGGCAGAAAACAGCACTTTGAAAGTGTTAACCCATTTTGACCTGGGAACGATTCTACAAATGCCTTCTAAATCCTGACAGTTTTCTGTAAAACCTATGTTTCTATGTCAGTGGTTCTCAACCTTTTTCATGTCAAGGAGCCCCAGAATTATATGTAATTGGCTGCTGACCCCCATCTGAAAATATGTTGTTCCAGGGACCCAAGAAGCAAAGATTTGAGTTAAAAGCGTTCACTCTGAAAGAATATATATATTCAAAGATTTGCGCCACATTTTCGCTTGTAGCGCGGCACTCGCGCTATGAGCTTGTAGATCTGCTATTTTCCAACAGCTAAAAGCATAACATAATGCTTGAAACACCAAAAGGGGTTCCCGTCATGAATGGGTTAACATAAATAATTGATCTCCACATGTACATTCACTGATTCTAGGTATGCTTTAGGATACTTTTCAATTAAAGCAAGTTATGCAGTCAGCATTTTGTAAATGTAAAGACACTGACTATAATTTTAGACATGTAACTCACACTATAGCGAGTATAGTAGCGACAGTACTCATGTTTTAATATTCCTGTAGTTATTAACCACAGACCTAGCCATTGTTCTATTGTACACAAACAATTTGACACTGATTGTCTTAAGCTCAGGTTGATATCAATAACCTTATATAAATTAAGCATGTTGCTCCATCTTCTAATACAACCACATCTCAAATAAGACTTTTTTTTATGTTGAATGATTTGCTTTGCCTGAGCTTGATTATTTTTTTATGAGCCATGATGCCGGTGGGAGTGCAGCTGTTTTAAATAAGCATTTTAAATGCTAAACCATTACTGTGAGACTTTTTAAATATTCTTTTGGCCTGACACAACCATGGCCATATCTTTAGAATTAGTATTTGGTGTTAAATATCTTCTCCCTTAAAGTGGCACTGTAACATGCTTTAATGAATGAAATGTAAGTTTGTTCAGTTTATATGGAGAGTATGTGAACACAATATAACTTATAGGCCTACAATTGACGTGTATTTGGTCTTTTTCTGCCTTTATTGATAGGTTGAAAGTAGACTGACAGGAAATGGGGAGAGAGATGGGGGGATAGACTTCTGGGCGGGAACCCCTTTTGGTGTTTTAAAGCATTATGTTATACTTTAGCTATTGAAAAATAGCAGATCTACAAGCTCATAGCGCGGCACTGCGTTATGAACTTGTAGGTCTGCTATTTTTGAAAAATCGTGAAAATGTGCCTCAAATCTTTGAATGTATATAATTACAGAGTGAACATTTTAACTCAAATCTTTGATTCTGGGGAGGTCCCTGGAACAACATATTTTCAGATGGGGGGGGCGGAGGCCAATTACATTTTTGGGGTCCTTGACATGAAAAGGCCGCCGGGATCGGGAGTCGAACCCGCGGCACGCCGTCAGGCTGGCTCAGCAGCCTAGGTGCCGTCCGGGCCTGGTCTACCTCCCTGCTCTTCTATTGAGACATTTAGATTGTGTCAAAGCCAAGGTCATGTCTCACCTAGACACAGGATCTGACACAAAGTTTGACTTGATGGCCATCCCCTGAGTAATATGCTCTATTAGAGCAATGGAAAAAATGTCAGCACTTGCTCAGGAAACTGTGTTCAATTCCCAGGGTAGAAGGGAAAGTTACATATATTGCAGCTTTAACTAGGTTGATCTCTGTGTGTCTAATAACTCATGCATTTTATGTGATGTGATTATTTTTTTCAATGTGTTATAATAGACCAGAAACATAGTGAACTCTCCCATTTTGGACGAAAATGCTGTTATCCCAACATTCTGATGTTGATAACTTAGTCAGTGGTTTTAATCTACTCTGTAGACTGTACCTCCACTTTAGATACTACTGTGTAGCATCCGTTAAACCTAGCATTAAGCAGAACACACGGTTATCTCCTATAGATAAGTGAAAATATTCGTGATAATTTCCCCGTTTGTTGACTAGGGCTCATGCTATTTACTCTGATCTCGTAAGTCGCTCTGGATAAGAGCGTCTGCCTAGTGTCAGGCTAGCGTCTGCTTATACCAACATTTTTATTGTAATTGATTGGGTGATGAGAACTACTCTGAGCTCTGCTCTGATATCATCATTTACTGTAATGTACTTGCCATTGCCATACATCCAGTTTATGCCAACCCTTTTTATTGTCTCCACCAGGCCGAAGGCATGGGGAGAGAGTATGTTTTGCACTCCGTCCGTCCGTCCGTGTGTCCGTGTGTCCGTCCGTCCGTGTGTCCGTGTGTCCGTCCGTCTGTGAACAGCTAATCTCCGGCACCGTTAACCTGGTCGATGTCAAATTTTGCACACACACTCCCTGGATGCCAACGATGAACCTCTGCCCCAGAATTTCCAGAACGGCCTGTTATAGCGCCACCAGGAGGCCGCTTTGTGCAAAACAAGTTTTTGGACGGTACACCTACAGATTTTGTCCAAACATCACGCAAATTGGTACACAGTCTCTCTAGAGCCATTCAACGAAACGGGTCTTTCAGATTTCTCAGACTCCATCCAGATTGGCTAAGATTGGCTTTCAAAGTTTGCAGGAGTGCTCAGTTTCAAACAAAATGCTGCAAATCATGGACACATCGTGTGATTTCCGTGAAATTGTGCATGCACATTCCCACTAGGTCGAGGAAGAAATGCCACATTTTCAACTCAGCCTCATGGTGGCGCTATAACTCGCCGAAAAGTGTTTTTACCTCTAACTGCACGGATCTGTGGATAACTTTGTATGCCAACTCCCTAGAGGCCAAGGAAAAACCTTTGCCTGGAATTTTTCACATCTGCTCTTTATAGCGCCACCAGGAGGCCGACATATGTAAAACACATTTTCTAATATTACACCTTCAGATTTTATCCACATTTCACGCAAATCGGTACACATGCTCTCCATAGTCATGTGATCAAGACGCGTTTGTTTGATTTCTCATAATCCACCTTCATTGACTACGATTGGCTTCTAAACCTTTCAGGAGTAGCCCGCTTTGTACCCGTTTTGTACAAATTGCCACAATTACTCAACGCAGCATCCGATTGCGGTGAAACTGTGCATGCATATTCCCACTAGGCTGAGGAAGAAATGCCACTTGACAGTTTTCAAATCAGCCTCATGGTGGCGCTACAACAGGCCAAGCCGCGTCACACACACACACACACACACACACACACACACACACACACACACACACACACACACACACACACACACACACACACACACACACACACACACACACACACACACACACACACACACACACACACACACAAAACATCCTCCTGGTGGAGACCTGTGCCCAGAAGGGCACTTTTTCTAGTTGATATTGTGAATGGCCTCTATGGCTGTGAATGCTGGACACTAACACAAGCCCTACAGAAATCCCTGGACGGGTCCTGCTACACCAGAATGTTACGTGTGGTGCTGAACATCAACCAGGACGAGCACATCACCAACAAGCGTCTGTACGGGGCATTTACCAAGTGTATCAGAGAAGATAGCAGTAAGGAGGATGAGACTAGCTGGCCACTGCCACCGACACCAAGAACTCCAGGGCCAAAAAGCTTGTACTGTGGGAACCAACACACGGGCATCGTTCGAGAGGACGTCCCACACCGACCTACGTGGACGTACTAAAGAAAGGTGCTGGTGCAGAAAGCACAAATGAGCTGGCCAGATGTACGGAGAACCTAGATGACTGGAGACACCGAGGGAGGGCTCGTCTGAGGACGACGTAGAGAGAGATGGATATTGTGTTTCAACTTCCACTTGCCCTATTGATATCATACCCTCCAAATGTATTGTAAGTAGTTGCTCTTTTGCTTTCCATTTTTAAAAACTATAATTCTTTTGGTTCTCCCCACTCAACAATTGCAAGACAATTTCTAAATTCCCATTCATTTAAAAAAAAAAGAAAAAGAAAAAAAAAGAAATCTGGAAGCCTTACAATTTCTGGCAGCTGTCAAACATAATATATTAGATTGGTTTGTTCGACAGCACCACAGTACGGAGACTGCATTGATTATAGTAAAAACAATGTAATGAATGCTGACGCCGGTGGTGTTCCATGACATTCCGAGTGTAGCCTTTACACATTGATCAGAACATTCTCATCAATAGATTGGCATATCAAGGGACTGCTTTGCAAGTCAAATCATTTCCTCCAATTAAGTCTGATAAAACTGAAATCACTTTCATCCTCAAATGCTGTCATCTCCTGGTCTTTGATCCAACAATGTCATGACAGGTCTGCTGGCAAAATCATTGGTGTCTTATTTGATCCCGGGCTAAACTTTGGGAGCCACGTTATCAAACTTGTTCATACAGTATAGGCTACGGGCGGCGGTGGTTCAGGGGTAGAGTGGCTGGATGGTAACCGCAAGGTTGCCAGTTCGAACCCGGGCTCCCCCAGAGTTGGTGTCGAAGTGTCCTTGAGCAAGACACTGAACCCCTAATTGCTCCTGATGTGCAGTTTGGTGACTTGCATGGTTTCCGCTGCCATCGGTGTATGAATGTGTGTGTGAATGGGTGAATGTAATGCTGTGTGTGAATGGGTGAATGTGATGCACAATCTATGTAAAGGTGTGTGTGAATGGGTGAATGTGATGCACAATCTATGTAAAGAGCCTTGGATAAAGGCGCTATATAAATGCACCATTTACCTACATGTTTTTCTCATACCTAAAGCCCTAACCACACAAAAGGGTCGAGACGGTTTTAGCGTTGTCCCAGCGGTGTGATATGTCCTGTTGTACGTTGACACACGTCGTCCCAAGTTGTCCCCAAGTGTTTCAACGCATGGAATTCAATGTCCCAAACCACACCAAAGGGTCACCATGCAACTCCTTGCAACCGTTTGGACCCACGGAGTTGCATGGGGACCCTTTGGTGTGGTTAAGGAATATATCCAGAATCCGATCACTTTTGAATTTGAGTTTATTTCTTCATACATTGGGTATTGCAAAGGTGTTTTAACATCTAAAAGAAAAATCACCTTTGTGTGGACGATGACGATGACGATGATGATGATGTATAGATGAATCCACAGAGGGGTGCCCTGGGATCTTGGCCAGGTGTAGCTAATCAGTGCTGATTACACCTCAGTAATGGCTGGTGCTCAGGGCACCCTTCCGTGGATTCGTCTATAGACAAATTCAGAAACGGGTCTCATGGCCAACGTATTTCCTGTAGGTGGAGACGACATATCTGCAGTGTAAACTTGCAGGTCTTCTGCTACATTGAATGGTAGAGTGACTGATGTTAGTCTGCTCAAACGTTACTCTTTTACCTGCTTTAACTTTACAAAGATGCCCAGAACATCGGGATGAACCTGTGTAGTTTATGGCTGCTTCAACAGTAGAGGCAACATCAAATTTGGAGAGAAATGGAATGTCAAAAAATACACGCGGTGGCTGAGACCAGAGCCACAGAGTAATGGTTGAGACGAAGCAGTGAGGTCTCAAGATACTGAAAGGTCCTGAAAGATATACAGTCTTACCCAATAGCCAATAGCTGCTGTACTTTATACCTCATACTAAGCATTTAAAGTATGAGGTACAAAGTTGAATGTTGCCTCTACTGTTGGAGCAGCCATAAACTACACAGGTTCATCCCGATGTTCTGGGCATCTTTGTAAAGGTTGTGTTAGTAAAAAGCAGGTAAAAGAGTAACGTTTGAGCAGACTAACATCAGTCACTCTACCATTCAATGTAGTAGAAGACCTGGCTGTTTACACCGCAGATATGCCGTCTCCGCCTACAGGAAACACGTTGGCTGCGACCATGAGACGCAGTAACTACAGTCCTTGCTGCTGCTGACTAATAGACACACATGCACATAAAGTCACATGTTGGAGCGGTCAGCACTGCTCAAAAACAACAACCTCAGGCTTCAAATTGTATAGAACACTGTTGCTATATAACCAGGAGGAGAGAACATTAATCCTAGTTTACCTTCACTAAACTGTTTGCCAAGTGGGCACAACTCCTATGAGCCTGCTGTCTGTCTGTGCATCGCCTGTGGTCCTGCAGGCAGGAGGCTGCTGGTTGTGTTCCTGAGTCAGAGCTAAAGACAAAGGGGTGACCGTGCCTTTGCCGTCAGGGCTTCTCTATCCACTCTGGAGTCTGGAATGACCTGCCTGAGGAGCTCATGCGGAGCTTGTCAAAGCACTGTATTCTTTTAAATCACTTCTTCCAGTTGTATCGAAGGGCATTTCCATAATTATAATGGCAATTTTGTTTTATACGTTATTAACCTTGTTTTGACAAGTGCTAGAGTTATTATTAAGTGACCTGTTATAGCATATATGGGGACATACAGTATAGGCCTATGTGGAAATTATGTATAATGTCATTATAGGAATTCTGCAGTCAAACATTAGGCTTTGTGATCATTGTATTGCGTCACAATCTGTTCAAATCAGTGCATATATAATATACGACATTCTTTTTGTACCATTTCACGAGAATCAGCTGACAAGGCATGACATTGTACAGTAGCACCGCGTGCATGTGCCACAGAAACTGGAATTCATTATACCTGCAGCTTGCCCCTGACTTGATATGACAAGTCACGGTGATGGCAACACAGTACTATAGCCCCCTAACAAACAAGGGACCTTTGTCACACGGCCAAGTGGGCCAAACCCTTCGCTGATTTAAGACGTAAGGTGAACGGGTGTATATAGGCTACACCAGAGGCATACAATTCAAAATTGTCATTGGCGTGTCAAAGCCAACGGAGAGCTGTCCAGTACATCAACCAGATTGCTCCTGACCTGTGACCCGCTCGATGGACCTTATGTACGTATACGCAGTTCAATATACTCTCATACAATCATATATGAACACAATGCTCTCATGCATGCTGAAGCCATGCATAAGAAATATACAGTGTAGCCATGCAATAATGACAACGAAGGACGGAAGAGATACTGTGGGCATAAGAAGGCGTATATAACTATATCTGATTAACTCATTAACTCAACACATTGAATGCAATTTGTTTATATCACCTATACCTATTACAGTGATAATGTAACAGCCCGTCTATCCTGTCAGAACTGATCTCCAGTTTTATAGTTTTCAATTAAATCTAATAAAAAGAACTGACATTCTATGATGCCCTCTCTGCGAGGCTTATCAAATGCACTTGACAGGCTATATGAACTAGTCCTCAGGTTGCCATAGCTGGACATTAACGCCTCATATTGGTCATGGCTATTCGTGGCTTATGATGACAGATTGAGTCGGCTGAGCGTAGCCTACAGTTGTTGTGACAGACAGAGACGTTAAAGAATAAAGATGTAAAGGCTATCTATTTATGAAGGACAGTGTCGATTGCAGGCAGTATACTGTCCAACGTTTCTCAGTGCCAGTAGTATATAGAGGGATGAAGAGAGGTCTGGTCAGCTGGGGAACTGCGGGTTGCCTCTCTCCAACACTGAGACAGTGTGAGAGGAGCTGTCTCTGGAGGAAGCCGACATTTCTTTGGAAATAAAACACGTTTTAATTTGAAATAGTATTTAATCATCCATTAGACTTTTAAGTCATCCCCATAGTGGATGTATTTGTATGTGCTATTCATTCAGACTGCAACTGCTTTTTTTTTTTTTTTTTTTTTTACATTCATGGCTCATAGGTTATTGGTATAGCCTATAGCCTAATGCGCATGTAGCCTGCAATATCCTAAATAAGCAGATTGCATTATCAAAAGTATAGGTGAAATTGTGTGAAGACTCATATCAGTGTACTAATAAATAGCACCCATCTAGTCAAAAACGAATAGCCACCTACGTCCAAACTGCACTGCAAAACGAAACCACACAACCAATGAATGGTCTAAAACCTTTAGCCTAACTGATGTTCTGGTAACAGGTGGCGATGTGTTACTATATCCCTTTGGACCCCCCGACCGACCCCAATTCCTCATGAGATGGGTGTCTTTATTTAATTTATGCAACGGTTGCTAAAACATCTCTGCAAAAAAACATATCACAATGTATCCCTTGTGGCAAACATCGCCCACACCACACGGCATATCCTGGTCAGCCCATATTATACCCAGCAGCAATGTGCAGAAAGAAAGAAGAAGAAAAAAATGTACAAACACACTCCGCACTTACATGATCTTCCCATATTTCCTGTGCAGCATCAGCAGCGATGATATTTTAGGGATTCCGCTCCGTCCGTGCATGGGTATACAGTTTCACATCCCGCTTGCATCGTGCGCTGGTTCTGCCAAAATGACTGGCTGAAAATCACATGCGATTTGTTTCAACAACGCACGCGTCCGTCAATCCACTCCCGTATATTCCGTGGTACCCAACAACCAACCCGGCGCAACTCTGTGTGGGCTACACATGAATATTAGATGCTGTACTACTTTGGTTCGTTGGGGGTAAAGCAAAGGACGTCTGTCTCTCGCTATGCCCTATGCGAGAGATAGAGAGAGAGAGAGGGGCACCAGATACTACATTTCACAAAGCAGTTGCGTTTGAGGCCAATTATTTATTTGCGTGCACTGCGGTATGAATCCATTCGGGAATTATTTTATATAGCCCAGCCAGGTTTGGTTTATCAGCTTGCGGTTGAGCAAACAAGCCGGGGATAGGTTTTAGTGGAAAACTGGATAAAGATAAACGGGACTGCAAGAGGATTTTTCAGAAATAGATGTCTCAAAGTTGTGTTTGTTTGCATGTTGTTGTGTCATATTAAACGCATATATTAGCATTTTTCAACACTTTTTAATAGTCAGGGTGAGAGTCAGTGTCGAGTGTACCGTGTACGTGTGTGACTGTGTGTGTGTGTGTGTGTGTGTGGGTGTGCGTGCGAGAGAGAGAGTACTGAATGGCTGCATATCCTCAGTAGGCCTATATCTACAATTCTACATTGAACAGCTGCGTACAGACAGTGACTGTGTGAGAGCCTCATCCCAGCGGCCGCTTATGCGTGAGCGGTGAGCAGTTGCGCAGGTGGGTGTGCATGCAGGCAGGCAGGCAGGGCAGGCAGGGCAGGTGCGTCTCATTTCCATGTCAGGGAAGATTCCACTCGTTTTCAGCTTTCGACTAACGCAGCTTGAAACACCTGCCCATTTAAAGGAGACACATAGAGCCTGCAGCATGCTGCGTGATATATATGTATGTATGTGCACAACCACTTTGATCATTCTTCTGGATCTTGAAATGAAAACCATGCAAGTCATGTCAATGCATGCATGGTCAAAAACCATGTTATTGCCAGCCAGGATATCAGGCCGTGTCTATTTCAAGAGTCTACCTCCAACATGAAAGGCAATATTGCCTCTATAATAGCAAAAGTGTGGATAATCATACGCCCTAATGCCCACATGGTATACAGGCCTCGGAATGGAGGGCTTTTATAGTGTATTCAGTGAGTTCTCACTAGCACTTAATCCTTTTCAGTTTGAGACTTCTCCAATTTACACATGAAGGGCTGAACAGTGTTCCAACCATGTTTAATGTACACCTACTGTACTGGATCTAATATTGCTTTGAGGAGTCATCATGCAGGGGTCATCTCATCGCCATGTTGGCTTGTGGTGGGACATTTGTCAACATAATTTTATAAGTTTTTGCCACGGACAAACAAAATGAGTGGACACTAATATTATATAAACTCATATTATATAAACACAGAAAAAAATAGCCCTGAATCTGTAACTCTGAGAGTGTTCAAATGGAACCAAACGGACCCTTATAATTGCAGGTCCATTTGGTTCCATTTGAACACTCTCAGGGTTACATAGGGGTCTTTGCAAATAAAACATTTGAGAACCACTAACGTATGTTGAACACCATAGTGTCATAATAAATAATTTCCATACATATTCTGAGGAAAACCTGGAGATTGACATGCAGTAATTCACCCTTTGTCAAGTCCCGCCATTGGTTGTGCCCCTCTTCGAACCCATTGGTTGCCGTTTCGTGGTTGGACAAAAATCCTCTCTCTCTCCGTCCACTACCATTGAAATAACCATTGAATTTCAGTTGCTTTGTATTGATAATCTGTGCGTTCAATTCTTATTTTAAACTTGGTGTCAGTAAAAAGGAACATCACAGGTGCAGCATGGTGACTTCAGGGCATTATCATGTTTGTTTTTAGTTTTTTCCAAAAATTATGTTTTAGAAATTCAACATAAACAAGGCGGAACCAGGGCGGAACAAGGCAGAAGAGCCTGCTGGTTAGTCAGTCAGGGACCAATCAAGGCTGACAAAGGGTGATCAAAATAAAAACTCATTGTAATGTAAAACAGAAAATCTAAAATTTGCCACAGACATTACCAAGAGTCTTTGCCATGGACACATTTGTCCGTCCTTTAGCCATGCACTGAATGGTAGACCACCAATATTTCATCACCCACTTTGACTCCACCCTTCTTTGACCTGAGCATACAGTATGTACACATGGACGCCATTATAGGTTGACTGATCCATCCATGTTATGTCAAACAATACGATTGATGCAGTGATATACCACCTGTAATAATTACACAAGCGCCCTCAGGTCTCAGAGGTTATCATGTGCGGATTATGTAAATCAGTGAACTCGATCCCTGCATGCACATAATACACCACAAGAAGATATTATACGGTATATACGTTCCTCTCCCTTGTGAATTCTTCACAGATCCTAAATGACTGTCTCTCTCTCTCTCTCTGTGATTTAGAATGTGATGTGAGTCAGCACTTTGACTTCTGGTTTCACTTCAGTTTTATCGCCATCCGTTGTTGTCAGTGACATTAGTAACATAACATTCTATAAATAATGCAGAGAGCAAGTATTGAATTCAGTTTTCTCCTTGAACGCCTGGGATGAGCAGACAAGCCCATATTGCTTCAGTTTCATTCGGTTCGGTGCTAGCATGCAGCATTGATTACAAAGTATAAGACCCCCAGTCGGTGGTTGGTGCACACAGCCATATTGTATATGACTACCATAAAATACCATCACTGTTCACCCACCATGCGTTGCATCGATGGATGTTCATGCTCATTTGAGAGCATGTTATATATGTCTGTGTGACATGTACCTGTATATGGAGCAGATAAACCTCCCATGTCTTCTATAATCCAACCAACCAAGCACAAAGGGAAACTATATTTGTGTTGTGTAATTATGTTTTTTTTTGCAGATATAGGCTAAGCCATTTTCACTTAAGTCTTGCCCCAGCCAAACAGGCATGTTCATTGATCTGCTTGCCAAGACAATCAAGGTGCTCCAAGAAAGGGCAGCCTTTCAATATTCAAAGATGATTCTGCAAGACTAATTTGTGTTTTTTTTTTGTCACAATCATTACAGCCTACAGCCTACAGTTTACCCACTGAAGTGAGTTGAACACAAGGGGGCGTAGACGTGATAAGTTTGCCTCCCCGTGTCCAGTTGAGCAGCAAAGGTAATTATGCTACTGACTCTAGTCTAACCTCCATGGTCATCATGGCTCGATGCTTAAGGCTATACTAAGATTCACATTTCAAGAAAGACCATATAGGAGCAAGGAAAGGGCAAGTTTTTTTTTAAATAAACATAATTAACCGAGTGGACAGACAGAGAGAGAGAGAAGATAAAGATATGTACAAAACGTGTCTCTTCAATAGATTTGAGTGAACAACACTATTGAACGTTCCTGCATGTGTATAGCAATAAATCCTCCCTTTCTCTGGATGCATTATTTTTTTGACAGCCACAGAAAGAATACTAATTTCCCCCAGACCTAGGAATGCGCAGCGCTCATTAGCAACAACACATTCTAGTGATTGCACCCATATGAATTATAACGGGCTCATTACTATACATCATGACAACCCCTCCTCGTCCCCATCAACTCACGTGAAGCTATAGGCACGCACGCAAGCGCACCCACACTCATATAAGCACACACACTCATATAAGCACACTCACTCACACACACACACACACACACACACACACACACACACACACACACACACACACACACACACACACACACACACACACACACACACACACACACACACACACACACACACACACACACACACACACACACAGCATAAAAACAAAAACACCTGTCTCACTATACAGAAGAAGGTGCATGTAATAACCCCGCCCTTTACGGGTGTATACGCACGCGTAAAAGTCGTATTTTTAAAGGGCTCTCTTCTAAAAGAGCAATTGAATTGGATTGAGCCATCCTGATATGTAAACGAGCTGTGCGTGGCTCCTCCCATGCACCTGATAGGGGAGTATTTACAGCTCTTTACGGCTATAGCCCTCTGCACTGTTTCCAAGAGAGAGCACTACACGATGACACTTAACTGGACTATGCAATAGGGATTTCCGTCTTTACGCAGGGAACTGTCGCGCCGTGTGGCGACCGTTATATCTTCCAACAAAAAAAAAGTTTTGCAAACAAGTAATCCCATTTGTTTTCCAAGATGCCACGCTCGTTTCTTGTCAAGAAACACATAAACTCCGCTAAGAAGCCAAATTATAGTGAGCTGGAATGTCCAACAGGTAAAGTTTCGAGTTCATTGATACAAAGTCCTGCTTTTACTTTACAAACTAACTGCTTTAATGTACACATTTCTACATGTAAAGACATTGACCGAGACACCTTCTTTTAATTCTCTCAAAAGTTTTAACCTGTCCTCCTAACTTTTGCAATCTGTGTTTCTCACTCTAATGATGCAAGCGCAGTCCTTACACACACACACACACTACGAAAAAACAAAGTTTGACACATTCTATGTTGTTGTCTGTTTCAGTATTCTTTTCACCGTACATCTACAAAGGCCTTCCACTGCCTGTCATCCCACCGGAGATCCTAAGCCCGGTGGCGTACAGCCCCATCACGGTATGGACTACGAGCAGCTTGCCGCTCTCTCCGCTTCCAAGTGACCTCTCGCCCATCTCTGGATACCCGTCATCGCTCTCCGACACATCATCCAAAGACCTACACAGCGGCTCTGAAAGCCCGAGGAGCGATGAGGACGAGCAGCTCATCACCAAGCTAACAGACGCTCATGGAGTGGAAGCGGAGAAATTCCAATGTGGCTTGTGCAACAAGTCCTACTCGACTTATTCTGGACTGCTCAAACACAAACAGCTGCACTGCGAAGCCCAGACGAGGAAATCGTTCAGTTGTAAATATTGCGAAAAGGAGTATGTCAGCCTCGGAGCGCTCAAGATGCACATCAGGACTCACACTTTGCCCTGTGTTTGTAAAATCTGTGGCAAGGCTTTCTCCAGACCATGGTTGCTCCAAGGACACATTAGAACGCACACCGGTAAGTGAGTGAGTGACTGAGAGTGAGTGAGTTAAACCACTTCCAACCAGGCTGTCACTGTCATCCCTATTTTAGGCATGTTAGGTGAACATTTTCATTTTCCAACAAATATTCTCAACAATAGTGGAAAATAGCACATCTACAAGCTCACAATGCTTCACACACTTCTTTGTGAGCTTGGTAGATCTGCTATTTTGACTATTCGTGCGTGACACCATCCTATAATGAAGTATAATAAGGGGTGGTTATGGGCCAACCGTGTAAGCAGATGACATTGAGGGTGTGTGGGGTGATGATGAGCTAGCCTGGCTGACATCTTGTAATTGTGGTTACTGATATAGCCTTACTTGAATACCTTTTTACTAAACAATGATACACAATGAATGAAATAGACTTCATATACTTTCAAATTCATTTGTGACCGTCAAGACAAACCACTGATCTTCAAGTAGGGGCCGCTAACCACTTCACACAAAGCATAATTAGTTGTCCTGTATAAACACTAGTGGCAGTGCCTTTTCATACACACAATAACGTTATTTATTTTTTCACTAATGGAAATAACAGAATGACCTCCACAGCATGTGCATTTATACTTGTCAAAGTGGTACAGAGTAAACAGGCCTTCAGAAGAAGACAATAACTATACTATATGAGTTTGGTTACACAAACCCTAACGCATTGTTCAAAACCCGATATCAAGCCTGTGATGATCACTGACACTTGTCTTTCGTTTTTTCTCAATTTGACAGGAGAGAAGCCATTTTCCTGCCCCCACTGCAACAGGGCATTCGCGGACAGGTCCAACCTCAGGGCTCACCTACAGACCCATTCGGATGTGAAAAAATACCAGTGCAAGAACTGTTCCAAAACCTTCTCCAGAATGTCCCTTCTGCACAAGCATGAGGAATCTGGTTGTTGTGCAGCACACTGACTGAACTGCATGGGATAGTACTGCTTCCACCAGAGACCTCGGTTACTTTCCAAAAACCCTGGAGAGCTGTCAGGGAATCACACTGAGGGTTTGTTCCAAAAAAAACTCTGGACTTTTTTTCTCTCTCCGAGCGGTGATCTATTTCATGACAAGAGTTAAAAAAAAAAACAAAAAAAAAAAAGCTCTGACTGTCACATGCTTCTCATTTCAAGCAGTGTTTTCCGCCACGGCAATCAGTGTTGACCTTCATCATAGCATGTAATCCACCCACCTGTGCTATTCATGCACTTTTTCTTGCATGTTTAGATAACGCGTTGTGTTATACATCTTCAGAACGTCATCTTGTAACATGTGTATGATACGTATGTCTCTCTTGGGGGCTGTGTCTTATAGGTTATAATGAAATTCTATTTTTGATTTGTAAGAACTACACAAACTGTATCAAATGGTGCAATGCTTAAGTCAGACTAGTCTATAGCACACATCCAAAGGAATATTGAAGCCATTATTGCTTAGGGAACAAGCGCAAAGATGTATTTTTGTGTGGGCGTTTTATAACTTTTGCACAGTCATGAATCAGAAACTATTTGCCAGCACTCAAAAAAAGAGCAATATTTTCTCCCCCAAAGTGCCTCAGTTTACTTGGCAGTTATGTATTTTTAAACAATGGTTTGCTTTTATATTTTTATATATTGAATGTAAGTGTGACTGAGATGATTGTATATAAACGGTGAGAAATGTGATACTGAATGAATGAATTTTGATACTTTGATACCTTCACGTTGATTTTTAAAATAAAAGTAATTGTTTTGTATAATTCTTGCTTTCCTGTCTGAGTAATGACTATTAAAGGGGCATTCCACTCATTTTCAACATTTTACTATGTCATTAATATACCTTAAAGCTGTTGTGTGGAAATAATAAAAAAAGTCCCCCCATTCTGTGTTTTCTAGAACTGGAAGTATGAAAACAATCATTAACATGGTGAAACACATCTTGATGATGTCATCAAGATGTGTTTCACCATGTTAATGATTTTTTTCAGATCTCCAGTTTTAGGAAACACAGAATGGGGTGACTTTTTTATTATTTCCACACAACAGTTCTATTGATGACATAGTAAAATGTTGAAAATGAGTGGAATGCCCCTTTAAGCTCTTTTGTGGTCTCAATATCACCCAGGATCAATAACTTAATGCGAGTAATGTAGCCGATTGTCCTCGCAGTGAAATCCGGAATGTTGATTTATCGCTGAAAGCGTAATAATGGACCCCTTAGCGTTCGTTAACACACTTCAGCGTTAAATTATCACTCCGGATTTGACTGGTCATTTTGTACAACAGCATAACTCCTGCTTGGAATGGACGGGTGTCATGGAGGTGTAGAAATGAAGAGTATGATGACTCAACTCCGAATCAAGGCTGAACCTGTTCCTTGTGAACCTGTCCAGACATCAAACAAACTTGAAATTTAACACATACGGGCTATATTGATCTGCACCCACTTGTTATCCTCTTTGAGGACCCGTGGTGCTTTCTTTGCCTGAGAGACTGCAACCTTTGAATGGAAGAGTTTATCCCTTGTAAATGTCTCAAATCTAAATATCTATTCTTTACCTGTAGTTGTTAAATGCTGCTGTTAAAGAAGTTTAAACCAACTAAAACTGCAAGCTTTTCATTCACAGCATCCGCTGTGGGGAGTGAGGACAGTGACATTTTCTCGCAACAGTCTTCTTTCTCTCATTATTTCTTTCTTTCCTTTTTTTTTATTTTTATTTTTTTTACAAAACCACATTTTCCCATTCGCTTTGACAACCCTCTTGCATTCTGGGATCCTTGCCATCGCGGATTAAATTGACTTCCTCAGGGTGTTTTCTGTTGTCTATTGTAGCCTAGTGCTGTCAACATATACAGCAACACGGCGAGAACAATCCCTTGAAGGACACAAGCCAAAGTTCAATTCCTTATAACAAACCTCGGGTTCGCACCGATGCCCAGAAGCTGCTGACCTGAAAGACGTGATCTGACAAATAGACACTTGTTTTGCTAGCTGTGAGGGGGGCTGAACCCCCTCTAGGTATAGCTACTCCTTTAGCGTGAGTCATCATCGAGCTATTCCAGGTGCTCTCACCGACTGATGTGATTGGGCCAGGTGGCTGCCGGCGCTGCAGCCTCACTGGAAAGCAGGTGCAGCCACCGGCGCCAACACCAACCTCAGCTACAGTTCCACGCTGCGCGTTAGGAAACCCCAGACATGATTTAATGTGGAAACATTACAAGCAGCGGGTCCTAATATTCAGATCCTTTACCTCATAAAGGGCAAGTGCCATCAGGGGGACACTCTGAACTCCAGTATTGAAGTGATAGTACACAGCGGAACCCGGCGTGTTCATTTAACTCTGTCAAGATGCGCTCTAATGGGAGGAGAGGGGATGGTTATGTGTCAATTTTCAAACTTTCATAGTTAAATTACCTCTTTGCATTAACTAAAACATTTGTCCTTGTGTGGTTTACCGTCTTGTAGAAATATAATAATGATAATAATCTACAAATAATAATGCAAATTGCTCTTTCATTGCACTGTTATAACAATTAACCGATTCTTCACATCACAAAACATGTGAAACAAACACATTTCTCCTTGACATTTAATATTTGATTGAACTATATTGTGGTGATGGGAGGAGGAGGGTTTGTTATTTTCCTTTTACAGCATATGGCTGTTACAGGATGTGTCAAATACCTTTCGGGAGTGAAAACAGATTAAAAAGCCATTCTGGTGGTGAACAGTAATCACCCAACCGGCAAGAAAGATCCAATAGCAGGAATTCAACCAGGAGTTTCTCAGTCCAACATGAAAAAAGGAGCTCCTTAATGACTAATAATGTATGCACTGTGAACAAAACAATATGAGCAGCGTGAATTATTCCTCGTTTAATTTACTTTCATGACTAATTACAGTGAAATTACGAAAATGTGAAGTGACATTATTATTCTGCATGCACCGTGCAGTGGGCTCCAATGTTGAACATAACGTCGTAAGACTTCATACACAGACAGAAAGAGGAGGATTAAACATACACTGTATAATCCCGAGTGTTAGTTTAACTGTCAGAGTGTAAACATTTCAAAGCTGTTTTAGAGAGACCAGAGGGTTAGGAGGTGGCACTTTTCTTTTTTTTTTTAAAGCCGACTGCTGACTTTATGGAGAATGGGGAGTATGACTCCTTTATGACCATCAAGTGGAACAAATGAAATAAAGGGCCTCTGAGGCCCTGGCTGAGACACTGCATGATCCACAGCCCTCCTCCCTCATACCCTGGTGCATCAGAATGGAGCTGATTGTGTATTCCTCGTTACACTAACTGCCCGGAGGAATGTTTGCCTGTTTATTGAGCTCCCATATCTTGTTAAAAGGAGCATTCTCTTTCATTTCCGTTGTCTCCCTCCTCAAGTGGCCAAGATAGCTATTTAGAATGGTGCAGCTACTCAGCTGAAAAGGTGTACATTCTAATTCTCCGGATAATACCGCTTGCCTCTAATTGCGCGGCGTCCTTTGCGTGGAGGCGGCAATATATTTATGCGCTGATGAATTTGCTTCATGCAGATCCGCTGGTGGCAGAGGGAAGTCTTTTGAAGTCGTGCTGAAGGTCATGTTTTTCTTCCCCCCCCCCTCCCGTCTTGGTGTCTCATTAAAGTAAAAGGTTAATGTACGGGGGGGTAAAACAGTGATGTAAAGGTCTCGACATTGGCTCAACACTGAGGGGACGACGACGATAATCAGACCTGTGTCTTATTAAACGTGTTATAGAAAGAGATATAGAATATAGGTCATAGATGGACCTGGTCGGCGTGTCATTATAAGTGGTGAGGACAAGAGTCGGGTCTGACTGAGACAGACAAGGCTTGTGTTGTCTTGATCAATAGCACCCTGGCCAGTTTGTGTTGCTGCCTTGTCGAGCAGAGGTCAGCTGTCAAAAGATCCTGTGATCATACTTACTTGATTGTATTTCCTCCTTAATGTCCAACTCAAAAAACCCCATGACCACAGCAGGGAAAGATCAACAACACAGCTCCTTTGTAACCGTGGATCATTTGGAGGATTGAGACATCAACACATGGCATTCCGTTTCATGACGATTATCATTACCACAGTTCAAATCGTCTACTGATGTGAAGACATTACTTCATATATTAAAGTGTCTATTAAACCGATGGCGTAATAATATTGGATGAATGTTAATGTTCAGCTTCATCCACAAATCCCTTTCCCCCGTGCTTGTGATGGATGCCGGGGCTATTTTCAATCTTACGAACGGGGGTAAACAGTTCAAGCTTTCATCGTTTAAATTGAACATTCAAACTTTCCACGTTTTTTTTTTTTTCTTTCTATAATTTAAAAAGTTTTACCCTAGTGCCCACTTGACGGTGACTTGTCAGCAGTTCCATAGCCAAAACAGCTCTGATCCATCATGAGACGGCCCGAATCACATGCCTCTTAGCCAAATAGAAAGGAATATGATGTGAATTTCCACACTCTTCTAAATTACATTTTAGTGTTTTGTTTCGTAAAAAGAAAACCCTCAATAGTGTCTGATAAATGGAGCTGCCGTCAGAGATAGCGTTATCCTTGTATGAGAGATATGACAAGGTGAACAACATCAGGATGGTCACGATGACACAGGCATTGATTCATTTGGATGACGCAATCTCCAGCATGCTGTTCAGTTCACTGAACAGAACCTCCATGTTGCCAAACCCCCTCAGGAATAGAGGCCATTCGGGAGGATAATATGTTTGCTTGGCTCTCTCGAACACTCTGTAATAAGGGGGTGGTGGTGGTGGTAGTGTGGCATGCATGTGTCTGTGTGTGTGTGTGTGTGTGTGTGTGTGTGTGTGTGTGTGTGTGTGTGTGTGTGTGTGTGTGTGTGTGTGTGTGTGTGCGTGTACAAGTTATGTGGAAGAAACCTCAAAGTAGGAGCCTAATAGACGTAATAGAGTCCAGCCAAATAAAGAAGTGGCGCAACAGAACCTCTAATTATTTTGAGTCGATAAATGCTTACTTTACCTAATTACAGCACACATGGGTGTTTGTTCTGTAGGGTCTTCTAAAGGGGACTCCATTTACACTGGGCAAAACATCCATATATTGTATTATCTTCATTGAATCATCACTTCTGGAGCTCTGCATTTAAAGATGGAGTGCCGTGATTTTTTCCCCCCACCCTAAAACATGATCGTCAGGTATTATTATTATATAAGGAGGAAGAACGTTTTTTAAAAAAGTGTACAGCATCTGTTAAAATGTCGTTTTTATGTGGACACGCCCACCAGTTCATTAAGTATGGTTTGCCTGTGGGTGGTGATGGGTGTTGATCCACCTGAACTGAAGCCGCACCCACAGCTGTTGTATGATAAAGGGGGAGGGGTTAGGGGAGGGGATGATATTGTGATGTCACTATATCACTGTTTCTTTTCATTGGCACGTTTGACTGTCAAGGTTTCAGCCTCCAGGAAGAAATCCTATATACAAAGGGAAGACATCATTGCACATAACAATCACACCAAGAGGTCTAATGAACACATGAAAAACTGGCAAAAAAAAAGTCACGGCACTCCATCTTTAACACAAGTTAACTCACAATCGATTTCGCAGAACCATGTGTGGAGTGTGGACAACTGGACATATGCCAGTTCCGGGCTCCAAAGGCACACTTACCAGCTGTTGACACTGTCACAGCTGTCACATCCAAATAGGCAAAATAAACTAAGAAATTATGGCTCTATGATGTCTCCATATTAATGTAAATAATGTGAAATATTTTGTATACAAACTCAAATTTATTTAATTTTTAACTTAACTTAAAATTAGAGTGTTAAAATAGAGTGTTAAAAAAAAACACTTTCAGTTTTGTATTCTGTTTGTTTCCTGAGGAGGAAAGATTGCAATCCATGCGTTTACCTGTTTTCGCCGCATTCCATTAGGCAATATTATTTTGACTGGTAAACATTTTTCTCAGTGCCCTGACCAGCTCCGGTGATACACGGTAGCAATAATGTAAGAGAGTGCGAGAGCACTCCTAGGAGGCCAGCAGACTGAGCCAGTGACCTAATTATGATGAATCAGAGAGCTAGGAAGAGATGTCTGGCCACCGGCCGACTCTAAGTGGAGTTTCACTCCACACAGCAACAGGGTGAGCGGCCTCGGCGAGGACAGCAACATATCAGAGCAACAATATGTACTCATCAGCATTGCTGTGAGCCACCAATCACCTATGAAGTCACATTGAAACATAAATCAGACCCAGTCTGAACTGAGTGGTGCTGTTGGGCTGTCCGGACTATTGGTTGTCAGACTGACTGCATGCGTTTGGTCCCACGTACTAGCAGTCCGACAGGCATTAGTTTCCGACACCCTACCCAAAACCCAACCCTATAAACCTAACCTCACAGGAAGCCACAGGTTAGTTTTAACCTGCCACGCATGTCGGGGACCCATGGGTTAGTTTTAACCTGCCACGTGTGACTTTTAACCAGCCACGGGTTAGTTGCAACCGGCCACACATGTCGGAAGCGATGGTGTTGTTGGACTAATGCCTGGCTGGCGGACTGTTAGTATGTCTAACCAACGTATGCACCCCGGCCTATTAGCTCTCGGACGATTGGTTGTCGGACTACTGGAATAGTGGGACTGTTGGTTGTCGTACTATTGGTTGTCGGACATTGGCTGTCAGACCATTGGTTGTCGGTGCTACACCGTAGTCTGTGCTGCACCGTGCTCTGTGCTGGTGTTAAACTCAGCTTCCCATCATGCACCTGTGCACAGTGTGAAGCTCAACAGCGCCAGTTTGTCACCTGTTGGTACCCTAAACAGACAGACAGACAAAGGGACACGCACATTGCTGTTCCTTGGAGTGGCGCCGCACCACTCGAAAATAAAGTGAGAGTGACTGCTGAATTGTTTTTTAAATTGCTATGTTGCAGATGGTGAGTGATTCATAACTGTTGAGGTGGGGTTCTGAATTATGATTACAAAAAAAAGACAGAGGAACTTGTGTTAGCTGTGAGAAAAACAAATGACTGGATCAAAACAGTGCAACATTCTCTCAGGAATTATGCTCCTCTCCCAGGTATACTGACATCAAAGAGCAGCTGTTCGGGGACTGGCGTATTATCGCATGACCTCTCTTAACTTATGGGTGAAATGGAATACTGTGTGGGCTTGAGAATTGCCTGCCCTGTAAGATCAGCACCAACATTAAGACCTCTGTCTGGGATCAGGTGCCTTCAGCGTCAGATCAGGACATTGGGTAGGTTAAAGGGACACTTCACCCTTTTTGCAAAAAAAAGATATGTTAATAACGTTTAGAAGATGTAGAACACTTTCCTGGGTGTCTTTCTGTGTGTAATATGTGGTTTTAGATATTTTAGATTTGAGCAGTGAGCCCAGTGTCTCTGACATCATCGACACTGGGCTCACTTCCTTCCTGGACTACAATTCCCATAATGCTTTGGGGGCACTGCTCCTCCTTCTGGATAGGGGGAGGGGCTGTCTTACTGAGACAACATGTAGTCCAGGAAGGAAGTGAGCCCAGTGTCCATGACGTCAGAGACCGGGCTCACTGCTAAAATCTACAATATCTAAAACCACATATTACACACATAAAGACACCCAGGAAATCTTCTAAATGTCATTAACATATATTTTTTTGCAAAAGGGGTGAAGTTTCCCTTTAACTCTGGACTTTGCATTTCCTTACTTTGCGACAGCTAGTCCCCTCATGGCCTCCAGGACAAGCCATGCCTAGTAGTAGTAGAATGCAGGGCTTGCATGGGCATCACTGGAGATGCTTTGGACTTTTCCCCGTCTGTGTGTCTAGTCGTTATCTGTTCATCAGCAGAGGGAAAAAGGTGAGCACAGAGTGCAAACAAAAGGTGCTTGAATAAACTAGCTCCCAGCCACATTATTCAGACTCTGGGCATTGTGCTCAGCAGACAAGCCCCGACAGGACACGGATCTCCGGAGCAGCTTCTCTGAGGTTGGGTATAGGACCTAACTGTGCTTAACAACAATCCCATGGGAATCAAAGATGATTCCACCGTCACAGTGATTTCATTCAGTCCCAGGATATGGGCCTGTTCCTGTGCAGCATATCACAGAACGTACATCGATTGTCACCGTCTGTTAGAACTATGCACTTGTATACATTATTTCACGTGCATTATGAACCACCATATGCACGCTCGACAAAAGTGGCTATAGTGCATGGACGTCACAGAGAACAATTGCAGTTTGAGTCAATGAAAACAAATGGTTCACAGGACTCGAATTGTATTTCTGTGATTACTGGAAGAGCACTGATACAGCATATGTCTGGAATAATATGCAACAGAAATGTCCACTGTGAATACTCGGCATGTTTGTATTTACGCGGCGCAGAGCTTCAGCTCTCCTAATTGCCATTTTCCTGTCTTTCGAGGAGAGTGAGAAGCATTGCAAAGCGCTCTAAGATTTCAAAGATAACAATCCAAAGTAGCTGAATATTTGCGCTCTATGGGGTAATACATTGCAATTATGACTCTTATAAACAGTGCATCAATATTGCAATGCCCCCTCCGAGAAACTGGATTGTTTGTCTTTCCAGCTAGCGGTCGCGGTCCTCACCGCCATAAATAACTTCTGTCATTGTTGCATTCCTCCACTTACACCACAGCCTTTGAGTAGTTTCAGAGATTGCCTGGTCTGCACCAATGCTCTCATTCCACTGCGCTGATCACAGGAGTCCCTGATCCAGCTGTGCGGTGAGCCTGCTGAGAAAAGAAAAACACCACTGCTGATAAGAGATCGAGATGACACTACTGACTGATGTGGTATAAGCGAGACTTTAAAGGGCAACATGTGCCATTTGGGTTGTATTAGGAGAGATAATGCTAATGGCATTCAGATTAACGCTAATTTGGGCCTCGGCGATTAAAGCAACTGCCGCATCACTTTTTGGCATAACCCATTTTGGGCGGGAACCCATGTTGGTGTTTTAAGCATTATGTTATACTTTAGCTATTGAAAAATAGCAGATCTACGAGCTTGTAGGTCTGCTATTTTTGAAAAATCATTAAAATGTGGCACAAACCATTGAATATATATTTCAGAGCGAACATTTTTAACTAAAATATTGGCTTCTGGGGGGTCCCTGGAACTACACATTTTGAGATGGGGGTCCGTGGCCCAATACTAGAGATAATTCTGGGGGTCCTTGACATGAAAAAGGTTGAGCACCACTGACACAGAAACATAGGGTTTTTCTGAAAAATGTTAGGATTTTGAAGCCTTTTCTTTTTTAATCGACCTCAGTCCAAAATGGCTTAAGCTCGTTTTGAAGATGGCGTTTGATACGAGACGTGATTTCACCCCCTATAATAATGCCACCCCGGTGGGATGAGCAGCTACAGAAGGCACTATATCCACTGGGGGGGGGGGGGCGGAGCCCCTCTCTGGGGGGGCCGGGGGGCCCCTCCGGGAGACACGTCATCCAGCCTGCAGCAGCGGGGCTATACTTGCCACAGGCAGCTGGAATGTTCCACCGAGATGACAGAGGGAGTGTCCGACAAGAGAGGGCACACAGGACACGGCACCCCACCCCCACCATCATCCCTACACTCCTTCTCATCTCGCCCCCCTTCCCTCTCTCCTTCCACCATCAACATGCCTTCTCGTTGAACCCCCCCCCCCCCCCACCCCACCCCTCTACTAATCCCCTGGTCCTTGCTATCTGGTCAGGCCCAGACAAATGGCAGGGGGGGGGTGGTGTGGTGGGCTGGCCAGTAGTGAAGAAGCAGCAGGTGCTGTGCTGTCAAAAGGCACTTCACACCTCCACTCTCTCACACTGCCGCCACACCACCACCCAGCCCAGCCCAGCCCCAAACCCCCCCCGTCCCGTCCCGTCGTTCCATCCACCCTCTCTCACCGCTGGGGAGGAGAATGAGGGGACTCTCCAGGGCCATTTCTTGTTATCAGCACGCAGCCAGCTTTGAAGTGAGCCGAGCCAGAATCTGGACTGTGTTTACTTGAAGGCGTCCGCCCCTCGTGGTGTGTCAAAGCCTGAGGTAATTACAGCCAGAATGAGTAGCCCCGTCCGTGATGACATGGCTGGGTATAGGTGCAGGGAGAAGCCGCCAGGGCCCTGAGCGCTGAGTGCATCAATGTCTGGAGCGTCTCTTACTCACTAGGATGTGGTGTAGACAAGGGAGATCCCATGTGTAGGTGGTGTGTGTGTGTGTGTGGGGGGGGGGGGGGGGGGGT
Source organism: Electrona antarctica (assembly GCF_951216825.1). Lineage (NCBI taxonomy): Eukaryota > Metazoa > Chordata > Actinopteri > Myctophiformes > Myctophidae > Electrona > Electrona antarctica. The sequence continues at coordinate 2,891,594 of NC_136800.1, read as the reverse complement.
GCTTGCATGGACAAGATTCGTAAGAAAGGGATGCACAACTGTGGCTAAAGATGGCTTTCAAAGCATTGTTATCGTAAAGTACAGGCCTGTTGTACTTCTTCTCTGCGGGGTGTCTGATAAAACCTTGTGAGGCATAGAAGTATTGCAGGGATGTACTGGAGACCATGGCCGACTGTGAGATATACATAGTAGGTATAACAAATGAGAATACATTACGCCTTCCGTTTCAACTGAATCTGGGTTTGTGAATATACCATGCAAACCATGATTTAGGACAGGGGTGGGCAACTTTGACGATGGAGAGAGCCATTATATTTCCACACTCACTCCTTAGGGCCATATATAGCCGATCTACAAGCTCAAAACGCGTCGCGCGGCGGTGCGTTTTGAGCTTGTAGATCGGCTATTTCTGCTATATTCGAATTGAAATCTTAAATCTTTGCTATTTTTTAATTGGAATCCTGAAAGTTAACATTTTTATGTAATTTCAAATGCCTTTAATTATACTTGGGTTGAAGCAATGATCAAGCTACTAATTTAGACTGAAGTAATAAAAGCGGGTCATGTTTTGCATGTTGTGGAATAGTAACAGCAGAAACCAATATTATATCAGTATTCTAACATTAACCTGAGGGCCACATTAAGTGAAGGTGGGGGCCGCCAGTTGCCCACCCCTGATTTAGGACATGAAGTATAGGACCTTATTTACACTTTGGGGTTTTTGAACTTTGATTATAACTTACTGGAAAAAGGATATATCCTTCACGGCTACAACTTGTAGCTGTGAAGGATATATATCCGTTTCCAGTAAGTCTTTGATTGATTGATTGATTGAAATATTTATTAACAGTTTGCAGAAGTACAGTACATTTCAAGCACAAACTCAATACAAAGGCTGTTAACTGTGAGTGGACGACCCAATTAAGCATTACACTCGTTTACAAGAGGGTCCACCATGTTCAATTCATCAAAACATTTAGAGACGTACAAATAGACACAAAACAGAACAGGAATTCATCATAATGGAGGTAAAAAGGGAAAAGAAACATATACAGTGAGGGAAAAAGGGGGGGCGGTGGGGGTATGGGGATCAGATTTTACGGGGGCCAGTTTCGAATTGCAGCCATCCGTAGGTGCCCTTTGAGAGCGGTTTTGAAGGAGTCAAGGGATTCGCATGTCTTAATGACTGTTGGTAGGGCGTTCCACATTTTGGTGGCATAGGAGCGAAAAGTCTTCTTATAGGTTACTTTAGTATAACAAAGATCACCCTTTAAGCACAGTATAGTTACAGTAACTTTTAGCTGTCCATCACAAAGCACATTAATCTAAGTATTACAACCTTTGTAATTCCTCTGCAAAATTGGAAATAAAAGGGATTGAAAATAAAGCTTATTCTATCCACTGCCTTCTAAAAACGAAAAAAACCAAAACAGATCCCACCATGCACAACAACACCAGATCCCACCATGCACAACAACACCAGCGAGGGTTTGATAATGAGATTTCCCTCCCGTTGCTCCATTCAGAAGCCAAAACATTGCTTTTGTTGTAGCTCAAGGAATGCCAATGAAGTGTAGCCTTCAAACTAAAAATATATATACACGTATCCAAAGAATGCCCGGGCTGAATATCATGACGCCCATTGTACTGTATGATCTTCTAGCTCAGTGCTATACTCAACCCGCGGCCCGTGGGCCGCACGCGGGCCCCTGCTTGGATGTATCTGCGGTCCGTGCATGGTCATACCAATAAAAATATAATTTGTTATTTTCATTGTTTTTTGAACAAGATTGTAGGTATAGTATTGTTTGTGATATGGCCTGATGTCAGTCTCTTCCCATTGTGTGAATGAAGACTGAAGATTTTGTAACGTCATCATTAATCACAATGTTTTTTGTTCATTGAGGTTTGGCCGTATAGATATGGAAATGTGGCTTTTTACTGTACGCGCGTTTCCTTGATTTTTAGACTAGTCGTGTAGTCTCTGTTACAAAATGAATTTGTAAACATTTCAAAAATAATACTGACATTTTTTAGTTATTGCGACACTTTGGACTTTTGCTGAGTGGCCCCTGAGCCATCTTAAGTTGAGTGGCCCCTGAGCCATCTTAAGTTGAGTGGCCCCTGAGCCATCTTAAGTTGAGTAGCCCTGCAGAAAAATAAAATAAAAAGTTGATGACGTCAAAGAGGTCAAATATAAGGAGGTCAGTAGACTTTGTGAGAGCCTAGACAATGTTGCATGGACTCTGTAATCTGGAGTGAAGGCTCAGGAATCACATTGCAAAAACATTGCAGATAGCCACCCTGAAGCCCAGTTGCTAAAGGCAGATGTGTGTACCGGTATGTGCATTTTGTAAAGTATATTTTAATCCCATGCATCGTTTGACCTCATAATGGAGTGATATATTATTAAGCACGTCGCATGTGCAGCTAAAGTCTTTCATATTTCTATTACTCTGCACTGCAGGGGCAGGAATGACATCTGAGAAATCCAGGCACGTCAAGGAAATGTGTCTTGTCATTTCGCTTTTTAATGGCCTATAGTAAATTTTGACTGCCGCCCAAATTCAATAGATGTTCTCTCTCATGAGAGAATAATGGCCTGTCTACTTTACACAACGATTTTCTTTACTGTACTACAGTACAGTACATGGATAACGAGTTCACTCCATTTTATGAAAAGGGTTCAATTCTTTTGACAAATTCCATAATTTATTGTGTCATGGACGGTCCGAGGTGACGAACAGCGGTGCCAATTGCGCAGAGCTTGTTAAAGAGACAAGTGAAAAACGGTTTCAAAGGCAATATTCAGTGATTTGGGAGGATCTTCAAAGTCTATCAGGAATCAGATAACGCTTCTGTTGTTTTCATTAGTGACTGCAGTGCCTCTGCTTTTATCTCTCACAACTGCTGAGCTTGCCTTATCACGTGTAGCACGGCCTGGAATTCCAACCTCTGATAAATCGTCTCACTACGCTGTAGCAAAGTGTGCAAACCAAACATGGAGTATTCAATATTTAACAAGCCAGAGCATGGCAGCATACTGTACAGCTCACCCAGTGGTGGAAAGTGATTAAAGTACATGTACTTAAGTACTGTATTTAACCCATTTTGACCTGAGATCAGATTCTAAAAATGTCTTCTACGTCCTGACAGTTTTCTGAAAAAGCTATGTTTCTATGTCAGTCGTTCTTCGATTTAAAAAAAATAGCAGACCTACAAGCTCATAGCGCGCCACTCTGTGGCACGCTATGAGCTTGTAGATCTGCTATTTTTCCAATAGCTAAAGCATAACATAATGCTAACACCAAAAGGGGTTCCCGCCCCAAAATGGGTTAAGTACAATTTTGACATAATTATTTGTACTTTACTTGAGTCTGTCAAATTTGCATTACTTTTACTTCCCCCGTTACATTCCAGAGGCAAATATTGTACTTGTACTCCACTACAAATATTTGACAACTTTAGTTACTAAAGTTATGCTACTTTGTAGATGTGGATTATTATTACAAAACATACATTAGCCACTTCGGCCCTACAGTATATATACAATTCGGCCATTTGAAATTAGCCGATCTACAAGCTCACAGTTTCAAAAGATGTTTTTAGACATTTGAAAACATGAAATGGGACTTTCGGCATAATTAGTACCTTCTACTTTTTGCACTTAAGTACATTTTGATACCAATACTTTTGTACTTTTACTCGAGTACATTTTGAATACGGGACCTTTACTTGTAACTTGTACTTTTACTTCCACCACTGAGCTCACCTGTGATTCACTGAAGTTGCGCTGTGAGAAACGAATGTTGCTGACCAGTCCGATTTTCATGAAGCAGCACTGTAAACCCCCCCCCCCCCCCCCCCCCCCCCCCCCCCACACACACACATTTTATTCATTATGATTTATTCCTTTTATGTATCATAGTAAAGACAACTAAACCTGACATGAAGCTTAAAGAGACACAACTTTAGAGCAAGGTAAATCTCCCCCCCGCTGCATGCCTCGATGCCAAAAGGAAAGCAGAGGGCTGGCGATGGCCGACCTCGTCCTTCTCTGCTGTTGGTCTGTGGGTTTTGGGCCAGGGACAGGAACTCCCTGTACAGACACTGTGTCTGCGATTGCTGAAAACTAGCTCCACAGAAGAACGCTTTGTTCACTGCCACCAAGGAAAACCCTAGACAACAAAAACACACACATTCTGGAAAAATGAACACTTGAGAAGGGGGTCGTTTCTGCTCAGAGAAAGTCGTGCTTTTTTGGGTTTCCGCGGTAAATAATATTCCCCCGCAGAAAAGCCCGTCGTGAATCTTTAGAAATATGCCTTCCAGATAGCAACAGAGGCCTGTTGTTAATAAAGCGCTTATCCAAATTCACAAGGGGTGAAAGGTTGTGATGTCATGCTTTCTAAATCGTAACGTGGAGGGGGGGAAAAAAGACCACATAACCACATGATGACCCAAGATTTAAATACTTAATCCATTTTGGGCGGGAACCCCTTTTGGTGTTTTAAGCATTATGCTTTAGATATTGAAAAATAGCAGATCTACAAGCTCATAGCTCTATGAGCTTGTAGGTCTGCTATTTTTGAAAAATCGTGAAAATGTGTCTCAAGTCTTTGAATATATATTCTTTCAGAGTTTCAGTCTTTGCTTCTGGGAGGTCCCTGGAACAACATATTTTCAGATGGGGGTCGACGGCCAATTACATATAATATTTGGGGTCCTTGACACGAAATATTGAGAACCACTGATATAGAAACATTTTCAGAAAAAAATTAATTTTAGAAAGACACGTTTTAAATGTCGACGTCAGGCCTAAATGGGTTAAAATATGGAGGGGGCTGGTTACGCCTGGAGGGGGAAACCACATGAGGTTCATAATTCATGAGAAGCTAAATGTTTTGGATATCATATCAATGGTTGTATCACTTGTCTTAGAGCAATTTGTACAGAGTCAGTGATTTAAAATAAGTGTGATGATAGATTAGTGCTAAGATCAAATATATACATTGTTGTTATTTGCTTAGTATAGCTGAAATTATTATTGCATTATTGAGTATCTCTTCATTGAAATGTTGATTTAGTAGGATGCCAATATACTCCAGATATAATTTGACTAAACTAAAAGTACATAACATTACAGTTTCCACTTTTGTAACAAAACAAGCTCAACCCATGTTAAAATCTATTTACATATCAGCTGTTATATTTAAGCATGTAGCCGCCTACTATAATACTGTTCCTTTTTACAGTGCTATAGTGTTTTCCCACACGGCAAAATCCTCAATGCAAATTTTGCTTGAGCGTCAAAAAAGACCTATAAGGTCTATTTTCACACTCTGAGTTACATTTGCATTGAGGATTTTGCGCCTATACATTCAATAAAACTAAACACTACCAAAACATGTGTCAGTCCATAGATATGGAAATGTGGCTTTTTACTGTACGTGCGTTTCCTTGATTTTTAGACTAGTCGTGTAGTCTGTTACAAAATTAATTTGTAAACATTTCAAAAATAATACTGACTTTTAGTTATTGCGACACTTTGGACTTTTGCTGAGTGAGTTAAATTTGCATTGAGGATTTTGCGCCTATACATTCAATAAAACTAAACACTAACAAAACATGTGTCAGTCCAATCGTGCCCCCCCCCCCCCCCCCCCCCCGCCCCCCCCCCCCCCTGAACTCAAGATGAGTTATCCAATTATGTGCATTGATGCATTCCCTGTGAAGCTGGAACATTGCTTGTGACCTTTTTTTTTTTCTCGATAGAAATGAAATTTTCATTCCCCCAGGCTAAACAAAATCTCCTAGTACTCCACCCTGTTCCCCCGTGACGGAGTGAGTCACACTGGGAGAGTCAAATAAAGCTTACATTATACCGACAGATGAGCTGTTTTGAAATCGACCAACATGCACCGATGCGTCACAATGCAGTAGTTGAGTATTGACATGTCCGAGGGGGATTGGAATATCTCGGATGATTGGGACTAGAAGATAGCTAGCCGTGTCTCCGAGCAGGTTATCCCTCCCCGCAGCAAGCTGCCACGCGCCTCCTTGCACCTGATTGTCTCATCGCCACATTCCAGACGAGAGGGCCTCGACATGCCGGGACAGAGCGCCCCAGACACTGATACACTTGTTCAGCAAGCCAGCCGCAGGTGTAGCTGCCCTCTTTTCTCTAGTGCTCCCAGAGGTACTGAAGCGTCATGGAGGAGCAATGTTAATCTTGGGGAAAAAGGCAGCAGGAAAAATCAATGACAAATGACCTTTCCTCTCCATAGAGCACAGTGGAAAAAGAACAACCGAGTGGGGTTAGTCCCGCACGATAATGGCTTATATTCCTATCCATCATTCGAGATTGATTCAGCGTATATAAAAGACAATGAAATAATACATCTCGCGGCGCCGTGTGTAAGCAATACTGGAGCATGTGATGCACTAAAAATAGACTCTTTCAATGTACACAGTACAGACCCAATCTAATAGCCAGGGCATGAGGCAGAGCTGCATATATGAACCCACTGAATAAGGCATACGACAGTATATAGAGGAGTCTGACATTAGATTGAATGCGAGATACTATATATGTTCTGCTTCAGAGACGTGAACTTCATCCTGGCCCCTTAAAACGATGGAGAAGGCTTTCATTTCATCAGCTTCCATTCAAACAGAAATTAGAATAACTCTCTCTGGCCCTCAATACATAACCCTCAGTCATAATGCGCGTAGTATACTGGATATACTGTATGCGTGCATGCGTGCATGCGTGCGTGCGTTCATATGCATACCTTCTATATTTAGTATGCCCAAGTGGATTGATTCTCTTACAGTAGCGGATGATCAGCCACTGAAGGGCGTAAATCACAGGAACTAGAGCATTTGATGAGGTAATTGGCAGCAGATGCACAGGAAGATGAAGATAAAGGAAGAGGAATGCAAAATAATATGTGTTTGGGCACGCTAGCGGAGGGCTGTCATGAGCAGCGAGGGACCCCGTTACGGCTTTGACTTCTCCGCCATCGTCGGATCCGCTGATCCTAAAGTGTTTTCACTTGACAGCGGTCCAGGCGGGTTTGCGCGAATCGCCAACGCAACAGAGAGGGGGGGGGGATGGATGCTCCTCTTTGAGACGCGGCGGCTTTTCCCCCCTCTGAAAGGCTGCCATTGATTCAAGTTTGTAATCCCCCACCTGATCATGGTGGCCCTATAGAGGGAGGCCCAATTGAAGAAAATGAATTGGATATGCTAATAAACTGCGCACGAATATAGGGAGAAGGTGGAGATGAGAAAGCTCATTATAATCGGCTATCCCTCATTCAGCCGGGCGCCTAATAGTGGTTGGTTGGTTTCCTAATAGTCAACCAATACGCCGCCTGGAAGCAATCCAACAGCCCCTTTTCCAGGGGCAGCGCCGCGGCATCCCGATCCGGTCGAAAGACACTGCAATGAAAATGTCTAAAGGAGGTCAAGAAGGCGCTTTTTTTTTTTCTCCCTCCTTTAGCCTGGCTTGACAATAGGACACGGAGAACAACAAGCAGGGACTATGAGTAAGAGGAGTCAGGGGGGGGGGGGGGGGGGGGGGTGGGATGGGTGTTGGGGGGGGGGGGGGGGGGGGATGCAGGCCGGAACCTGCACACCGGCATTAAGTTATGCCTTTGTATGGCAAAAAGGCACTTGCCTGTGGCAGGTGCAGCAGACGTGACTCTGCAGTGCAGAGGTGTTTTCTATTGAGAGGTATACGTACCCAACCTGTTGAAGTGTCAGGACAAGTCGGCGGCTCAGTCACCCTCCTCCTCCTTGTTCCCGAGAAGAAGAAGGAAGGGAAAGAAGAAGAAGGAAAAAAAAGGAAAATCCCAGGGCTTTGCCCATAAAATTATGGGATTGTTTTGGTACTTGTCATAGAGAGGCTAATACAGAGAATAAACACACCATAACAGTAATTACTGTTCTGCTAGAACAGCCTCTTTTATCTCTCCGCCTTGACAACAAAACAACCCAACAAAAAATGTGTACCCAGAGTAAAACGAGGCCATACAGTATAATACAGTGGACAAGAGCACTCGATACAGTGGAGGTAATTATCAAAATGTCAGAATGTTAGCTTTTAATGGGGGCAGACGGAGCCCTATAGAAGTTGAGTTTAAAGGGGTATAGGGAAGATAGAAGTTGAGTTTAAAGGGGTATAGGGAACATAGAAGTTGAGTTTAAAGGGGTATAGGGAACATAGAAGTTGAGTTTAAAGGGGTATAGGGAACATAGAAGTTGAGTTTAAAGGGGTATAGGGAACATAACCAGTGTGCTGATGAGGCTAGTGTGTATTTTCAGAAACGTGGCTGTTGTTGCAGCCATGCAGGTCCACAGCTGGGACTTCATATCCTCCTGTGTTTCGAAATTTAAAAAAAAAGTCCTCTAAATCATGACAGTTTTCTGAAAAACCTCATGTTTCCATATCAGTGGTTCTCAATATTTCACGTCAAGGACCCCAAAAATCGTATGTAATTGGCCGCTGACCCCCATCTCAAAATATGTTGTTCCAGGGACCCCCCCCCAGGAGCAAAGATTCTCACCCTGAATGAATATATATTCAAAGATTTGCACTACATTTTCACGATTTTTCAAAAATAGCAGATCTACAAGCTTGTATGATCTGCTATTTTTCAATAGATAAAGTATAACATAATGCTTTAAAACACCAAAAGGGTGTTCCCGCCCCCAGAATAAGTTAAACCTGTGGTGTGCAATTCAGCCTTGAATATAAAGGCTATAGCTTCTTCAGCGTGTAATGATGAAGTGATTAAAACGCTGTGGTGGTGGTGGTGCTGTGGTCTAAAGGCACCTGTAGATGATGATAATGATGCAGTACTGTAAACCTCGGGGCAATGTAAGCATTCATGTCTGGTCACGCCGGTAGGCATTCTTGTAATCACTGTTTGACAGTAATCATCTGCAAGCACACGCACGCGCGCACACACACACACACACACACACACACACACACACACACACACACACACACACACACACACACACACACAGACACACACACAGACACACACGTACACGCACAAAATGTGAGGTATGTACTAAAGAATCTTCTGAAGTACACATGATTCACTTAGTCAAAATCTTGTCATGTTTTAGTAGCAATAGCGGGAGGCCCCCCGCCCCCCCCCCCCCCAGCAATTTACTGCCAGGTTCAGCGATGGTCCACGCATGCTAACTTATACGGTATGTCGGACATGCCGCGCGAGATACGGCTATAGGCTACTTTGGCATGGAGGTGTTTCAAGTGGGGCTTATGAGAAAGAATTCCATGTTGGAATGCTTTACGTTTTTGATCTAAAACTATGAAATGTAAGAACCAGAAACCTGTTTCAGCCTGTGATGTTTAAAATCTTGAGTTAGATGAAATGGAAGATTTGTATATAGCCCTCATGCTGGTTTTGGAAATACAGAGATCAAGTCATCACCAACCAACCAAAGATGAATGAACTATAACATTTTTCTATAGAACATAATTATTTCTAGGCTGTACAGTGGAATTAAACCATTAGGTCATTTCACTACAAATATTATAACTCTGCTGTCCAGAGGAAACCTCATAACTCCAAAATGTTCATTTTTCAGGAAATCAAAAATATACGTTTTTAAGGAAATTAATAAAACCTTGTGTTTTTTAAACAATGCAATACTGCCCCATCAAAGTTGGTGTTGTGACTTTAGATATTGTCAATTACTTGCATGAGAAGGAGAGAGGTTGTGGAGTTAGCTGTTTTAGCAGACAGTTTGAGGGTCCAATTGAGATAAGAGGTTTTGTCCAATGCGTTTTTTACTACTTTCCATTGGTTCAATATTTTCGAAACAACACACAGACGTAAAGGGTGTTCAATAGCACTGATTTATGGAATAAAATCAAAAACCTCTAATGATGAATGACAATGATAATCTGACACACACACACACACACACACACACACACACACACACACACACACACACACACACACACACACACACACACACACACACACACACACACACACACACACACACACACACACACACACACACACACACACACACACACACACACACACACACACACACACACACACACACACACACACACACACACACACACACACACACACACACACACACACACACACACACACACACACACACACACACACACACACAGAGGAGTGGACTCTTGAACGTACCAAGGTTTTAACAATGAATGCAGAGCCAGAAAACGGATCTGTCTTCCTTCCTCTGTTTGCTTTGCCTCAGTGAGTCGTGGCTCCACCACCAGCATGGTGGTGTCAGAATAGATTAGCGCCACGGTCCATATCTCCCAGGCGGCACAAAATAAAATCCTCTTAAAAAGCAGGAGATGTCACTCAATCTTCCCTAGGACATGTACCTGCATGGCACACCGAGGTACAAAAAGCAAAGTTACTATATTTACCCAGGGTAACTGGACTAAGCATCAGATACTTGTTTACAGCCAGGCCCTGCTCATAGAACATTTCATGGTAGTGGTTCAATGCCTTGCTCATGGGCACTTCAGCGGTGGTAATTTTAACGTGCCGGTCCGGGGATACGAACTGGCGACCTTCCGGTATCAAGACCACTCCGCAAACCGTTCGGCCACCGCTGCCACAACGAACGATACATATATACATGTACACTGCACAATCAGGAGGTTTTAACCATGTCTGCTTAACCCATTCTTGGCGGGAGCCCCTTTTGGTGTTTGAAGCATTATGTTATACTTTAGCTATTGGAAAATAGCAGATCTACAAGCTTGTAGGTCTGCTATTTTTGAAAAATCGTGAAAATGTGCCTCAAATCTTTGAATATGTATTCTTTCAGAGCGAACGTTTTTTAACTCAAATCTTTGCTTCTGGGGGGTTCCTGGAACAACATATTTTCAGATGGGGGTCGGTGGCCAATTACATATCATTTTTGGAGTCCTTGACATGAAATATTGAGCACCACTGATATAGAAACGGGTATTTCAGAAAACGACATTTTTTTAATGTTGATGTCAGGTCTAAATGGGTTAAGCTGTAAATGGTATTCAACAATGATCTTGCCTACTACTTGTCCTGCCTTCCTAAGGGAATGTTTTGCCATTTGCAATTACAATTCTCAATTTGTCATTTCGCTGTGATGCATCATTGCAACACCGCTGATGGGCATTAGCTATAGTGCATGATGATTTCCACTGAGGCACTATAAGAAAGCTACTCGACGGTACACAATGTAGATGTTAGACTCTGAAAATGTAATAAGACAACTAGTTACATCTAGTTTATAAGTGCTACCAGAAGCAGGTCTGGCGAATTAACCCATTCCGGGCAGGAACCCCTGTTGGTGTTCATCATGTTATACTTTAGCTATTGAAGATTAGCAGATCTACAGGCTCATAGCGCAGCACCGAGTGCCGTGCTATGAACTTGTAGGTCTGCTATTTTTGAAAAATCGTGAAAATGTGCCTCAAATCTTTGAAGTTTCAATTGTTAACTCAAATCTTTGCTTCTGGTGGGTCCCTCAGATGGGGGTCGGTGGCCAATTACATATAATTTTTGGGGTCCTGACATGAAATATTGAGAACCACTGATATAGAAACAGAAACAAAAGACATTTTAAAAAGACATTTTTTCAGGCCTAAATTAATTAATGTGTGGTCTTGAAGAAGACAGGTTTGACTAGCCCTTATCTTTCAGACATCTCCATGTAGCCTCCAGCTCCCTGGCATTTTATAATCACAGCCTATGGCCACGAATAGGGGGAGGCTTATTTTCAAAAGCAACAAGGAGTTTTCAATCTGTGTAACTAAGAAAACAACAGGAACTTCCGCTGTGAAGGGCCTAAAGGCAAAAGGTTAAGAGTTCATGGTTCATGGTTTGCCATACCAATATCCCTATGAATAACATTCGTTTGTTCGATCATTTTAATGTCAGAATTTCAGAATTTGTTTTGTGGATGTTCAAAAACATCACTGTGAAGAAAAATATGTAGGCCTATACAGATATATTCTGAACTTTGGAAATATTCTCCAACTATTTTAGCCCCTTAAAGGACCACTTCACCACTTTTCAACCTATCTTCATATAATAGGTCCTCACTAATAATCATGAAAAAAATGGCGCAATTTTTTTTCTATTCGGTCTGTGGGGAATAAGCTAATAAAAACTGCAGGCTTTCTAGTCCTGAAAAGTTGCAATGCGAAAATGGAAGCCATCGTTCTCACGATAATGAAAATCTAAACATTTTTGCAAAAAAATCGTGTTTAAAAAATAATCTGCCTAATGATGATGTCACTGGAAGACGGTTTCTAAACTGCTCACAGCCCTCCTATGAGACACAGACTGAGTAGGAAAAAAATCGTGCCATTTTATCATGATTATTAGTGAGGACCTATTATATGAAGATAGGTTGAAAAGTGGTGAAGTGGTCCTTTAAAACATATTTCCTCCTACAGAATAGAAGTGAACAAAATGTTTAGGGCATTCACTTGTATTTTGGTATGTTTTGCTGTATCGCCATGGCTAGAACAACTACAATAGTCCACATCAAGTCCCGTGTTCACATAATCTCCTCTGGGGATTTCATGACAATTGATTGAGTGTGACGTCTGCAGTCAATTTGTTTGGACTCTCTCACCTCCTATAGAACATGCAAAGGAAAGAGAGACAATCGCGAATGACCCCTGGGAGAGATGTCTCGCGTACGTATACGCAGAGATAGTGGTCTGTGTAGTGGATTTACCTGTCGCGGAGGTGTTAGCTTGACAACCTGTCACAATGTTAGCATTTCAGCTATGCACACCCATGGCGGAGGAAGTGCTCTGTCAGAATGCTCACTCTAGTCTAGTGAACACTTAAGCAGTGCAACAGTTGATGCACATGGCATGCATGTGCTCACTATGCCTAAACCCAGGGTTTTAACTGCTGTGGGGACGGACGGAAATCCATGCCTCTCTGCATTTGATATCCCCCACACCCATGCATGTCATTCATTTTGAGATATATATATATTTTTTTTTTATTTTTTTATTTCTTCTGGTCCTACTCAATTAAATACATCCAATGCCTCATGATATGTTAGATAATATCACAATTCAAAGTGTATGGTAAACACTACACTTCCAGGGATAGGTTACTTTTGGGCAAATTGTATTTTATTTAAAAAATGACCAACATTTACGAGCTCCCAATGTATCGTGATGTGGCACAAGAGCTTGTAGATCCCGTATGTTTGCTAATTTTGATGTAGAACAAAGTATATCGAGAAGTGGTTAAGAAATGATGTTCCTCCGCCCCCAGTGTTTTAAAAAAAATAATGATTAAGCCTGGCCTAAACCCCAAGTTAACCTCATGTGCATTATGCAAACTACTACAAAAGGACACATCATAAACATTCTCCCAGATGCAGACACACACACAATATATATAACATTAGTAGTCTGCTGCATCCGTTTTCAGCTGCTTCATGTTTCATTCTTAAGAGTGCCGAGGCCTGATGTAGGCTTTGGTTATAACGGGCGGCAGCTTTCGCAAGAGTGCGGTGGCGAAGATCAATTACCTGAGACATCTGCTAACCTTTGAAGTAGGGGTGTAATTGTCCACATTTTCTCAGGAGCACTGTGTGTATCACAACAAATCGATTTGAATCACCCTCTCTATCGCAAACAACAGGAACACTAACTCTACCCCATTCCCTTCATCTGATGGTCTCATTGATCACTGGAATTTCAAAAGATACTTAGTACAGGTGTGTGCTCATCTTCTCAAATAGAAAATCCATCTGTATACCTAGCTACCTACGTAGTAATACCTAGTGGCTGTGTGCGTGTGCGTGCGCGCGTGTGTGTGTGTGTGTGCGCGCCTCCAATCTCGATATGAGCACCTGTTTGTAATGTGTGGGTGATCTGTACAGTGTATTTTGTACTTCTGGACTCACAATGTATATGCGTGTGTGTGCGTGTGCGTGCGCGTGTGCGTGCGTGCGCGTGTGCGTGCGTGCGCGCGTGCGTGCGTGCATGCGTGTGCATGCGCGCGTGCGCGTGCATCCACGCGTGCACAAAGGGACAACTCTGGTATAATGATAGACTGACAGCGGGGTAGACAGCTCCACCTGAAGAGAAAAGCTTTACATTCCACGACTGCGAGCTGTGAATCTGAGCACAGATTGCAAGTTAAAACATGCAGCTCGCAGCCACCAGTGTTTTAGTAAATACTTTTAGAGCCAGTGTTTAGGAATCATAGCTTTAGGACAAGGGTGGGTTTGATTTCCCACACAGGGATTATGGTGTTGTGGTTGTCCACATTTTTATTGAAGGTTGGGAAACTGAATACCAGCTACACCTGCCGAAAATGGGCCCCTCTGTCAGAATATCTTTTACGGTAGTTTTGATAATGAGTTCGCCGAGTCAAGTAAGCATAAATAATACATCAAGTATAATAGTACATTCTTGCCATATTAATAACACATTTTCATATTTGGATCGGCCCCTAAATAAGTCCGCTGCCTCTCTTAAGTCTTTCATACTGTATTAAGAAATGAAATCGGGTGGCTCACTCTGGCTGCGTCACAGGAAACAGATTACCACCTGTCACTCAAATCTGAAACACCTGCTTCCTCAAGGGTGTCCATTGCCAGCTGTCTCAGCGTGCTAACCTCTCAAATATTCACACAAACTCGGAGCATTAAAGGGGAATTTCTCCCTAACCCTTTTTTAACAAAAGTAAGTTGATAATTATGTATATTGACCAAAATCAAATATTTAAAAAAAATATATATATATATATATATATATATATATATATATATATAGGGGAGCTGAAGCTGGGGCTGGAGCTGCTGCTGGAGGGGTCTAACGATAGAACTCCTCTTCAATCGCGCAATTGTTTTTTGTTTACATCTGTTCTAGATGATGTGACAGCAACACTCCATGCACTGCACTCTTCCTGGTCTACGTGAGCTGACGTTAGACGCCTCCAGCAGCAGCTCCAGCTCCAGCTTCAGCTCCCCTATGTCTTTATTTTATTTTTACTTTGGTCAATATACATAATTATCAAATTGCTTTTGTAAAAAAAAAAAAAGGTTAGGGAGAAATTCCCCTTTAACCATCATAACATATACCCCCCAGATCTGACCAAAAACTCTTAATTCCATAAATGATCATATGAATGTTTAATTCCGCTCACGTATTCCCCCATTTTAAAATGTATTTACTGCTTTTAGCCGTGCTCTGAACTCTCGTCCGAGTTGATGCAGGGCTGCGTGACGTGAGATACTGCAAGAAAGTTTTTCCTCGATTCACGTCCGACGTACTCGAAGGGGAGAACGTTCTCAATACTATCACCCACTCCCAGGCTCTTTTCCTGTCTAATTTAAGTCAAACATGAATCACACAGACAAGGTGGTATGACTACATAACATTCGGAGGCCGCCTATAAAGCTCTGAGGCAGCAGGGATAGAATACAGCATGGCAATTACTACTGCCTGGTCATGGAACGTATGCTTAATAAAAAGAGGAACGATAAACAGCACAGGACAGGACTAGACTGCATCTCCATTCAATGTTATTCATTATTCCAGCCTCCTCTGCTTATCCCTGCACCTGAGGCCGAGTCTTGATGATAATAAACACAATTAGCTTTGACTGTGCATGTTCTAATTTGTATTGGGGCCACACCTTCTTACCTCATTGGAATTCATAGCCGTCTCTGCCCCGTTTTGTGTTTTTTGCCATGTGCTTTTGTTTACTAGCCTATTCTGTCAATTATTTGTGTCAGTTTCATTAGGTTTTTAATCTCCACTAGTAAGGCTACATGAGTCGATTCATCTTTTGCCAAGCCACCAATGTCAATAAAAAGTTGTCTCCGATATCATTGACTTTCCTCGTGTTAAAACAAATCAACTTAAATAACACTGTCCTGTGAGCAGTCACTCCTTTCCCACCCTTTGTCTTTCTTTCTTTTCTTTTATTGCTAATGAGAAGAACAATGAGTCAATGTCTGATGATTATTTTTTTGGAGAACAATTAATCCTTTTATGTGTAATGACACACTTTGTGAGCCTAATAAAGGTTGTTTTAAAGTTGTCTTTAACCACCACTTCCTAGCATGACTCAGTAACAGAAATAGGGAGACCTCCAACAGGGCGGAGAGGAAAATGCTTGTTGTACCTGATTAGGTAAGGGCCTATTGCCACCACCTGGAGCTGAACTGCAGTGCACCACCTGTAGCGAACACCTGTGCTCACACAGACAGGTGCATGGTTTCGTTTTAATGAGCATGTGTTGCTAGGATGTATATTCCTGGATGATTCCTAGGAATCTGTCTCATCCATTAAGCAAAAGAACGAGTTTGTGTGAACAGAAAAAAACAAAGAGAAGAAAAACAAAACTGTTAGCTTTCAGAATCTATACATATAATTAGCAAAATACTGGTGAGAAACATAACTTTGCAGGATGAGCACAAAGCTATAGCTAACAAATGTGTCAACAGCGCGCACACACACACACACAGATTGTGTTCTGGGATACTCAGACATTGTTAGCGATACTAGTGGTCTCGTTTAGGTTTCCTATAACTACCAGAAATTAAAATAAGGTACACAAGGCCCGGGAGCCTCTTATTTCTACAGTATACTATGTACAGTTTTTGTAACAACCACCCGGCAGCCATATTCTGGGGGGGAACATTAGCCAGGAATAGTAGATCAAGCTAGTAGTAAGCTTGTAGTTGTTTGTAGTTGTAGCCGTTTCTGGCAAAGAGATTTGGTGTAGCCAGAAAAGCTACACAAAATGACAGAGACAACGCAAGGTCCAGTCTAATATTAAAGTCTAGAGCAGGGCTGGGCAACTTTGACGATGGAGAGGGCCACTATATTTCCACACTCACTCCCTAGGGCCATATATTACTGTCGTAGCAAAAATAGCCGATCTACAAGCCCAAAACGCGTCGCGCTGCGACACGTTTTGAGCTTGTAGGTCGGCTATTTTAGCTATTATTCGAATTGAAATCTTAAATTATTTTTTGCTATTTTTGAATTGGAATCCTGGAAATTTAAATTTTTTGACATCATTTCAAATGCTTTTAATTATACTTGTGTTGAGCATTGAGCTACAAATTTAGACTGTAAGTAATTACAGCGGGTCATGTTTGCATGTCGTGGAATTGTAACAGCTGAGACCAACACTATATGATCAGTATTCTGACATTAACCTGAGGTCCACATTAAGTGAAGGTGGGGGCCGCATGTGGCCCCCGGGCCGCCAGTTGCCCACCCCTGGTCTAGAGGGTTTAAGTGGTTACAACCTGTATAATAGTATGTGTACGTGAGCCGTTGTAAGATGTGTGCATGTCATATTGATTGATTCCCTCCAAAGAAGGAATAAAGTGTGTCCCTTATCAGTTCAACATGGGACATGTCTATTAGTGTCTATTAGTTTCCATATAAGGGACAATTCCTTATTTCAAAGAACGGTTGGCAAGCCTATAGTCTCGGTTGAAGCATAAACACAAATGATAGCTTATGAAGAATTCTGAACGGTCATCAGATTGAGAATGCACAGGCCTACATGACCTCGACATTATAGCCCACTCACAGTGGTACTTTTACTTAAGTACTGTACTTAAGTACAATTTTGAGGAATTTGTACTTTACTTGAGTATTTCAAAATTTCAAAATTTGTACTTTTACTCCACTACATTTATTTGAAAACTTTAGTTACTAGTTACTTTGGCGATTTTAATTTTGATTAGAAAACATACATTAACCACTTCAACCCTATACATTTCGGCCATTTGAAAATAGCTGATCTATAAGCTCACAATGCGTCGCAACACGACGCATTGTGAGCTTGTAGATCGGCTATTTTCAATAGACTTTGTACACCTTTTTAACTTGTGAAATGGGACATTCTGCAATATGAGTACTTTTACTTTTAGTCCTTTAAGTACATTTTGATGCCAATACTTTTGTACTTTTACTCAAGTACATTTTTAATTCCGTACTTTTACTTGTAACGAAGTAGTTCTAAATTGCAGTATTGGTACTTTTACTTAAGTAAAACAATTGAGTACTTTTTCCACCACTGCCCACTCATGTGGTGATAGTCAATACATAAGAATGAGCTATCGCTCCAAGTAATGGTATACAAAACTTTGGCATTAAGGCCTCACTCAGACCTTTGCAGCATTGCTGCATGCTTGTTGTATGAATGCTGTGAGTGTCATGGCTGCCCCAATGCATTTCCAATGGAAGTCACATGGTTTGAGGACTACATTTTGGACTACAAGCTGTTGTATGGCTTTCGGCTGTGTTTCGACTGCGCCCCTCCCCCTCATACAACACAAGTGTTGTGTCAGACCATGTGACTCCCATTGGAAATGCATTGGGGCAAGCTGTGTCACACCCTTTGTATACAGCAAGCATACAGCAATCTGTTGTAAAGGTCTGAGTGAGGCCTAAGGGTGCACTCACACGGTTAATGCAATTATCTGTGCTCGTTGGATCAAATCACATGGTTTGACACAACATTGTGTTGTATGAGGGGGAGGGGCGCAGTCGAAACACAGCTGAAAGCCATACAACAGACCCCTCCCCCTATGTTGTGTCAAACCATGTGACCTCCATTGGAAATGCATTGGGCGGCCATGATACTACACAGCATTGATCCAACGAGCACGAGAATTGCATTAAAGGTGTGAGCTCAGCCTAACAAAGCTAAGAATAAAATATAGACATAAAAACACATGTAGTTAGAGCGGGGTCACAAATATCAATAACACCTTGAGAGAAAAATCTCTTACAGTGCACTCGTATTATTCATGCATAATACAAGTCTATACTTTAGTGACAGGGTGGGCAACTTTGACGATGGCGAGGGCCAATATATTTCCACACTCACTCCAGAGGGGCCACGATGCATATTACTGTCGTAGCAAAAATAGCCGATCTAGAAGCTCAAAACTTGTAGATCAGCTATTTTTTGCTATATTTGAATTGAAAACCTGAATATCTTTTTGCTATTTTTTAAATGGAATCCTGAAAAGTAACCTTTTTATTGAATTTCAAATGCATTTACTACTATTTGGACACAAAAAGACAATAACATTTTAATACTAGTCATTAAGTAGGCTATACTACTCATTTAATGCTAGTCATGAAGTAATTAAAGCGGGCTTGGAATTGTAACGGCTGAAATCAATACTATATATCAACATGAGGGCAGCATGAAGTGAAGGTGGGGGCCGCATGTGGCCCCCGGGCCGCCAGTTGCTTTTAGTCCAAAAAAAATAGTCCCTCAGATATTACTGCAGTGTCGGGAGCTCTGGACAATAAAATGGTGTTCTTTAAAGCGGGCCAGTTGTCCTCGCAGGCTGCTCGTAGCACAATGTGTGCTGGGTTTCCCCACATTGTTAAAGCCTGTTTACTGGCAGGCAGAAGGAAATCAGCATATATCCTAAGACTGTGGGGTTGGAAGTGTCTGGCTGCACGGCATGGCGAATGAATGCCACACAGGCAGCGATTCAAACGGCTGGTGGTGATACGCTTGTTTCAGGCAGGACTGTCTGGACCTCATGCAGTCAAAATGTTCAGTGTTTGTCCATCCGTGTGTAACTCTGGGAGAGTGCACACAAATCTGTCTGTCTGAGTTAAAGGGATATTTCACTTAAAAAATAAAAAAACTTTTGGTCATTTTATCATCTACTCAGGCTTATGTGAACACCCCAGACAGGTTTTTTAAGTTGCTTGATTCAGTATTTAGATTTTGATGTTCATCTTAGCTACCCCGCCCCCTTCCTATACAATTCCATTGTACCTTAAAGAATAATACGTGAGGAGGCTGTGGTTTGTCATTTACTATTTTCATCTACTTTTAATAATGAGGACTCCTGGAGGACGGAGGAGACTTAAAAATAGGAGATTTAAAAATAAATTAAAATCACCATTATCAGTCACCAGAAAAAAAGACGGGTGTTTTCAATGAATCTATCATGGTTAAAATGGAGTTTTAAACCTATAGGTTTCTATAGGAAGGGGGCGGGGCACCTAAGATGACTATCAAATATCTAAATAGCAACTTAAAACCTGTCTGGGGTGTTCACATAAGCCGAGTAGATGATAAAATGACAAACTTTTTTGAAAGTGAAATATGTATCCCTTTAACCCATATCGCAGTAGCCTATATAGTTCTTACCCTTTCAAGATGTTTCAAACATGTTATTTTTGATTAGCCAATGCAAAAATCTAAAATGAGTAAATGACACGGATGATTTCCCAGTTTGAATGGGTTAACCCATTCTGGATGGGAACCCCTTTTGGTGTTTTAACTAAGCATTATGTTATACTTTAGCTATTGAAAAATAGCAGATCTACAAGCTCATAGCACGCCACCGAGTGGCGCGCTACGAGCTTGTAGGTCTGCTATTTCTGAAAAATCGTGAATGCGGCACAAATCTTTGAATACATATTCTTTCAGAAGACTTTTTTTTTTTTTTTTTGACGTCAGGCCTAAATTAAAGTGGCAATCTGTACCTTATTTTGAATAAATGAAACATTATTTAGAGTATGTTAATACAGTATCTCTGCAATGCATTGGTTGCAGGTAGTATTATCCCTACTCTTCCATTGAGAAAATGAGCCTGGTGTCAAGTAGGACATCTACTGGTTGACACGTGGTACTGCCCGAAGCTCATAAGCATTGCAGCTTGTAGATCTGCTCTTTTCCAAAAAATAAATAAAAAAACAAAAAAATCTGAGAAATGTGGACATGGTTTCGTATATGGAGGTCCATACGCAAACAGATATTCAGGTGACGTTTCGTGGCCGACTATACGTATCAATGTGGGTGTCCTTAACCCAGTTAGGCCTGATGCAAAAAAAAAAAAAAAAAGTCTTGTGAAATAATATATATTCAAAGATTTGTGCCGCATTCACGATTTTTCAAAAATAGCAGATCTACAAGCTTGTAGATCTGCTATTTTTCAATAGCTAAATTATAACAATGTTTAAAACACCAAAAGGGGTTCCCGCCCAAAATTTTAAGGACGCTGAAAAGGTTTGAGAACCCGACGTGTATTAGTCAGAACTAGGGCTGGGTCGTCAAACGGAAGAAAGTCTCGGGGAAAAGATCAATGGGTCCGGGGGAAACAATGGCATCGGCACCATGAACGTAACAAGGGAATCAAATTCCACGCCGGGGGGGGTTGCGTGGGGTGGGGGGGGAGGGGGGCAGGGGGGTCTGGGGGTGGTGGACAGGAAGCCGTGGAGAACCAGGAAGGACACTGCCCTTGCTCTTCCTCTGGTCATTCGAAAATACACCGCCTCTGCCTATACCAGCTCTTCAAAAAATGCTGTGAGATCCTGTTTTCACGCTCTCTCTCCGTTCCACAGAAAGCAGAAGTACTCTGTGTACTGTACTGTGTGTGTGCGTATGTGTGTGTGTGTGTGTGTGTGCGTGCGTGCGTGCGTGCGTGTGTGCGTGCGTGCGTGCGTGTGCGTGTGTGTCACACTTCAAAACAACAAATATATTTGATGAACTCTGGTGGTCAAGCCATCATAAAAGCCAGTTGATGGGCAGACGCTATAATGAAAAGGGACAATATTCTACTGCTATTATTATGAATCTTTTAAGCTATTACAAAACTTGTGCGTCTGCGTCACGTTATCCAAACGGCCAGTGATTCACGCTAAGTCATATGACATGATCAACATGGCCTGCAAGTCTCAAAAAAAACATCTTTCCTGTAACATAATCATCTAATTTAAGCGTTAACGTCATCTCTAACGTGAACCAGGCAGTGATTTGCAGAATGTAGTGAGAGTAGTCTACATGTATTAAGTAAGTACGTAAGTAGTAACCTTAATGCATTTGTAATGATCTGTCCTCTTTAAGTAAAACAAAAAAACTATATATATATATATATATATATATATGTTACTTTCATGAAATGGAAAAAAGAGCCTGTGCTTCAGTTATCTAGTCACAAACTCTTAATACTAATTCATATTATTAATATTATGAATAACAACAATTAATAATAATAATTAGTTTCATTGTTTCATTATTCATAGAATCCAAAGACAACTTTCACTTACACAAATAGCAAAAAATAACTGATCTACAAGCACACGCCCATGTAGCTCACAAGCATGGAAAAGAAGAAAAAGAACATAAAAATATGAAATATGGAGATGTGAGGTGTAACAGCAACGATATGGCAGCGTTTGTCTTGGACCTGGAAAAAGGTTCTGGGGAAGCTGTATGAGTACAGGAGTCGTGCTGAGGTCAGGAAACAGCCAACAATGTGAGTGTAGTGAAACAGGGGAGCGTACCCATGTTCCCCAGGTTCTATGTTTGCATGTTTGGAATTGTAACAGCTGAAATCAATAAAAGGAGACTTTTACAGGGGGAAAAAAACGTTTCTGCTTATACCTAATCATTAAGGGAAGTTAGGGAACACTCCTGCCTACCAGTGACATCATTGTCAGGCTCCCCCCCCCCCCCTTTTCCCTTTTAACTTCTGAACTGTCCACTAGCCTCCATGGTTGAATGGGGAACATAGAACCTTTTATAGAACCTTTTCTTAGTTATGTGGGGAACATAGAACCTTTTTTGAGCGGGGAACATAGAACCTTTTTTTAGTGGGGAACATAGAACCTCTTTTTGGTTGAGCGGGGACCATAGAACCTTTTTTGAGTGGGGAACATAGAACCTATTTTTGAGTGGGGAACATAGAACCTTTTTGAGTGGGGAACATAGAACCTTTTTTGGTTGAGCGGGGAACATAGAACCTTTTTTGGTTGAGCAGGGAACATAGAACCTTTTTTGGTTGAGCGGGGAACATATAACCTTTTTTGGTTGAGCGGGGAACATAGAACCTCTTTTTGGTTGAGTGGGGAACATAGAACCTTTTTTGAGTGGGGAACATAGAACCTTATTTGGTTGAGTGGGGAACATAGAACCTTTTTTGGGGGGCCGGGTGAGTGGGGAACATAAACCTGAAGAACATAGAACCTGGGGAACATAGGGATGACCCCTGAAACAGTCAGAGAATGTAGCATGCACAGAGAAGGCTGTGCCACCACTACACCTATCTCAGATCTACCAGGTAACTGAGGCTATATTGAAGTGGTATAACAGAGTTGATCAAGAACATTAACAATTATTGTCTGTAATTGATCTTAGCTTAAATCACTTATATTCAATTGTCTTTTTATCACTGGTATTATTCTAATTAGAAGCCTATGATATGCTGTAAAAGCAATGGTGGTTTTCACCGTCTGGCACTGGGAGATCACGGCAGCCTTGGAACATGGCTATAAAGTGATCATGTGACCATGAATCAGACCCGTCTGGACTGAGTGGTGCTGTTGGGGTGTGGGACTATTGGTTGTGGGACTATTGCAGTAGTGGGACTGTTGGTCGTCGGACTATTGGCTGTCGGAATATTGGCTGTCGGGACTATTGGTTGTCGGGACTATTGCCTCTCATCGTGCACCTGTGCATGTGCTACACAGTATGTACTGCACTGTGCTCCGTGCTGGTGTTCCACTAATATTACACAACAAAAAAACTCAGCTTCCCATCATGCACCTGTGCACAGTGTGAAGCTCAACAGCACCACTTTGACACTCTAAACAGAGACATATACAGTAGGACTAGGAACCCTAAACAGACAGACAGACAGACAGACAGACAGACAGACAGACAGACAGACAGTAGGAACCACAGACAGACAGACAGACAGACCGACAGACCGACCGACAGACTGACCGACAGACCGACCAACATTGCTGTTCCTTGGAGTCAAAACGGTGGCCCAACCTGACGTACCGTAAAATGCAGTGTCTGCAGTCAAGCCTCAGCCTCTGTCTTGCTCTCTCTCTCCCCCAGGTTCAGGCACACTATATCTGGCGTGCTGCACTCCTAAC
Organism: Electrona antarctica; assembly: GCF_951216825.1. Classification (NCBI taxonomy): domain Eukaryota; kingdom Metazoa; phylum Chordata; class Actinopteri; order Myctophiformes; family Myctophidae; genus Electrona; species Electrona antarctica. The sequence continues at coordinate 2,867,623 of NC_136800.1, read as the reverse complement.
GGCAAGGATGAACTTCCAGCTGGAAATGTTCTATTGGGCTTTGGGCCCATTTCCTATAATCGTTGCTTATTAAAAGCAGCTCTTGGTTCATTCACATGCACTGCGCAACAGCATACCACAAATGCTTATATAAGAGAGAGAGAGATAGAAAGATAGAGAGGGAGAGAGAGAGATAGACGAGAGAGAGTGAAGACACCATAAAAATAGGAAGCAGAAAGAACATTTTACCATCATTCTTATACTGATTTATTATCATCTTATCCCATTCTGAGCGGGAACCCCTTTTGGTGTCTAAAGCATTATGTTACGCTTTAGCTATTGAAAAATAGCAGATCTACAAGCTCATAGCGAGCTTATTCTTTTTTTAAATCGTGAAATTGTGGCGCAAATCTTGAATATATATTATTTCAGAGCGAACGTTGTCAACTCAAATCTTTGCTTCTGTGGGGAGGTCCCTGGAACAACATATTTTCAGACGGGGGTCGGTGGCCAATTACATAATAGTTTTGGGGGTCCTTGACATGAAAATGTTTGAGAACCACTGACATAGAATGATTTAGAAGACATCTGTAGAATCCGTTCTCAGGTCTAAATGGGTTAATGTTGTTGTTTCATAAAGAAAGAGGACGACACTTCTAAGGCTCAATATTCCATCGCATGCTGCAGTCTGGTTCATTTTGTGTCAGAATGTGGGTAGAGAGTTATTGCCATGGTGAATGTACAACATTGATAATCAGGAAACGGGTGAGGAATGGTGAGTCGTGTGATGAATAGCGGATGACAGTGAGGAGGGAAAAAAAGACCGTGCTGATCAACAAAATGAAACATGAATCATGTAACTTTCCATTAGTTTGGTAATATATTGCCAAAGACACATGAGCCCCAGTGAGCGTGATTTATTATTTTGTCGTGGGACGTCGTCGTCGTCACGCATCGAAAATATAGCGGCTGAAGCTCACAGCGCGTACGTCGCACCCCCCGATGCGTTGTGAGCATGTCGAACTGCCATTTCCAAGTATTTCACAGTATAAAATTAAGCAGTAAATCATCAGTTGATCGATGAATGTGGGTCTTTTTAATCAGATCCTTCTTTGCCCCAATCAAGGTTTTGTAGGTTGTGATCTGCCTCAGTGTGGCTGTGGCTGCCTCAGTGCCATGTGAGAAATGAGTAAGACCTTTCAACACGTATAGCTGTTCATTCATCTTTTTATGGCGTTGGGTTGATACCGCCACTGGACCGCTGCACGGAGATCAGTGGTGGAAAGTAACTAAGTACTTTTACTTAAGCACTGTACTTTTAAGTACAATTTTGAGGTATTTGTACTTTACTTGAGTATTTCCAATTTCCAGTACTTTTACTTCTACTCCTTCTACTCCATCTCTAGAGCCAAAATGTGTACTTTTACTCCACTACAGTTATTTGAAATCCTTAGTTACTAGTTACTTTGGCGATTTTAATTTTGATGAGAAAACATACATAATGGTACCACTTCAACCCTATACATTTTTGGCCATTTGAAAATAGCCGATCTACAAGCTCACAATGCGTCGCAACGGGCCGCATTGTGAGCTTGTAGATCGGCTATTTTCAATAGACTTTGTACACATTTTGAACTTGTGAAGTGGGACATTCTGCAATATGAGTATGTCAAATAAATGTAGTGGAGTAAAAATAATATTTGGATTTGAGATAGTGGAAAAGTATTGGAAATTGGAAATAATCCAGTAAAGTACAAATACCTCAACATTTTACAGTACTTAAGAAAATGTACTTAGTTACTTTCCACAGGCATTATAACCACTTACCGGTAATCCCTATTCAAAAATGTTTGAAAACAACTGATCTACAAGCTCGTGTTGAGTTGAGTTGTGAGCTTCTGCTATTTTTGGGGGAAAAAGCAAATTTAGTTTTTCATTTTATTTTTGTATATATTTCAAGTATAATGACACGCCCAGAATATGGTTGAAAACAAGCATGGTCAAGATATGTGTGAGGCTATATGACGCAATATGGAAGTTCTGCACGAAGTAGGTCACTAAAGTGGTGACTCAATATATGGAAAGGAAGGTTACACAAACATCATCTACCTAAAGAAACATTATTCCCCTCCCCCCACTGACTCTCCATGGTTTTGGAAAAAGGAATTCCAACAGAGTCTAAATTTAGGCTAGGAGGAGGACTGACTTCTCTGTTGGGAAGTTTGTATTAACATGAAGTCACTGTGTGTGTGTGTGGGGTAAACGTTATGGGAACGGTCGTTTCCTAAAATAGACGTTAATGCACATGTCCTAAATTGTGTGCGTGCGTGCGTGCGTGCGTGCGTGCATGAGCGCGTCCATGAGCACGTGTGTGTTCACACGTGTAACTCTGTCCATATCCGTCGACGAGAGAGAATCCGAGACTTCGGAGGACAAGAAGAAAAACCCTACACAATCTTTTGTGTGTGTCTGTGTGTGCGTGTGCGCGTGCATGTTCACGGTGCGAGACTTTGTGTGTGTAAAACTGAGTTTGCATTTTCTCTAACAAGGCCCTGGCGTCCCCACAGCCATCAGTGGGAGCCACGCTGGGCCCTCTCGCAGTAATCAGCCAGCCTGTCTTGCTCTAATTGTTTCCAGACTTGTGTGGGAGGTCAGGGCCCCGGAGTGCTGATCCTTGCCAAGTTTATAAACAGAGCAGTGTTTCCAGATGGCCACTGGCTCCAGACTGGCTAGCAGGTTGATTGGGACCAGAATAATAACAGGTGGAGAACAGACAATGAATTCCTTGACACTTCTTACCTCTCTCTCTCTCTCTCTCTCTCTCTCTCTCTTTCTGGAACACACACTGGCACACTTTCAAAACACGGAGCGAGAGACTACTGACGCCGTCTCCTCGTTTGAGCACTGCAGTAACGACGGGAATTTAACAGCAACACTCATGGCAGGATGTCGAATGCAGAGGATGTCTTAAAAAAAAAAAAAAAAAGGAGAACCTCAGCCAAATAATATAGGGATGACAAATGAATAATCAACTTTCTTACAAGAATACAGTCATTATAGTGTGTGTGTGTGTGTGTGTGGGGGGGGGGGTTGGGTTCAGGAGTTACCGGAACAAATTGATTTGCCCTTTGACTCCCACGGAGCTTTGACATTTTGCAATGCATTTTGCATGGTTTGGCTTTGTCCCTCATTTTCCTCAGACGAGGACGACGTCAGCTGTCGGTGACAACAGCAGGGATTAGAAAACGTAATGCTTCCGCTGGACATCA
>NC_136800.1:2672378-2864175 GCF_951216825.1 Electrona antarctica | reverse complement strand
TCTGTGTTTCCTAGAACTAGAGGTCTGAAAAAAATCATTAACATGGTGAAACACATCTTGATGATGTCATCAAGATGTGTTTCACCATGTTAATGATTTTTTTCATAATTACAGTTCTAGGAAACACAAAATGGGGGGACTTTTTTATTATTTCCACACAACAGCTCTAAGGTATATTAATGACATAGTAAAATGTTGAAAATGGGTGGTTTTCCCCTTTAAGTGAATAAGAATAGAGATGACTATTATGTCCTGTATAAATATTCGCTGAGCCGTATAAAAATAATAATGACTTCTAGCGCAAAAAGAAAAGAGTTCCTTTGGAAAGGACAGAGAGAAACACAGGCTTGGGTTGAGAAAATTACAAGTTTTACAGACTGGATCCCATTATAAGAAGCCATTAGGGCAGATGATGAACGATGAATGTCAGCAGTGTGGAAAGAGAGGCCTCAACGGTCACACATATCCTCTACACACCCACCGATGATGAACTATATCACAATATGTTCTGCTACTGATAAGCTCAAATCATCCCAGTTGAAATCCATGTTAGGATAGCGTGATGACACTGCACAGAGCCAAGGAAAAACATGCCATGCCATTAGGAACGCAATTATTCGTTATTACAGCGAGCACAGTCATTATGTTACCCTGCAATTTAGATTGGCAACACTTTTGGTAATTTGATGACGCACAAAATCTCAGCGCTTTTGGCACGGGAGCTATAGCCGACTCTGACTGGTTCACACTCCTCTCCCATCTCCAGCCAGAAGCCAGCAGTGAACCCGCGTTATGATCCTAGCTTTTTTTGAGTGGTGCTAACCACTCCAAGGAACAGCAATGTCCGTGTTGTTCACCTATGTTTGTGACTCGTGTTAACCTACGTTTGTGACTATGTTTGTGTGTGACTCATTGTGTGACTCATGAGTACCAGTAGGGGCGCTGTCGTGCCAGAAACAGAGACAGAGAGATAGTATTGCACTGTTGCCTGCTAATGAGAGAGAGAGAGAGAGGGGGGGGGGGGGGGGGGGGGGTGAAGTTGCACCACTCAGTTCACACGGGTGTGATATTTTTCCTTCGCTTGGCTCCGAGCACTCACTGCCGGACATTTGTTACTGGGTGACATTAGTTATTTCAATTGCAATTACGTGATGTCATCATAATGTTACAAGTAATATATTCATTACTGTTAAAGTAACCACAGCATTGCTCAATAAACTAGGCTCGCATGAGGTCAATGCTGGAGTATGCTGCTGTATTGTTTGTTTATCTTGTTTTTGAGAGAATTGCGCACGCACGCACGCACGCACACACGCACACACGCACACGCACACGCACACGCACACGCACACACACACACACACACACGAGGAATAGTAGTGCACTAGCATTAGCTCATTAAAGTAAGAAGCAAGACGAATCGAGTAAGGATCTAACTAGGGACTCTCCGAGAAAGCCCCAGATTCAAGTGTGATTGACTATAGCTCCTTCAACCAGCTACCTATTACAGTCCTTAAGTAGATAAGTAATCTACAGGTCCCCCCCAAGGTAACAGAGAAGCTCTGCAACGCCGATACCTTTCTCTTCATAAGCTCTCACTTGAAGATAGATCACAATGACTTATTTAAAACCAGGGCCGGTTTTACACGCATAAGCAACATAAGCGGTCGCTTAGGGCCACAAACCACTGAGGGGGCCACATCACAGGGAGAAGATGTTTATTTTATTTTATTTTTTTAATGTATCCCCTATCGTCCCATACATGGGCTAATTAAAACTCTTAACAATAATAATAAAGGCCTTAATTGCATTGTTATAATAATAACATGGATCCTTCCTTAATTTGAAGAGATGTGAATGCCGAATATGAGATATATATATATATATATATATATGAGTCACTCCTCTGCCATATTATAAAAGGAATAAGACCAACGTTATTCTCCAAGAGTCGGACAGGACATAATTGTCTTCCTTTCTCCGCATGGGGAGTGTCCCTTAAATGCATTAGACTACGGATGAAAGTGTAAAAGAAAGAAGGAAAAAATAAAAACGTGTAATCAGCTGACGTAGCCCAGTGTCAGAGGACGCTTTGAATGGCCTTTCAAAGAAAACACTGTCCGTAAGATCGCTTCATCCGTCTGTGTTCCCTTTAAAAAGACAGATCTGACTTCCGTCCAACCCCTCACCCCCCTCCACCCACCCACCCCCCACATGGTGCGGGGAGACATTCCTCACAAGGTGGTTTTGAATGGCGGCCCTGTTGCATGTCAGCCCAGGCGGCAGCACCAGCCGATTTACAAGGTTCCCGCTGTGTGGATGTGTGACCTGGCCCTCCAAAGTGCTGCTCCCAGGTGACAAATAAAACACTATCCACCTCACAGGAGACCGAGACTCGAGTCCTTTCGCAACTCCAATCTAATTGTATAGTTTCACAGTGGCTACATAGTGGCAACCCTCTGCCAGCCATTCAAGGATAAAACTGCTAATTGGGAAATAAATGTGTGGTTAAAAAAAAAACTCTTGAGATGGGGTGGTTGGTTCGGCGGCTTTTAAATGGCCTCTCGCTGCTCGTTATGTACGTTTCTCGCAAGGCATTGTTTGACGGAAAACGTGCTTTTCTCTGCAAACTTCTCATTTGTTGTTCGAGAAGTTTGTGGGGCTTTTCTTTGGAAAAGAAAGGGTATGTATAGTGTGTGTGCGTGTGTGTGCGTGCGTGCTATATACATATAGTATGATAAACACACACACACACAGTACATTATTTATTTATCTGGGTTATTTGTTAACTTGAATGATTGCACGATGGTTGTGCATGACTGGAGTTGATATTTCCTTGTTTTACAGCAGCGGAGCCATGCTTCAGTGGAGCCCTGCTTAATAGACTCACAGTAAAGGTGAAACCACTCAGAAATATACTGTACTGTACACATGCTGTTCCTAAAGTTCACATTTTCTATTTGTATAATGTTACAGCACCAAGTTAGCAGTGACTATAAAACGTATGCAAATGTAAATATGTCTTTATTGAACAAACCTCATTATTATTATTTAACAATAAAGCCAACTCGAGTCGTGACAACTCATGACAACACAAACAATATTTTGGACCAAACAAATAATTAGAAAGAAGAAAAAAACGGCAGGTTACAACACTTTTTTTGTTGTTTTTCTTCTTTGTAATTATTTGTTTGGTCCAAAATATTGTTTGTGTTGTCATGAGTTGTCACGACTCGAGTTGGCTTTGTCCGCGGCGTAACCGTCTTTAAATAAATACTTTAAGAAATGTCTATGAGAATAATGCATTGGATTTCATTTCCTGGTCCAGGGTAGGAGGCGGGACTGCGACGCTCTATAAGAGACATGTTTTAGAGAGCTGCTTCGCTGACTGGTCATTGCAAGAATATGATTTATACCCGAATTATACCCATTTGTGCCAGGGTGTTTCTCTCTGAATCTAGCAGAGCCAACTATTGGCCTGGGTTCCATAGCCTGAATCGCTGCGTTCTGAATTGTCACTAGTGAGCTTGACTCGCATTTCATAACGTCACCTGTTACGTAGCCATGTTGTTGCTGATAATACGTCATCAGCCAGCGCCACTCTGTCCATGCTTCTCACTGTTGACAAAAATAGCGCCGTTCGAGACTTGAGTAAAAACCTACGGTAAAAAGTAAACGATTCAGTCAGTAGTCCACTGTCAGATTCAGTAGTTCAAAAAGAATGACGGCTGTGTGGGGCGAGTTTAGTGAATGATAAGGGGTTTGTCGCAGGACAACAGCAGTAGCTGTGTGAGGTGAGTTTAGTGAATGAATGATAAGGGGGACGTCGCAGGACAACAGCAGTAGCTGTGTGAGGTGAGTTTAGTGAATGATAAGGGGGACGTCGCAGGACAACAGCAGTAGCTGTGTGAGGTGAGTTTAGTGAATGATATATCGGGGATGTCGCAGGACAACAGCAGTAGCTGTGTGAGGTGAGTTTAGTGAATGATAAGGGGACGTCGCAGGACAACAGCAGTAGCTGTGTGAGGTGAGTTTAGTGAATGATAAGGGGACGTCGCAGGACAACAGCAGTAGCTGTGTGAGGTGAGTTTAGTGAATGATATATCGGGGACGTCGCAGGACAACAGCAGTAGCTGTGTGGGGTGAGTTTAGTGAATAATAAGGGGACGTTGCAGGACAACAGCAGTAGCTGTGTGAGGTGAGTTTAGTGAATGATATATCGGGGACGTCGCAGGACAACAGCAGTAGCTGTGTGGGGTGAGTTTAGTGAATGATAAGGGGACGTCGCAGGACAACAGCAGTAGCTGTGTGAGGTGAGTTTAGTGAATGATAAGGGGACGTTGCAGGACAACAGCAGTAGCTGTGTGAGGTGAGTTTAGTGAATGATATATCGGGGACGTCACAGGACAACAGCAGTAGCTGTGTGAGGTGAGTTTAGTGAATGATAAGGGGACGTTGCAGGACAACAGCAGTAGCTGTGTGGGGTGAGTTTAGTGAATGATATATCGGGGATGTCGCAGGACAACAGCAGTAGCTGTGTGAGGTGAGTTTAGTGAATGATAAGGGGGACGTCGCAGGACAACAGCAGTAGCTGTGTGAGGTGAGTTTAGTGAATGATATATCGGGGATGTCGCAGGACAACAGCAGTAGCTGTGTGAGGTGAGTTTAGTGAATGATAAGGGGACGTTGCAGGACAACAGCAGTAGCTGTGTGAGGTGAGTTTAGTGAATGATAAGGGGACGTCACAGGACAACAGCAGTAGCTGTGTGAGGTGAGTTTAGTGAATGATAAAGGGACGTTGCAGGACAACAGCAGTAGCTGTGTGGGGTGAGTTTAGTGAATGATAAGGGGACGTCGCAGGACAACAGCAGTAGCTGTGTGAGGTGAGTTTAGTGAATTATATATCGGGGACGTCGCAGGACAACAGCAGTAGCTGTGTGAGGTGAGTTTAGTGAATAATAAGGGGACGTCGCAGGACAACAGCAGTAGCTGTGTGAGGTGAGTTTAGTGAATGATAAGGGGACGTTGCAGGACAACAGCAGTAGCTGTGTGAGGTGAGTTTAGTGAATGATAAGGGGACGTCGCAGGACAACAGCAGTAGCTGTGTGAGGTGAGTTTAGTGAATGATAAAGGGACGTCGCAGGACAACAGCAGTAGCTGTGTGAGGTGTTAGTGAATGATATATCGGGGACGTCGCAGGACAACAGCAGTAGCTGTGTGAGGTGAGTTTAGTGAATGATAAGGGGACGTTGCAGGACAACAGCAGTATAGCTGCGCAGTGTGCATTGATACGTCAAACTGGTGTTTTTCCTCAACCCGCCGCACCACAGACCAATCAGAAGCCACGGTTCCATTTCAACCTTCATATGTCCCGCCTACCTGTGGAGAATATAAGAGACTTTCCAGACTGAGTAGCGCAGTGACATTTTCAGATCTGCGGAACCCAGTGAATCAGGCTGGAAGCCAGGCTAGCCAACTATGCCTTCGCAGTGCAACATGTTGTGAACATGTATATCTATCCAGAGCCTTAGATATAGACAAAGTTACGCAAACTGCGTTCACTTCATGGGGCCAGTCCAATGGCGGCTCTTCTACATAGACTTCTATTGAGAATGGGGACAACCCTCTAAACTAAACTACCTCCCCCTGGCCAGCCGGGGCGCCTGATGGAGGGGAAAGCAACTGGTCGGAATAACGTGTTCCTTCCACGTGCTACGTCCGGCCGGGGAAACTCTCCCCTGTCAGGTGAAAATAAGAAGCTTGGACTACTCATGCATAGAAGGAAGCATGAGGTCAGTCCGCTGCCCCCCCCCCCCCCCCCCCCCCACCCCCAGGTTGGCAGAGGAAGTGTAGCGCCCAGGATTACATTAGATAATTGACACTGGGTGACAAAAATGGGTTACAAAATCTTGACAGGGGGGGGGGGGGGGGGGGGGGGGGGGGGTTGCAACTGAATGGCTGGAAAAAGGAAATGAAGAGTTTACATATAGTACATGCATACACCTTCCCTAATGTATATCTGGTTTCAGTATTTATTAATGGTGTATTGTCTCTATTATTAAGGTTATTGTAGCAGTCAATTTATATTGGGGGGTGGGAGTGGGTGGGGCGGGGGTCCCGAGACATTGCCAAAGCATTTCCGGGGGTCCTCGGCCAAAAACGTTGAGAAACCCTGATCTAGAAGATCATCAGTTGAAGGTCTCAGGCAGCGAGTTGGGACATGGATTAGATGGGCCATGTAGGGTGGAGCGAGACCGGACCTGGCCTTGTACTGTATATGATGAGGAGGAGTTTGAAATCCATTCTGAAGAAGACTGGGAGCCAGTGTAGAGACGCTAAAACGGGGGCGATGTGGTCGAATTTCCTGGAGCCAGTTAACAGGCGAGCAGCAGCATTCTGTACCAATTGAAGACGATGAATGGATTTTTTTTTTGTGAGGCAGGTATACAGTGAGTTACAGTAGTCTAAAGCGTGAGAAGATAAATGCATGTATGACTTTTGACAGGTCAGGGGTGGATAGAAATGATTTTTTGTATGCATTTCTTTTTTAATGTTTAATGCTGCATTCACATGGAATCGGGCAAGCGTGTGTTGTGATTTTAGCATACATTTCAACTGTACTACATGAATTATTCTGGTTAATTAAGTATTCAATCAATCAAATCAATCAAACCTTCTTGGGAGTTGTCAGATTTATGCCACAGTGGTATACAGCCTGGATGAATTCTAGATTTATTTTATACACAGTATATATATATATATTCCACGATTATTCAAAAGGGTTCAAAGCTATTGGAGCTTGCAGGGGGGGAAACTGTCAAGTTTCCAGCAATGATAGAGGTGGTAAAACAGACCCTATAGCAGGGGTTCTCAACGTTTTTGGCCGGGGACCCCCGGAAATGCTTTGGCAATGTCTCGGGACCATTTTGGGCGGGAACCCCTTTTGGTGTTTTAAGCATTGTTATAATTTAGCTATTGAAAAATAGCAGATCTACAAGCTCATAGCGCGCCACCGAGTGGCGCGCTACGAGCTTGTAGGTCTGCTATTTTTGAAAAATCGTGAAAATATATATATATTTTTCTTTTTTGAAAATAATTTGGGGACCCCCTAAAATAATTTGGCGACCCCCCCCCCCGAGGGGTCGCGACCCACGGGTTGAGAACCCCTGCCCTATAGCAAAGCTGTCGCCTAGGATCAAATGGGCACGTTCTCGGCATGCCATCAGCACTGTTAACTCTGGGGCTGTAAAGCAAAGGCTCCCTGGAGGTCAGAGGTTGAAATGTTTGGGTTTCAGAGAGACGCCCTGGCTTGAGCATGGCCAGGATTTACTAGGAAGTCTGACACACAGTTACCGCCCGTGAATTAGTGACCTCCACCACCACCCCCACCCCCACCCCCACCAGCCTGCAGGGGAACTCCTATCCACCTCTATAGCTGCATGACTGAGAGACCCACACACACACACCATTATAGGACACAACACAACCTATAGAGGAAGTCCACACACCTCCATGCACCTAAATCAGTCAGGCATGGAGGTCACTTTCTGTCTGAATGATGCTGTTGAAAAAGTGATAAGGAGGTTTTTGATTGATTGATTGAAATTTTTTGTTTGCAGAATTACAGTACATTTCAAGCACAAACTCAATACAAAGGCTGTTAACTGTGAGTGGACGACCCAATTAAGCATTACACGTGTTTACAACAGGGTCCACCATGTTCAATTCATCAAAACATTTAGAGACGTACAAATAGACACTTCTATATAGACAAAGAACAGAACAGGAATTCATCATAAAGGAGGTAAAAAGAGAAAAGAAACATATACAGTGAGCGGAAAAGGGGGGGGGGGGGGTCACTTATTATTATTATCCATCTATAAATTTCCAAAACCTGTCTGTCTGTCTGTCTGTCTGTCCTGTCTGTCCTGTCTGTCCTGTCTTGCCTGTCTTGCCCGTCTTGTGTATGTGCCTGTAGTGGTATAGAACTTTATTAATTGAGTACCACAGACGAAAAACAGTCTAAGTCCAAATTTCAGACTGACCCCCCCACGAAAAGGCCTCGTTGTCCTGAACCCTTATCTATCATTTATATATTATGGATCAATAGTGTGGACTTAGACTGTTATTAGTCTGTGGTACTCAATTTTCAAGGCAATGTACAAAATGATCCGTCTCCGTCTCCCATTTGTGCTCATGAACCCCGACATCAACGGTTTCTCTGATGTTGTCAGCGAGCCCCGTTATCTCCATAGTGGATTGGGTACGATGACAACAGGTATTATGATAACAAGTGCAAGTAGGAATTTGCAAGCAATTTAGGGGGAAATTGAAATTTCACTGTGGGGTCTCGAGTAGCTTGAGCAGTATCGTACAGCCTGATGATGATGTATGACGTCACAGGGGGTAGATTAATAAATAGGCAAACTTGTTGGGGTTACTCTATAAAAATCACACCGGTGTGAAGTGAGGGGCGCTCTTATGATTATACATCATCTCATGAACTGCATTGTGATTGGTTTGCCGATTTGCTCGTCTACATACGACGTATATTTTCCCTTCATTGTCAATGGCATTTAATGGTTGTGTTGCCACAAATTTACGTCATATTTGCAGGACATTTGACCTAATTTCTCCTTTCATCGTCAACGGCAAATATTGAGACGTGTGTGGACAAAAGCTGTATCTCAATAATAAAGTCGGGCAATTACTAAAGTCTGGTTGCCCTGACTCTCACTGACTGGTGTTTTAACTAAGCATTATGTTATACTTTAACTATTGAAAAATCGTAAAAATGCGGACAAATCTTTGAATATATATTCTTTCAGAGCGAACGTTTTTTTTTGAGTGGTGTAAACCACTCCTACAACTGGCTTTTTTGTGCAGAAAAAATGAGCATGGTTGCTATGTTCACCCTGTTGTAATGACGTAATGAAATCACACCCGGGTGAACAGGGTGAACATAGCAACCATGCTCATTTTTTCTGCACAAACAAAGCCAGGTAATGAAATCACACCCGGGTGTGATTTCATTACGTCAGACATGATTTCATTACGTCAGACAGACCTTACACCACTCAGTTCACACGGGTGTGATTTTTATTTTGACGTCAGGCCTAAAAGGCCTAAAAGTCATAAGAGAGTAGTCACATGTGGCTAAATATTATATCACAATTATGTGTGCAACAGTTAATAAATATAACTAATCAATGTAATCGGTTATAAAACATTGACAATTTTAATAAAATAATTGATTAATAATAAATCAAACCCAATTTTGGGCATGTCATTCCAGGCGAAACGTTCCATTGTAGAAGGAGACCCATTTCATTTTGGGCTTTCTCATTCATAATGAAGCAACGATGGGGGGGGGGGGGGGGGGGGGTGTTACGATGAGAGACAGTCAATATCAACACTGTTCAGTGTTGACAGAAACTTGTGCATGAGCAGTTTACTAAATCCACCCAGCTTGCCGTCTACACACAACAGAAAACAAGCCAACAATTTAGTTGCTAAAATAGGCAATTGACTTAAAACGGAACTCAGCCAGACCGTCTGATGTTGAGAGGGTGATTTTTTAATGAAAAGGGCACTATCGTCACTCTTTTCAAGATGCTGGCAAAAAATAAAAAAAATGAAGGCCTTGCAATCAGTAACTTAAAGGAGGGATGCCGTACCAACTGTACTCTATCCACAGTCTAATTGAAGGTCACGTTAAATTAACTAGCCTACATGTATATCCTTAAAAGAAATTTCACAAACGCTCAGATAAGAGACTTAACGTGTGCCCTCCTCTCCCCTTTCTTTACTCTTCATTTGGCAGGCAGACATTGGCAGACACCTCCGTGCGGCCGCAATCTGCAGTGTGTTCTCCAAATGATAAAGGGGACACACACACACACACACCCAGAGAGAGAGAGAGAGAGAGAGAGAGAGAGAGAGAGAGAGAGAGAGAGAAAGGAATTATGATCTCACCTAAAGCAGAGGGTGCCCAGACCATGACTGTGTAGCATAATACCAGTGGTGTGTGCGTGCGTGCGTGCGTGCGTGCATGCGTGCGTGCGTGCGTGCGTGCGTGGGCTTTCAGCAGAAGCTTTGGAGCAACAGTCATTATACCTGAGACATGCACCTGCTGGATCGGATTGTTCTCGCTGAACATGTGCCGCCCACAACAACGGCACAACATAGATGAACATGTACCGCCCACAACAACAGCACAACATAGATGAACATGTACCGCCCACAACAACAGCACAACATCGATGCGTCGGAGGAGGTTCTCATTCAGACCGACATGCTTGCCAGCCTGTACATTTGATGCTACCTACTGTAACTACAGTATAGTACAGCCAAATCTTAAAACACTCGTTTACCTACCTATACACATTCTTCTAGTTCTGAAGGCTTAAGTGCCCGTGAACATGAAAACATGTCATGCTAATTTGCAAAATGAACAGAAATGCATTACTCAAAGAATATCACGACAATATTGTTTCTACGGAGCTCGTGGCGCGGGGTATAATGACAGCATGATCTATTATCCAGAAGTGTACATAAGAAATCATACAATGTGAGAACTTTTCTGCACTCTTTTTACACACACACAGATCCGTGGCTCTAGTTTACATGCATGCACATGAAAAACATAATCAATTTTCCGTCCTTTCAAAATGGGAAGGCAGTCAATCATCTCTGCGCAAGATTTACTATCAAATAATGTTTCTGCAGGGACCGTGATTGCCCTCCCCGGGTCCCAGCGAGCAAAACCGAGACCTTTAGATGAGAGCTATTGTAGAAGAGAGCGTTAATTCAAACCAGATGTTAAACTTGTGTCCTCAAAATGAATGGGCCTATTGGGAGAAAACCGAGGCAGGTCTCGGGGGACATTCCACTGGAGGCTAAGAGCTGATTGGTTCATATTGGAACAACATGGCCAAGATAAACTGAGATTTGAAAGAAAGGGGGTCTCTGGATGCCGGAGCCTAAAATAAATCGTTAGGGCTAAAGGAGGAGCTTAGCTCATCCTCTAAGGAAAACAGTGAGTTTTGCAAGTGACTGACATGCATGATGACTGTGGCGCCAGGCAACCTCAGCCTTGGGCCCAGTTGTGGCCTAGCGAGCATACATGGGAAGTGGGGAGCATCAGGGGCTTGTGCTTCCTTTGTGCTGATGTCACAAGGGCTGCAGGGTATTACTTTTTCCAAATTGTTATATTTATTTTCCCCTCACGACGACCGACGACTAGACCGGGGGTTTTTGGCGAGAACAAAATTGAACTCAAATGGTCTTGAATGAAGAGACGAGTAAAGCGTTCTCGAGGTTTTGAAATGCTCTTCATTTTTCGTATAGTGCTCTATAGCAGGAGGGAGGCTATGCGTTTTCATGTTAGGCTGAACAATTCCAGGCCCCGATAGCTCAAAACACTTTAATCTGTTTTCTGTCTTTTTTTTCTTTTCTTTTTTTTCCCTTTCCATTTAGAAAATAATTCAGTAAATACAAAATTGCAGCAATGCTTCTGCAGTGCATGCTTGAAGAACTAATATTAACCCATTTTGGGCGGAAACCCCTGTTGGTGCTTTAATGTTATGCTTTAGCTATTTAAAAATAGCAGATCTACAAGCTCATAGCGCGGCGAGCTTGTAGGTCTGCTATTTTGGAAAAATCGTGAAAATGTGGTGCAAATCTTTGAATATATTCTTTCAGAGCGAACGTTTTTAACTTAAATCTTTGCTTCTGGGGGGGGGGGTCCCTGGAACAACATATTTTCACATGTGGGTCGGCGACCAATTACCTATATTTGTGGGGGTCCTTGACATGAATATGTTTGAGAACCACTGACAGAAACATAGGTTTTTCATAAAACTGTTAGGATTTAGAAGACATTTGTAGAATCGTCCTCGAAATGGGTTAAAGGTGATATTTTTTGGTGAGAACGTTAAAGCATTATATTGTGATAGTAATCTTTGCTATAGAGTGTTTATTCAGTAACAGGGTTCCCCACTGTCTCTCCAGCAGTGTTGATTTTGGCAGCAAATTTTGATTTTAGTTTTAGTCATAGTCTCTTCAATAGTTTTAGTTTTAGTCACCTGGAATGTTTTAGTGTTAGTCTAGTTTTAGTCTACTAAATCTACAGTTTATTTAGTCGACTAAAGTGTATTTTGGTGGGCCTTGATGCCATCATAAATGGTAAATTTATATAGCGCCTTTATTCAAGGCGCTTTACATAGATTGTGCATTACATTCACCTATTCACACACACACACACACACACACACACACACACACACACACACACACACACACACACACACACACACACACACACACACACACACACACACACACACACACACACACACACACACACACACACACACACACACACACACACACACACACACACACACACACACACACACCGATGGCGGCGGAAACCATGCAAGGCACCAACCTGCACATCAGGAGCAATTAGGGGTTCAGTGTCTTGCTCAAGGACACTTTGACTAACTCCGGGGGAGCCCGGGTTCGAACTGGCAACCTTGCGGTTCCCATCCAGCCACTCTACCCCTGAGCCACCGCTCATATATATATATATATATATATATATATATATATATATATATATATATATATATATATATAAAACCGCAAAGGTTTTGGTGATGCTCTAGTCTATATTGTCTGAATCAACTTTGCTTGCGTTTGTTTACGTACTAAAAGAGTGACTTTGAGGGCGTACAATGTAAGTCAATGAGGAGCATATTACATCTGGAGTTACATCATAACTACCAAAGTGGTCTTGACGTCCGCTACCATCTCCCAGTTCCTGGACCCCCCCCCCCCTTTGCTCCTCATCCCTCCGTTCTTGTCCTGACAAACTGGAGTAAACGAGGCCCGTCAGACACACCTTTTTCCTGCTCCACACCACCTGCCAACGGTGTCAGAATCTGGTCATCACCACTGCGTGGACAGGACATGCTCAAGGTTGGCTGGTAAATGGTGCATTTATATAGCGCCTTGCTTTACATAGTGACACACACACACACACACACACACACACACACACACACACACACACACACACACACACACACACACACACACACACACACACACACACACACACACACACACACACACACACACACACACACACACACACACACACACACCCCCCCCCCCCCCAACGGTGGTGGAAACCATGCAAGGCACCAACCTGCACACTGCGGAGCAATTAGGGGTTCAGTGTCTTGCTCAAGGACACTTCCTTCGACACTAAGGCTGAGCTCACACGGTTAATGCAGTGATTTTTGTTGTGTGATTGGAAGTCCATTTCCAATGGAGGTCACATGGTCTGTTGTATGGCTTTCAGCTGTGTTTCGACTGCGCCCCGCCCCCTCACACAACACAATGTTGTGTCAAACCATGTGACTCCCATTGGAAATGCATTGGGGCGGCCATGACACTACCCAACGAGCATAGAGCATTGCATTAACCGTGTGAGCTCAGCCTAACTCCGGGGGAGCTCGGGTTTCGAACTGGCAACCTAGCGGTTACCATCCAGCCACTATAACCCTGAGCCGCCGCCGGCTGGCCTTCCACAGAGCATGCACTTTGCGGCTAGCGGGGTCTCCCCGTCAATACCATGCGTTTGATGGCTTGCCCGGGTCAGCTCTAGACCAGTGGTTCCCACACTTTTTTGTGTCAAGGACCCCCAAATCAACCTTTTTTAGCCCACGGACCCCCCATTTGAAAACATATGCCAGTGACCCCGATAAGGGAGGATTTTTACGGATCTAGCAGTGATTCCGAAACATCATGGACCCCCAGTTTCACAGGCATTAGGCTACGGACCCCCGATGTAATGGCATTTCTATCTCTGGTACCCCAATTTATATTGTAAAACCACTGTTAATTTAACTCTGAGAGTGTACAAATGGAACCGGTTCCATTTGTACCGGTTCCCTCAAGTACCCCTAGGGGTCCCCGGACCCCCACTTTGGGAACCACTGGTCTAGATGAATCATGGTTGGTGGTCCGTGAGTACGAGGCAAAACAAAAACCAGGCCATGATGCTCCAAGACAGCATCGGAGCCCCAACGGAAGAAAAAAAGAATCATACTCGTGTGACGTCATTTGCCATTGGCCTGAGAGTTTGTACAGAGCAACATTCGTCATAAAGAATGTCCATAGGCTTGGCCACACAGATGACGTCACGGGCGGAACACACACACACAAAAAATATACTAAAATATACTAAAAATAAAAATAAAATCACACCCGTGTGAAGTGAGGGGCGCCAATATAAGTCAAACTCATGTTGATTAGGTGATGTAATGGTGATGTAAAACAAACAGTGCCAACACAACCATTAAACGCCATTAACAATAAAGAGACAATATGACGTAAATGACACATTATGGCGAAAACTTTCCCGTCATTGTCAATGCGTTTACAAAACAAACATTGAACAAAAGACAAACATTAAACCTGTGTATATAATAGGAGTCTGTGCTCAGCCAATCAAATCACCACTATGTGGTACACACAAAACTGGCCAATCAAAACATCACAAATGTGGTACACATACACAGCTTATAGGAGGGGGGCCCTCAAAAAGGAATATCGTGAAATTGTCCTATATAGCACTTAAGGTGCTTGAAAGTGCTGTGCGCTATTAAGGTTCTTATACTCCTATAGGTTATAAACATCTATTCTAAACATCTGTGGGAGGGTATAAAGGCTGTAAAGTGACCTGTGCTGCCCAGTGTCCTTGACATTGTTCGACACACAGGCTCCCTCTGACCCCCGAGACAGGCAGGTGTGGCAGGCGGCAAAATGTGGGACAATGTCTGACAAGGTTTAATATTAAAAGTGATGTGACCCAGAAGGCCTGGAAGTCTATTTTAACCCATTTTCCAAAATCAATATGTTTGTAGAGCCTCTCTCGGCAGCACCAGATCCTCAACACAGGAAGCGGCTCCGTGTCGGCTGCAGCTTACCCTCCCAACAAAACATCATCATAAGACATGTCCCTTCTCCCTCATAATAACTGCCCTCAATGGCTCTCTGACTTGTGCCATCATTCTAAACAAGGACTCATTGTTGCTCTAGTCTAGGTGAAAGACCAAGTCATCGGGGCCGCAGCAGCAGAACGCTGGGTGGGGCCCCGTCACAAACAGTGGCATTTTAATTAGCACTTGGCCAGTCAACAGTGGTGGTGGGTGGTGGTGGTCACCTTTTTGGTGCCCTGTCCCCCAGTGCTCTTGAGATGTCGGGATTTTACAAAGAAAGATCTAAAAAGAGAAGCACGCTTCACCACACAATAGCTGCGGAAAGCAGGAGTGTAGCGGCGCTTTCCTCTTGTCAGTGGGCTCGGCCGCCCTGTTTTGTAAGCACTTCCATCCTGTGAAAGCCCCTGGTAGACCCCTCCACCTGCTGTATAGCGAAGCCCATTCTGCCTCAGCGTCTCAGAGAGAGAGAGAGAGAGAGAGAGAGAGAGAGAGAGAGAGAGAGAGAGGGAGGCGGCGCCTGGGAGGCAGCCGCTCCCCCTCATTTCACTGGCGCCAGCACTCAATGGGCCCTGCACTTTGATTATTTGTGTTAACAGTTAATTTAGCACCACAGACACATGTGCCAAAGCTGGCTTCACTTCCTCATGCATCACCAACAAATGTGACTTTTATGAGTTCCTTTTCACATGGCCACCCCCCCCAGCCCCCCCCTCCCCCCCCCCCACCCACACACACACACACACACTCTCTCCCCTCAATTCTCGACTCTCAACTCACTCTCTAACCGTCTGCAGACTGGTGCCCCCCCACCCTGCACCGTTTTCCAACCTCCCGCCTCCACTTGCTTGATGGTTTAGTCGTAATCTCTTCCACATCTTTGCCTGAGAGAGAGAGAGTTATTTCTGGCTCCTCTGTTCCTGATGTTTGCATTATCAGGAATACATTTCATGTCAATTTATGGTTGGATAACGGAGAGACCACAGAGACTCATTCTTAGGGAGATTTGTACTTCAGTTGAAAACGAAAACGCTTTAATAAAACCCCCCCCCCAAAAAAACTGACGTTCTTGTCAACATTTTGTAACAACTTTTTTCCATTGGGGATCGAGCTCACCAAAAATAACTACCAAGGGGGAATTAAAGAAATAAGCCCACTTAAAGTCACAATTACAGGCCATAAAGAAATGCCAGACAAGTTTATTGAAATAGATGGCTGCTGGTTATATTCCATGCAGATCATCGGCTCGGCAGTGCTAATTTAGCTCGGTGTGTAAAAATTGGCCCGTGATATGGGTCTTGTTTTTTTTACACTCAGTTAAATTAGCACTCAATCATTTTACTGTGTTTGAGGTCGACGACTGTGAGAGAGCAAAATGTTTCAGATAACGCAAAGCCCGATATGATGACGGTCAGCACTTTCTCAATATGAAGTGACATGTACGATATAATCTCCCTTTATTAAAATCTCCACCCTCAATACCAAGCGGAGCCACAGTCTCAGTCGAGGGCGTCTCAACACAGTGAGACTGGTGTGAGAGAGAGAGGGAGAGAGCTATGTCAATGCCTAGTTAGCTAGGACACCGATACTTACGCAGTGGGGAAAGAAAGAACAGTGCTGAGAGAGCACAAACTGTGGCCGCACACCGATGAGCTCATGCCAGGACTATGCGGAGCAGAAGGCCACAGGAGCCATGGAAATATTTGGACATCTTTTTTTTTTTTTTTTCGCTCCCCTGGCTGTCTGAGATGTAACCCAGTGCATCATCCCTTATGGTTAAAGAGGCACGTTTTCAAGTGGTCAAAAAGGCAGAACCTTTTTAAAGTTCGGTCTCTCGCATGTTTGTGTTGTGTGCCTGCATTTCAGCCACTCAGCAGCACCAGCAAATTATACGACCGCTTCTTCTGCAGGCCGGGCCCCCCCGATGCCTATTCGCTATAACACTACAGCTATGTTCTCTCTGCAACCGTTTGAAAAGCAATTCATACACGGCGGTGTCCCGGCGTGACAAATGACAATAGATTTGTAATAAAGCGTGCATGGTTACCCTCAAACGGAGAGAGGCACAGTATGTGTTAAATCATACATAATTGGTTATCAACACATGAGAATTCTACAACATAATTCATTTCACTTTCTGCCTGCATGAGCTTCTGGGGTGTGATTTTGAGCACCCCTGGCTGTCTGAGATGTAACCCAGTGACATACAGTACAAATCACTTTATTAGAATGATACAGTATGTCATGGACTTACAGTTATTGGATGGTGCTAGTATATGAAGCTATCAAACCTCATGCAGTAGTCAATTAATAAATAATCATTAACCCATTTTGGCCTGACATTGAAATTTAAAAAAATGTCTCTTTAAAATGTATTTTTTTCTGAAAAAACCTCATGTTTCTATAACAGTGGTTCTCAATATTTCATGTCAAGAACCCCAAACATTATATGTAATATGCCACCGACCCCCATCTGAAAATATGTTGTTCCAGGGACCCCCCAGAATCAAAGATTTGAGTTAAAAACTGAAACTCTGAAAGAATATAGATTTGAGGCACATTTTCACGACTTTTCAAAAATAGCAGACCTACAAGCTTGTAGCGCGCCACTTGGTGGCGCGCTATGAGCTTGTAGATCTGCTATTTTTCAATAGCTAAATTATAACATAATGCTTAAAACACCAACAGGGGTTCCCGCCCAAAATGGGTTAATACCATCTCACAATCTCCTTTGCAATTACTGGTAATTAATGAGGAAGAGCAACTAACCAACAGTGAGGAGCAGGAGATGTCTCTAGGGATCTGACCACGCTGAGAGCTATAGGAGATGGAACGATATGGAAACTGAGCTAATAATCCCATTGACCTAATACCACCACAGCAACAATGCACATCAGGGACATGCACACATACAGTAGACTTCACAGCCCCTGTCAGTGGCGTGCACAGACATTTAGAGGGGCAGGTGCTCAAGTTAAAAAAGGGCACCTTGTGCAGCGCGTGGAACCGGCAGATCTACAAGCTCATAGCGCGCCACCGAGTGGCGCGCTACGAGCTTGTAGGTCTGCTATTTTTGAAAAAGAAAAAAAAGAAAAGAAAAAAAGTTTTTTTTTTTTTTTCAAAAGGGCACCTTGCCAAAAGGGCAGGGGGTGCTCTAGCACCCCCTAGTGTCTATCTGTGCACGCCACTGGCCCCTGTCCTTTTACCCCGTCTGTAAAACAAACACTCCTCTCCAGACCACGAATGCAGCGTTTACTACATGGTGAAAGAAATGCAAAATGCCACTCTTTTCCATGCCATGCCGGAAGGCAGCATTCAGGAGAATTGCTTTTTTCCCCCCGAAGTCTCCTGGACTTGGAACGCACCATTTTGCATTGAACAAATGTGTTTAGAAATCCATGTCGTCGTACACTGCATCTCCACTACCTATAGAGCGTCGCAGTCCCGCCCCCTACCAGGGCCCAGGAAATGATTCTCCGTTCATTTTCCTCATAGACATTTCAGAAAGTATTTATTTAAAGACGTTTACGCCACGGACAAAGCCAACTCTTGTCGTGACAAATCATGACAACAAACACAATTTTTCGGGCCAAACAAAGAATTAGAAAGTAGAAAAAAACGGCAGGTTACAAACACTTTTTTTGTTGTTTTTCTTCTATGTAATTATTTGTTTGGTCCAAAATATTGTGTGTGTTGGCTTCGTACAACGCTTAAAAGGTCTTTAAATAAATACTTTTTGAAATGTCTATGGGAAAAATGCATTGTGATTCATTTCCTGGGCCTGGCGTCGTCATGAAAGGGGGCGGGACTGCGACGCTCTAGGTGTGCTGGGTTGAGCCCCGAAAACAGCTGATCTACAAGCTCTCAACGCGTCGCGCTGCGACGCGTTGATAGCTTGCACATCTGCTATTTTCTGCACGTCCCTGATGAACATCATGAATTCAATCAAAGAAATCAAAGTAAATTCGTCAGTGAAATATCAGCAATTTAAGGAAGTGAAAAATAGTAAAAGAAACAGGGCAATGCATATCATGGGCAGAAGACTAAGTAAAACGTACAACTTCTGGCTCACACAAACATTTTGGAATAGCAAGTAGTCACTGACAGGAGAACGTATATTGTTGTATATTGGATTAAATGTAAACTTTGAGTGAAGGAGAGAGCCAGCCACACACACACACACACACACACACACACACACACACACACACACACACACACACACACACACACACACACACACACACACACACACACACACACACACACACACACACACACACACACACACACACACACACGTTGGCATGTATCAAAACTTCTGTGCGCAACCATTACAAAACATTGAATTAAAACAAGGTCAAATGCAAGCAATGCGATGCCAAGTCGGCTACGATAAATCAAACAATATTTGGAAGAAAGAAATCACCAGAATTTTTCTAATTTGAGTTTGGTCAGTCATGCACGTCTCTAGTAGAATTGGATCAGAACAAAGCGAGGAGAACCAGAACGATACACATACTGCCAAGAACACTCATTACCAACGCTCTGGAACTACAGACACGAAGAGCATGTTCTGAAGAGCGTTTGGGTCCGTGGGGACAATTCGATACAATGAACACGTCCTTCGATTTCATCCAGATGTGTTTTGCAAGAAGTCCACAAGAAAACAGAGATCCTATGATGGAGTGCGACAAAAGCTACAAGACAGGGGAATTAGTAAGCATAGGATCGCCTTTCCCGGCTCGGCTACTTCTTATTCACCAGGAGCTGCTGTAGTGTACTCTCTCCGTACTCCTGTGGAGGTGGAAAGCTTGATCAAACGATTGGATAAAGAGTAACGGTAGAGCTGTTGCAAGTCAGAAAGACCTTCTTCTTATTGTTTCTTATACCAAGGTTTAGCCCAGACTTTATTTTGTATTTGCCAGGACTTAAGACTACGGACTTTCATAGCCTTACTATGCCATAAGTCAAGTTGACTTTTGTCACGTTGTGCTCACATTAGCTTTTTATTATTATAATTGGGACAATTTTGGTTTTGGCAATGACGGCCAATTAACAGGCGGACATTTTGGCAAACCGTGGCGACAAAAAGACACGCTTCTTTTTCTCCGTTCTCTTGTCTGTCTATATTCTGGGCATAACTTGGGCACCGCCCCACCGAATGGACTCAAACCAATGTCCCGTATGACCCAGGGGTGTGCAGTGCCGAGTGGCCCTGTTGTACGTTCGTATCCGTCTGTCTGTCTGCGGAGGACACACAGAAGATCTGTGTGTTTGGGAGGACTGTGGCCGGGGGCACTTAAGTTATTGCGACAGTAGGTCGCCGTTTACTATGAAAACCTGCATTTCCCCATCAGTGTCATGCCTCGTGGCACGCCTCCAAAAATGGTCACGCCTCACGCCACGCCACCATATATGGCCGTCTCCATATATGAAGATCACGACACTGACCTCCTCAAACCCTGGATAGCCATACACGGAGAAGACTGGATCATTACCTATACATCTGCATATATGGAGCCGGCCAGCAACTCTACATCTGACCTCAAACCTCAAACTCTTAGATCTCCATATATATATAGAGCCGACCTGTTCTGACATTCCATATGTTGATTGATCCACCCCCACCCGTCCTTCCTCTTCGATGTCTCCCTTTTGACTGGTACATTGTCCATTCAAACTCTAAACGGGCCCGCCCCAAAGTTATTAGTGCAGCCGCGCCCGGCAGCCGGCGAAAACTAGAGTTCTCAACAGGTCCGAAAATTAAGGCCCGGCCCTACCTGGGTCCTCATCGAACCCTGTACACTCAAGACACTGCCCCGGCTGCCACCCTTAGATCTCCATATATGGAGCTGACCTGTTCCATATGTTGATCTGACCTCATCAAACCCTGTTCACTCAAGACGCGCTCCATATATGGCCAGTACAGAATTCATTCCATATGTTGATCTGGGCCCCCCCATGCCAAAGCGCCAGAGCTCGCCCAGCAGTCTGCCGTCACCCAGGCGGATGCATGCACCTCGCCCTTTAGGGCAAGGTCGCTTCTCGCCCTCAGGGCGTCTTACTGGTTATTATATTAACAGGGACCAGTATTCCTGATGATGCCAGTGGTGATGTCATTGGCATCGCCAGTGGTGATGTCATTGGCGAGCGCACCTCATGACATGTCACCATCAACAGCCAATAAGAGACCACCATTCTTGGTGACGTAACTAAGGTACGTTTCAAGGTTGGTATAGAAGATCAATAACGGGTCTAAAGGATTTAGAATATCATATCAGTTTTTCAGGAAGCAGTGATGCCAGTGATGCCATTTCCAATGGAGTCCATTTCTAGTTAAATATGTTATAATACTCCATAAATCAGTTGTTGTTATGCCTAATTAATAAATGTGGTTATAAGCTATAACGCGTAATGGACCAGACCTTAATATAAAGTCTTACCAATATTTAATTCAAAACAAGAGTAATGTAGAAATGCAATTCTGGTTGTGTATTTTTCATTTCGGGTGGTCTTCAATGCAAAAGAAAGTATTTCAGTATAGGCTACGCTAC
Source organism: Electrona antarctica (assembly GCF_951216825.1). Lineage (NCBI taxonomy): Eukaryota > Metazoa > Chordata > Actinopteri > Myctophiformes > Myctophidae > Electrona > Electrona antarctica. Next base: position 2,842,607 of record NC_136800.1, on the reverse strand, counting down.
AACATACAATGTTACGTCCGACACGTGAAATGTGACATTTCTAACATGGAACTGAATGGAAGTTAAGCAGTTAATGAACATAATTAATCGATTACAGGGGAAATCGGTTAACTTCCAGGAAACAGGAGGTGCAGGAGGTTATGATACAGAGGAGACGACACTAGGGGCCAAGTGTTGTCTAGCTGTTATGATACAGAGGAGATGACACTAGGGGCCAAGTGTTGTCTAGCTGTTATGATACAGAGGAGATGACACTATAGGGGCCAAGTGTTGTCTAGCTGTTATGATACAGAGGAGATGACACTAGGGGCCAAGTGTTGTCTAGCTGTTATGATACAGAGGAGATGACACTAGGGGCCAAGTGTTGTCTAGCTGTTATGATACAGAGGAGATGACACTAGGGGCCAAGTGTTGTCTAGCTGTTATGATACAGAGGAGATGACACTAGGGGCCAAGTGTTGTCTAGCTGTTATGATAGAGAGGAGATGATACTAGGGGCCAAGTGTTGTCTAGCTGTTATGATACAGAGGAGATGACACTATAGGGGCCAAGTGTTGTCTAGCTGTTATGATACAGAGGAGATGATACTAGGGGCCAAGTGTTGTCTAGCTGTTATGATACAGAGGAGATGATACTAGGGGCCAAGTGTTGTCTAGCTGTTATGATACAGAGGAGATGATACTAGGGGCCAAGTGTTGTCTAGCTGTTATGATACAGAGGAGATGACACTAGGGGCCAAGTGTTGTCTAGCTGTTATGATACAGAGGAGATGACACTAGGGGCCAAGTGTTGTCTAGCTGTTATGATACAGAGGAGATGACACTAGGGGCCAAGTGTTGTCTAGCTGTTATGATACAGAGGAGATGACACTAGGGGCCAAGTGTTGTCTAGCTGTTATGATACAGAGGAGATGACACTAGGGGCCAAGTGTTGTCTAGCTGTTATGCTTCCAATGCAAGATGGGTGATGACTTTAATTCACAAAGCAATTCCAATACAGGTCCCAAACGTAACCAAAATCCAGCGGACAGCTTTCAATATTGTATCAAGCACAAGCTCAAACCAAACTTGGCACAAACAGCTTTTAGGGGTATGGCATGAGAGTAGTCACCCCAAAAAAGAAAAACAAAATTGCACATATGGGGCAACTACAGCGGTGTTATAGCAGTGTTGCACACTTCAGACTATCACACACACACACACACACACACACACACACACACACACACACACACACACACACACACACACACACACACACACACACACACACACACACACACACACACACACACACACACACACACACACACACACACACACACACACACACACACACACACACCTCTCAGAAATCGACTTGTCTCTCGTTTCTCAACTTCAAAATACACCGTTCAGCGACATATCCGCTCCGTCACGCCAATGAGCAAACTATCTCCACGCCACTATATAACATAGCACCAGAGCCTACTGTCAGCTCACGAGGCATTGAAGGCACAGCTGTTTGTCCAGATGGTGGGGAAGCTTAAACCCAAAGAGTGAATACACTATTGGAATTATTACAATAAAAAGGAGCGCTCTGTGGAGCATATATCTCCGCCAGGCTGGGTTGCCTATTATTCAGGGAATCTCTTCAGGACCGCAGAGGAAGCTAAAATAGCATTTATATACGGCAAACATTTGTAATTTGTGGTGCAGAAATGGAAGTGGTTTGAACGTGTATGATTGGATGTTGTGTTTACCGGTATATGGCGGTTTTCTTTTGGTAAGAAATAGTGAAAACACTGTTTGAAGCTCATCATCACGTGACATTTTTCATGATTCACCAGGATCCTGGATGGCTTGATTTTAGGCTTAAAGTCATTGATATAATTGGATTTGGAAAATTGGAAATCTCTATGGGAAAAATGTATGTGTTATAGGTCCTTTAAAGACTGTTGAGTTGTAGTGGCAGCGAGTACCGCTACATATGCCTGATGGCATATTCCTGGTTTGATTCCCAGGCCAGGTGGACTGTCGCGGTGCGTTGTCGCACGGCGACTGCTCTGCGCAAAAACGCAGGTCTCACTATAAATGAACTAGGCACGTAATATCGCTTCACGCTTGAAAGGCCCTTTACACAAACATTACATTCCCTTTGACAATGGAGAATTTACGTCATATGTGGATGAGAAAATCGTCTATTTTTGTCCATAACATTTCCATTGACAATGAATGGAAAATGTACGTCATATGTGGACGAGCAAATCGACATGTTACGTCATGATGATGTACGATGATAAGAGCGCTCTCTTTTTACTCTCTCAATTAAAACTCTGCTTTGTGTGGAAATGCCCTCGTCCAATTAATTAAAGCACAGAAGCTTTAATTACAAAAACGGTCAATCATTATTGTGCCGGCAACAACCCCAGAGTTGACAGTTCTCGTGCATTTTCTTCCTCCAAAAGTCTATATACATAGAATTCACAAAGAATATTGATTACAAAAATAAACATGTCATTAATTTATATTGCCATGTCTAATTTAATGTAGTAATTATATAATGGCTACAGGTTGGGGCTGTTAGTTACCCATCAGCAGGTGATTTCTACCAAGGACAATCAAATGCAGACATCGACAGTCACATACTTTAGATTAAGTTTACTTAAAGAATGTTACATAGCATGAATAATAGATAAAAAGAAAAATCGTGATCATCTTTCATCGTTTCCTGCAGCGCATAAGACAGCAGAAGGATGACAAAGCCTTGCCTCAGGAGAGAGAGAGAGAGAGAGAGAGAGAGAGAGAGAGAGAGAGACACATTAAGTCACAGGGGAACGCTCTCAGAGAGAGAGACACTCGGTTGGCCAGGCTTCTGCTACACTACGCTCCGGGATTCCCTCCTCTTCCTTCCCAGTATTGTCCTACATCCTGGCAGGGCTCTCAGCTCTCCTCTCTGTGGCCATCCCTCCCAGTGCCACAATAGCATCCACGGGCATCGGGCACACATGCAGGACAGGACAGGACAGGACAGGACAGGGGGTGACCACAGGGACAGGCAGCAGTCAGCTTGACAGGATGTGACACACAGTCTCTCAAACAATTAATGAGTACAAAGCAGTGCCAGACTTTGACGTTGACAGCTTAAGCCATTTTGGGCGGGAACCCCTTGTGGTGTTTTAAGCATTATGTTATACTTTAGTTATTGAAAAATAGCAGATCTACAAGCTCGTAGCGCGGCACTCGGTGCCGCGCTATGAGCTTGTAGATCTGCTATTTTTGAAAAATCGTGAGAATGTGACGCAAAACTTTGAATATATATTCTTTCAGAGCTTTTCAACTCAAATCTTTGCTTCTGGGAGGTCCCTGGAACTACATATTTTCAGATGGGGGTTCCTGCGGCCAATTTCATATATTTCTGGGGGTCCTTGACATGAAAATGTTTTGAGAACCGACACAGAAACATGCGGGTTTTCCAGAAAACTGGATTTAGAAGGCATTTGTAGAATCGTCCTCGGGTCTAAATGGGTTAACATGACATTACAGCCCTAACTGGCCGAGCTTGGCACCTTCACACCCGATGATTACAGTCTCTTGTGTAACTACACACTTTTACCGAGACATTTTATTTAAGATGCCCTTCAAGAATGGCACCATGAAAATACAGGGGAAATGATGAACGATCAGCAAGATATGAAGGTTTTAGCCACCTATTGGTATTGGTAACTGCCCGGACATAGGCCTATAGTTGCGAACGCAGTGAGCATTTACTATGAGACCCAGCAGATCATGTCTGTGTGTGTGTCACGCTGTAACACCACCCGCCCACCACCAGAGGGCGCAGCTGTATCACACACAAAAACACACACACACACACACACACACACACACACACACACACACACACACACACACACACACACACACACACACACACACACACACACACACACACACACACACACACACACACACACACACACACACCTTAAAAAATAAAAATAAAACTTTAAAAAGCTGAATGTGTGGCTCCGCTGGTGTTTGCTGACTGAAAGCAGCAGCTTTCTTTAAATTAATAATAATATTACTGATGGCACACTGAAAGAGGGGATTAGACAGTGCTTATCCCATTTTGGGCGGGAACCCCTTTCGGTGTTTTAAGCATTATGTTATACTTTAGCTATTGAAAAATAGCAGATCTACAAGCTCGTAGCGCGCCACCGAGTGGCGCGCGACGAGCTTGTAGGTCTGCTATTTTTGAAAAGTCGTGAAAATGTGGCGCAAACCTTTGAATATATTCTTTCAGAACGAACGTTTTGAACTCAAATCTTTCCTTCCCGGGAGGTCCCTGCAGGAACTACATATTTTGAGATGGGGGTGCGTGGCCCAATAGAGATAATTCTGGGGGTCCTTGACGTGAAACAGGTTGACCACCACTGACATAGAAATGTAGGTTTTTCAGAAGACTTTTTTTTGTATCGACATCAGTCGAAAATGGGTTATACTGCTGCACGAGGGTCGTCGTCGTCGCTTGGCATGGTATACATGTGGGATTTGACTTGACTTTCTTTAAACACAGCAAATGGGAAGCCAAAAATCTTTTTCATTTAAGAGCAATTAAGTGGATCCCAGAATCACTGGCTCCAGCACGCCGCCGAGGTTTTTTTTCCCCCTTTTTTTTTCCTTCTTCTTCTGGTTTTATTACCCATTTCCTCTCCCTTGCGCCAGCAGAAGGAATGCTCACTTTTCTCTCACAAAGCCACATTTCCAATGTCAGAATCACACAGGGACCACCGTGATTAAGTGCAAGCCAGTGTTTCCCTAAACATGCGAGACGTTATAGAGAGAGCCTCAACACTGGAGAAGTGTTGTGTTCCAACATTTATGTGAAGTAATTAAAAACATCCAGTGGTAATTTAATAGTTCCCGCTGAGCAGAGACATGAAGTCTACTGCCTTTTTTTTTCTCCGCTCTGTATAAATAACCTGGAATGCAATAAGTACACAGATTATTTGGTAATCTTTTTCCCTTGCCTTTTGCAACAGTCTGTGTGAGGCCTTCCCTTCTTCGGTGTCACACTGACCCGAGACGGGAACACATCAGCATTGGGCTGTTTTACTCATGTTGTAGTGTTTGGCATCACACACACTAATACAAGATTAAAATCGGAGGATGCCTCTGTAAACTGTGACTGTCATCCTTTTGCAAGTCACATATTCTAACATCCATATGCATAAAAATGACCTCGAAGCGCCCACTGTGCAGCAGCATATCCGAATGTTGGATGTCTGTGTGAAGTGCATGTCAATAGCCCAGGGACCCCCGAGTGCAACACGACATGTGGTTTCAATCTGTCCCTTTTCTCACAGTGAGAGCAGACCATTCATGTTGCTCACTGTAAATACAGCTCTTAAACACACAACAGATGCTCGCTTTTTCCGAGCCCAAAAAACTTGAATATGTGAGTAATTACCATGGGTAAACACTAAACAATGCTATTGTATTACTTGTACATCTTTTTTTATAAACAATAAACAACTCGACCAAAAAAGAGGAACTCTTGAGGCATATCTCGTTCTCGGGTTGGACTTGAACGTTATTGTTGTGAATCTGTCTGTGTGCCTTTTGGCTGCAATTTCCATCTCTAGCCACTGTGTACTATGAGCCCTGCTATAGTCCTCAATAGCCTCGGTCCCAGCCTCACTCATCTGCGAAGAGAAAAGCTAGCCGGTCACAACCTAAGGCAGAGAGTGCATAGCCGGAAGTGTCGGGCCGGAACATCCGTCAGATGTATTTCCCCCCGGATGCGATATTTTTCGACCAGTCACAACACTTTGGGCAGTATTATGCGTGTCTTAACATTACTTAACTTAAGACCTGGAGGCGTGATCAATTCCATTTGGCTATTCTGAGTGGCCAAACAGCATTGACCACGCCTCCAGGTCTTAAGTTAAGTAATAAGACCAGGTACTTAAGACACGCATAATACTGCCCTTTGTTTCATACACGGAGAATTTGTAAAGCGTCAACGTAATTTCCTTGAGCAGTACTTCCGCCAAAATCCCGCTATACTTTCGCCAAATTCCAGCAATGCACTCAACAGCGCATACTGTAGGTCTTGCCCAGTGTGGTCCTCAAAATGTCTTATGGCTCCAATGCAACCATCACAACGTCTCATATCATCACGTCACATGGTCACACATACGGTTCAAGATTACAGGTGAAAATATATGAAAATATTTCCCGTACATGCTCCAATGATTTGTATAGTAATATAATTTATAAGAATAACAGAGGAAAAAGTCAGATAACAGTCAACAATGTAAAACATGCATAAGGTGCGCGCTAAATAAATATTCATAAGAATATTCAGTGAAGACAGAGGGAGAGAAATATTGTTCTTGTCATACAGCCATAAAAAAGACAAAGCTTTTAACAGTATCAACAGACGAATAATAACATGACCGCTTGGCCCTGGAGGGTAGGGGTGTGGGGGGTTATAAAAGGTGAGAACTCTGGGAAGTCACTGAGGACTGCAAGGCCTGGGTCCCAGCAAGGCAACTAGCAGATGAGCCTCATGTCCTCCTCAACACATTCCTTCCCAACTTAGATCATTAAGCAGCATTCTCAGGCTCTCCGTCTTCGGTCCCCCATGACCGTACACTACATCTACTCTTTTCATAGTTCATACACCGTCTACCGACAGGAGGCTGCAAGCCTGGATGAGGCCTTTGTAAATAAACCAAAAGTGGAAGAAGTTGTGGAGGAACTGAAATAAGCTCAGTAAGCTGGAATATGTGGGCTTTTTCCTGGAGACGCAATAAAAAGAGAAAGGGGATTAAATTGATGTCTTTGTGCAGGTGTCGTGAGTTTTACATTCAGATAAGTCTGATGGGCTTGAGGTTAAAAAGTCACCGAGGGGATTTGCTGAAAACATTCAGATGAGATTCTCAAAACTGGAGACATGGTGAACATAGGTTTTGTGGAGCCTCTTGAGGGGAATACGTTACATGTGATGAATAAAAGAATAAGTCTTAACCCAATGGTATCTCTTAAATATTTGGGGTTTATAGGCAAAAATCTGATGCAACACCATCTGCCTCTGAATTAATATTTATGGCTTCCAGTGCGCACATAGCTGTTGAAATGATAAAAAAAAAGAATATAATTTATTATAAAAGACCACAGCTAACGGCAGCTATTCATACAGTAGAATCCTGAGTGTTGATTTAACCACTTGTAACTCTGATAGTGTATGAATTGCACCAAATGGACCCATTGCAGGTCCATTTTGTTACATGTGTACACTTTCAGAGTTAGATTTTTACAGTGCAAGATTCACCAAGCATGTCATATCTGATCTCACACGGGCATATAGGACCAGTAAGGTCATCTCACACACGCACACACGCACGCGCGCGCGCACGCACGCACACATCTATAGCCCAATGAGAGCAGCGGTGGGTGGCAGCTATAGCGACACACGGTAGCACATTAACACAGTACCCTCAGAAAACTGCGAAACATGTTACCGTTCTTATAAATAGCGATGCAACATGCAACACAAGTGGAGCCTGGAGGACAATTAAAGCGTCACACACACACACTGCCCCTGCCTTTTCAGAACGACGACAATGTCCTGTGGCAAATTGACATTTGGCCACGTCACGTGGCCCCACACACAGAAGAGAAGATTTATTTAATGAGAATCAATATTTTTCAAATATTTTCAAAAACAGACACTGCTATTTTTTGACTAGCCAACATATACATGGATATCAAGGTGGAATACTTATGGTGTGCCCCCCCCCCCCCCCCCCCCACACACACACACACACACACACACACACACACTTTGAGAACCAATGCTCTAGCCTCGACAGAGAGAGCACAACCAATGATATACATGAGTGCAGAGCACCCTCTAGGGGACAGTGTTACATCCTCATTTGACAATGGAAGTGTTTGGAAGAAGCCAGTATTTGAGTCTTGGAAACTAATACAGTTTCATGGGGAACCCATTGACATTTCATTTCTTCTGTTAATTATATTTACACATCAATGAAATATGCTAGTTAAAAGATAGTACAATTTACAATTTACAATTTAGGCATTTAGCAGACGCTCTTAATCCAGAGCGACTTACATTTAGCAAGAACAAAAGCATGGGAATACATCACATATATAAAAAGCATTTATCAAGAAACATGCGTAAGCTAAGAACGTAGCTAGAACATATCTATATAATGACACTGTACATATAAACTATACATATATACTATACTATGCTGTACATATATACTATGAAGTGCTATGACTACATACAATGCAATTATTGTGCTGTCTACATAACATGCTATAAGTCTGTATCAAATGCTATCTAAGTCTAAAAAGTGCTGTCTAAGGGGGTAGGGTAAGTGCTATGGGCCATGGTGGAGTCTGAAAAGGTGGGTTTTCAGACTAATTTGTATTCACAAATTAACTGAAGCCAGGAGAGGCCTTATTTAACCACTTGAACCCTCCATAAAACGTACTCGAGTAACAACTGTACAGTACTTGGACCTCTTTTTTCGGTCTACTACACCTAATCTCTTCATGAAACATAGCCAATCTAAATAAAGCTTGCACCACGACAGATGAGTTATTTTGAGCGAATGTTCCCCCCAGAATATGTATGCTAGGGTTTGGGTGTTAAAACAAGCATTTTCTATGCAGCCTACATGTATAATATTAATTATAGATAGGCCTAGATACCCATTATAAATATAATGCATGCAAAATGCATCGCAAGGCTAGAGGTGGAATGGTGCACAGCAATTCAAATTGCACATAATAATTTGTGTTTTATAAAATGTTTATACTTATGTTATCGAAATGCAGATGGATATCTTATCAGGCTGACAGGCTCAAGTTTATATTTGCATATACTGTACACATGTAGCACATATTTGTTGTGGGTGATATGAATGCTGATATTTCAAATAATAATTCCATATTGGTCAACACTTAATCAACATTTGTCAAGATAGCAAGCTGGTTCATTCCAGCAAATTACTTTTAGTGCTGTTGGCACTACGATCTTACATCTCTATACAGACGGGCGACTGTGGCTCAAGAGGTAGAGCAGGTCGTCCAATGATCCATGGGTCAGCGGTTCGAATCCCGGCTCCTCCTGTCTACATGGCGAGGTGTCCTTGGGCAAGACATTGAACCCCAAATTGCTCCCGATGTGCTGGTTGGTACCTTGCATGGCTTCCGCCGCAATCGGTGTATGAATGTATGTGTGAATGGGTGAATGTAATGCACATATCTATGTAAAGCGCCTTGGATAAAGGCGCTATATAAATGCACCATTTAACATTTATACCAGCACTCACTGAACTGTCCTTTTAAAGGTAAGGTTATTTAGTTGGAATGGTAGGCCTACACTATTGTTTCGCGATGCGTTTCAACTTTCACTAATATGATCAGCATCCATGTACTGTATGTATACATAAGTGTCTACTACAGTAACAGGTTCGCTTGTCACTTCTAGACAGTGGTGGAAAAAGTACTCAATTGGTTTACTTAAGTAAAAGTACCAATACTGCAATTTAGAACTACTTCGTTACAAGTAAAAGTACGGAATTGAAAATGTACTTGAGTAAAAGTACAAAAGTATCGGCATCAAAATGTACCTAAAGTACTAAAAGTAAAAGTATTCATATTGCAGAATGTCCCATTTCACAAGTTCAAAATGTGTACAAAATCTAATGAAAATAGCAGATATGTAAAATGTATGTTTTCTAATCAAAATTAAAATCTCCAAAGTAACTAAAGTTTTCAAATAATTGTAGTGAAGTAAAAGTAAAAATGTTGGCTCTGAGACGTAGTGGAGTAGAAGTACTTGAAATTGGAAATACTCAAGTAAAGTACAAATACCTAAAAATTGTACTTAAGTAAAAGTACTTAGTTACTTTCCACCACTGCTTCTAGATGCCAACATTTTGTAAGCCGTCCTATAGCTTCTCATAACAATCGAAATGAGAGCTCATCTGCTAAAGCCTGTGTCTGCTCAATAGCATACACAGGGTTTAAAGCCAAAAAAAAAATCCCAAGACTAAAAATGTTTTTTTGCAAATCTGCACTGATCTCATTAAATGACCCCCCATGAAAGCCTCAGGACTGAAATCAGTCCCCATAAAGCCCTGCATACAGTAGTATTTACACAAACACAATATATAATATGGATCTTGCGTATAGAAATTACACAACGTTTTTAGAGTGTAATGGATGGAAAAGAATGGTCCTCTTTAACCCTCTGGTGTACGCTGATGATGTAGACTCCTGTCTCCAACTCTCCATATAGTAATTGGCTTACAGAACCTGCTCATAGACTCCTAGTTAATGTATGAAGTAGACTATGCTATGACATCAAATCAAATTAACTACAAAAATTAACACCCGTGTGAAGTGAGTGGTGCAATTCCATGTGGGGTCCTCAGGGGACCCGACACGGAGGTGGTGTCTGGAACTTCCGAGGTCCCCGGAAGTTCCAGGCCCCCAGGAATGCGCCCATTGGGGAGGGCCGGTTCCGGCGTGCCGCCCCACGTCCGAAACGGTTGAGAAATGACAGAGTTACCATGTGGGGGTCCCTCTACTGTACTCTCTACTGTACTGTACTGTCACTGTACTGTACTGGCACACCCGAAATCATCATATATACAGTTAATATGTGCGTGTGTGTTTGTGTTAGATTGCGTACAGGTGGTGAAAAACCACCATGCTGTTTTCGTGCTCAGACCCACCCAGCCAGTCACCCAGCCACACACATAGCTCCGTAAGGGAGTGGTTGCACCACTCAAAAATCCCACCAGTGTGAAGTAAGTGGTGCTACTCCGTGTGGGGGTCCCCGGAACCCCCAGGAACACGACCAGGGGCCAGGCCGGTTCCAGCGAGCCGCCCCGCGTCCAAAACGGTTGAGAAATGACAGAGTTAGCGTGTGGGGGTCCCTCTACTGTACTGTACTGATACACCTGAAATCATCATATATACAGTTAATGTTAGGCTGCACAACAGTGACACTTTGTTTTGAAAACCAAGCAAATGCTATTTTCGTGCTCAGACACAGCCAGCCAGCCAGCCAGGCAGGCACACACAAAGCTACATAATGAAGTGGTTGCACCACTTAAAAAGGAAAAAGAAAATAAATGATGGCTAAAACCAAGGAGGATCATCAGGAAACGTTTTCCTTCATTCTATGGCAGAACAATTGCACTCACCCTCGATTCTACAGCCCAACTAAGAAATGAAAAGCTTCAGCTGGCATAATGAATGATGCATTCAGAATCTTGCTTAAGCTCCCAAGATGGATGTCCAACAGTCCAAGTGCAAGTCACTTAATGTTTGTGACATCTTTGCATTCCCACCTTGCATGCTGTGTGGAGAAATTGTCTTTTTGTGTTGTTTTAGAGTTGTTGTGTACACATAAATAACTTTGTAAAGTGTTATGGTCAAACGTATTAGCCTTCTACAATGTTTTATGACTGTGATGAGCGTATGGGGCAATATGGAGGCTTAACACTAAGTAAAACCATTAAGCTAAATTGCATTTAAAAACATTCAATTACACGATTTTTACTTCTGGGAATACCGTCTTCAGAAGGAAAACAATTTAACTGCCGTGGTTGTGTGTAATGAAGTATAAAACAGTGCAATGTGCCCATTTAAACAGCATGAGCTAAAATGCCAGTCGTTCATTGTCTTTTGCCACTAAATTGCGCCTTAAAACCAAACCAAAATATGACAAACTTGTTATTAATAAAATCTGGGAATACATTTCTTACCAAGAATTTTCTTCACCAATGTATTTTTGAAGGTGTCTACTAACATTTCCCACATTGGTTTATATTCAACCACCCTAGGGGATGCACTGGGCCCAGAGAAATTATAGTATCTAGTCTCTTCACCTGTGCCGACATGTTCTCTGCCTTTTCTGCACCTGAAATGTGAATTGGCCCAGTGCATCTACTGCTTGTACTTCCGTTCAGCTTGTGTACAAAAATGTGCATTTAATTCTTTGCAACAAGCCTGCTCAGCTCTTCCCATTGGCCCAGTGCATCTACTGCTTGTACTTCTACAAGTTCACGTTCCGTTCAGCTTGTGTACAAAAATGTGTGCATTTAATTCTTTGCAACACCCCTGCTCATCTCTTCCCAAATCATCCAGGTTAGATTATTGTAACAATCTTATGCAGAGCAATTAAGTATGAAATTCTATGTGAATTGTGAAGAGTATGGAAGGAGAGTTTATGTGATGGGAATAGTGATTTGTATAATCAATACAGTTAAGTATTCACATTTGCATGGGATGGGATGGGAACTCCTGCACTGGTGTTTTACCGATTTCCAATCCTTTTCAGAGACTGCTAGGAAGAGATACATGAGTTCCTCATAATTTGACTGCTGATGGACTAAAGGCAAGTTTCCTGAAGACAGCACATGGTCGCAAGGACGAGTGGGGCACTGAACACTAGGCCCCATGGCATTAACTTAAGACCTGGAGGCGTGGTCAATGCTGTTTGGCCACTCAGAATAGCCAAATGGCATTGATCACGCCTCCAGGTCTTAAGTTAAGTAATAAGACCTGGTACTTAAGACACGCATAATACTGCCCCATGGCTCCAAGGACGAGTGGGGCACTGAACACTAGACCCCATGGCTCTAAGGACGAGTGGAGCACTGGACACTAGACCCCATGGCTCTAAGGACGAGTGGGGCACTGAACACTAGACCCCATGGCTCTAAGGACGAGTGGAGCACTGAACACTAGACCCCATGGCTCTAAGGACGAGTGGGGCACTGAACACTAGACCCCATGGCTCTAAGGACGAGTGGAGCACTGAACACTAGACCCCATGGCTCTAAGGACGAGTGGGGCACTGAACACTAGACCCCATGGCTCTAAGGACGAGTGGGGCACTGAACACTAGACCCCATGACTCTATAAGGACGAGTGGGGCACTGAACACTAGGCCCCATGGCTCTAAGGACGAGTGGGGCACTGAACACTAGACCCCATGGCTCTAAGTACGAGTGTGGCACTGAACACTAGACCCCATGGCTCTAAGGACGAGTGGGGCACTGAACACTAGACCCCATGGCTCTAAGGACGAGTGGGGCACTGAACACTAGACCCCATGGCTCTATAAGGACGAGTGGAGCACTGAACACTAGACCCCATGGCTCTATAAGGACGAGTGGAGCACTGAACACTAGACCCCATGGCTCCTGAGGAGCTGCTCTGTTTCACAAGTTGCAATTGCAGTGGAAATTGCAGCTGCATGAAAAATGGTGTCAAGTGTATTGCAGCATGTGGAACCTGTAAAGGCATTACTTGCAATAATGGTACATGTGATGGTGTAGACTCTGGAGAAGACTCCGACCTTGACCTCTAATACATGTGTGACTAATTTTGATACAGAGACAGTCATGGAGGAAAGACTAACAAGACTTTAAAGTTAATGTTAATAATGAATTAATAGCACAGGCAGACTCTTCACATACTAGAGCATGTCTGAAATAAATGTCAGAGCTGAAATCGACATGTAAATATATGAAATGAATGCTTAAACATGTACCTAGGTGTAATGTTGTAATGTCCACAGAAGTGAACCTTTCAAGCCCGTTTTCTCAACTCGCTGTTTTCTGCAAGACATTACTCTAGACTATAAGCCATATCTCCAAAACTGGTGGGTCAAACTGAACAACCAATGTCAATTTGAAGCTATGATTCCCTGCTTTCATATGACATGCAATGGATTCAGAATCATTAAAAACCCCTAGTTCCCCTGGAATGGCTTAGGGTTGACGACAGAGTACAGCATCTTGCAACGGGTCTGGTCCACAAGATTCGATACACCTCCAAGATACCCATGTACCTGTCTAAATACTTCCTTAATGTCAACGAAGTCCACACCCACAACACCAGAGGGAGTGCAACAAACCATGTGCAACCCAGATTTGGCACAAAGGCACTAAATTAATTTCGCTCCTATGCCCCCAAAATTGTGGAACGCCCTACCAACGGTCATTAAGACATGCGAATCCCTTGACTCCTTCAAAACCGCTCTCAAAGGGCACCTACGGACGGCTGCAATTCGAAACTGCAGGGCCCGTAAAATCCGAATCCCCCCCACTTTCCCTTTTTACCTCCTTTATGATGATGTCCTGTTTTTTGGGCTATATATAGAAGTGTATATTTGTATGTCTCTAAATGTTATGATGAATTGAACATGGTGGACCCTCTTGTAAACAAGCGTAGTGCTCCGGCTCCACTCACAGTTGATAGTTTTTGTATTGAGTTGTGCTTAAAATGTACTGTAATTCTGCAAACTGTTATACTTCAATCAATCAAATTCCCAGATTTGACTTATTCTGAATTAATTCCCTGACTATATTGGCTATGGCTATAGTGTTACACAAAAGCTCCAGAAAGCCACACATTAGAAAACAAATTAAACAATCAGCACACATCAAACAAACATATCTTTCTTTTTTTTCCTTCTTTTTTTTACTGTAGGTAGGCCTACGTAGCCTACCTTGAGATGCCAGATCGAAGAACAGCAGATTGCATGCATGGGCTTGTAGTGTCTTTTGTGAAGGTTCAACGTTGCAAAACTGTTGACAATGGCTGCATCATCAATGTTCACAAACATTTTCTCAAATGTTCGTCACGTCAGTCAAGTCAATGTATCAATGTTAAAGTTCGATTAAACAAACTCTATCCATACATAGCCTATATGACCGATGATAGCACGTTTATTAGTCTGTTGCAGCCTTGTAGGGCCTACGAGGATGCAGCAGAGCTGAATCAAACGGCGGTTTGATGAAGATTAGACGCAGGTGTGTGGGATCGGGAGCAATCTGAAGGAGATTCTAATTTCTGCATAAATAGCAGCCTCTGTCTATCCCACTAATCCCAGTCAGTGGTTTTTATTCTCAAACTTTTCCCCTCTACTATTTTTGGCCTCTCTGAAGGACCCTCTACGCAAATTCCCAGATTGACACGGACCACCATTTTAAAATATATGCCAGGGTGAGGGTCGACCCCCATAAGAGATTTTTACCTCATAGCAGTGATTCTATTTTCATTGACATGCATTGATTAGGCTACGGAGCCCTATATGGCATTTCTATCTCTGGGATGATGTGGGATCCCAATTATGTAAAAAAAAATCATTTTGTACAACCATTTGTAGCCTACACTAGTTATCTTAATAATAGATAGTTCCTTAATCTATCATTTAGCTGGGGACCCCCTGGAACTCCCTCAAAGACCCCTGCGGGTCCCCACTGTAATGTCTCATATCTACCTGTCCCTTCAGGGTAAACAAGTCTTATTGCTTTTTCTGGTTATATCCTCGTAGCAGTTTATTGACCTGTACTTTCTACAAACCGTGAATAACATTTTCAATCCATATTCCCACCTCAGCCACCTGGTGATTGCAATGCAAACACGCCAATACAGGCTTTATTGGATTCATCATTTTAGCAGATCTTGTATTGTACTTTTCTTCCCTGTGCTTGTCCATGCAAACTGTTACATTTACATAATTCAGAACCATTAATTTGAATCTATATGCCGTGGGACGTCGAGGAGGTTACAGAGGGTCTCCAGCTAATTTAGTTAAATAATAGCAGTCAAATCATAAACTATTTGAACCATAGCTTTGGCTAGCCTATTTGAAAACAGCCAAATCTACATGTTGTGAGTTTGTAAATTTGCTACTTTCAAAATAATAAATTAATGTGAAATATTTTGAATATTGAGAAACATTTAACAGGTTAAGGTTGTAATAGGGCGTTCCGTCCCTGGCACAAAACATTTCCAGATGGGGGTCTGTGGCTCTGTGCCATATGGCCGTTAAAGGAGCATTCAGTGATTTGGAAAAAATCAGACCCGTCTGAAGTGAGTGGTGCTGTACTGTACTTGTGCTGTATGTACTGTACTGTACTGTACAAGCCCTCCTCCCTGGCCTGTGAGTGTCTGTGTCTGTACACTTGGTGGTGAACAAACGCTATTTTCGTGCTAGTAACAAGATGTGCACATGCACGCACTACAGTTGGGGGACACGCGACAGGCCAACAGCACGCTCGATCATGATTGGCGGAAGGCCCCTCTCTATCCTGTCCCCGGGAGGAACTCCTTATATGGTCAGCACACTCTATAGTAGGGAGGATTATCACAAAACAAAACAAAAAATAAGTGTATATTTGAATTAAGTGAAATCACTGAATATACCTTTAAGTCACTTTTGGCCCGGCATTGTTTAGAGGCCCCTCAATGTGCGATTACAATTTGGGGCAGATCGGCGACACACTGTGTTTATGATTTTAGCAAAATGCAGAAGTTCTTCCTTGGCGTACTGGGAGTGGGTGTGACAAGTTTCACACAGATTCTGTGTGAATCTCAGAAAATTGGACAAGGGCCCATAAAAGAGGCTAACCGGTGCTCATCAATGTTCTGGGGGCGTTAAAGAAATTATAACTGTTAGAACTGAAAAGACAACAAAGACACTAGAGAATTTAGGCAGCAATAAATATAGGACCAGGTTTAATCTACACACACACACACATACACACACACACACTTTTGACTGGTGGCAAGTGGCAACAGGTTTAAATATCACCTAGCAATGCCATTACTTCATAATGGCAAAGGAAATCTGGAAAGTCTTTGGAGATTGGAATTATGGGGGAAAACAAAAACACCCTAGTCCATAGAACAAAAGTGTATTCAACATTTTAAAATCACCATTATGATTAACAATTAAGTTATTTAGTGTATCGCTTAATTGCCACACTGTGGGGGAAATGTGACAAATAAGACGGCAATATGCGTTTTCCGTTTGGAAATCTTGGTTTTGGCTACCATTCAAATAATTTAGAATGTACATGGTTTGGATGGCCAGCTAATTCATAATTGCAATTTATTTGGTCACATAACTTGTAACATCATATGACAAACTACATTTTGATTATATTATAACAAGGACATGAGAGGAACAGCCAGCTTACACGTTGCACAATATGTTTTGCATATTGTTGCAAACATCTGCTGATAACTGGACTACAACTTGAGGCAGGTCCTCTTTGTTGTAAAAGTGGCTATTATGATCTTGTCCAGAAAGACAAATCAAATCCACATGTGCAACTTCATTGTTCATTCACAGACAGTGATTTTAATTTCAGAAAATCACAAGTTGATACACCTGCCATTTTCAATAGAAGTTAAATGCAAGGGTTTCAGAACAGAACAGGCTTCAGTGTCTGGTACATGTACAAGAGCTGTAGAACAGAAACATTGGTATCGTGTCAAATACAGATATATATATATATATTAAAAGAAAACATCTCACCTTGTGACACTACTTTTAGACTACAGTCACAATTCAATATTAATTGATCTGGATGGTATTTCAATGTACCTGCTAAATTTGACTAACAACTCAAAATATGGCTTCTAGTCAACTATTTATTAGTTACAGAACATACCCAATTATTCATCTTGACTTTTCTTTCATCTTTCTTTCTTGTCATTTGAACACAAAGTTGTTGGGACTCTGGTACAGCCTGTGTGGGGTGCCATGCTTTCCTCTTCAAGTTGGAACATGTCAAACATAAAGTTTATGGTCCAAATAACTTAGATAAAGTGGGGGAGGGGGGTATTATGTTTTTAACTATCTACTCAGTGCTTTACTGTAGGGATTTTTTTTAATGGGCTACTTTAATGTAATAAAGTCCAATCTTGTTCTTGCAGATGATAATGTTGATGTGCGAAGTGAGCATCTTGACGATTTACACAATATTTCTAAAGAGAATAAGGTTTTAGACAGAGGGTCAAAACAATCCGTCACAATTAATTGCTGTAGTTTTGTCCTTCTGGTGGTTGTGGAAGCTTCATATTTTCTTTGGACATCATTAGACGCCTTAACTCTTGAAGAACAACTTTAATGCTATATGAATTTTGCCATTTCGCTAATATTGGTATGCTACGTGAATCCACCTGTGAGGAAAAACACACAAACAATTTAGTGACACCCACCCCCTTTTCACAATGATTTTATACAACAGAATGTGTGTACAACAGAATATCATTAATTGGGTTAATTCATTCTAATTAACCCATTTTGGGGCGGGAACCCCTTTTGGTGTTTTAAACATTGTTATAATTTAGCTATTGAAAAATAGCAGATCTACAAGCTCATAGCGCGCCACCGAGTGGCGCGCTACGAGCTTGTAGGTCTGCAATTTTTGAAAAATCGTAAAAATGTGGCGCAAATCTTTGAATATATAATTTTTCAAAGTGAATGTTTTTAACTCGGGTCTAAATGGGTTAAAACTTTCCAGCCCAATCATTATTTGTCATGGTTACACTTACCGTCCCGTTGGAATTATTCGTCCCGTTCATGCTAAGTTTTGTTACAAATCTAACGGTCGGCGCCGACTCTGGGTATCTAGGTCCACATTCCACTTTCAGACTGTATATCCTGTTCTCATAATTTGTCTGTAAAAGAAGGGGGAAAGAATTAGGGTTTTTGATTGATTGATTGATTGAAATATTTATTAACAGTTTGCAGAATTACAGTACATTTCAAGCACAAACTCAATACAAAGACTGTTAACTGTGACCCAATTAAGCATTACACTTGTTTACAAGAGGGTCCACCATGTTCAATTCATCAAAGGCCGATTCATACTCCTATTTTAGAGCCGAATAAAAGTCGGTTCGGCTCTGTAGAGCCTACAATGTGACGTCATTTGAGGTTCGGGGGGGGCCTGTGACACTTGGCCCCTATAGTGTCACAGGGTAATTGACACCCCTGTGTCAATTATCTAATGTGATCCTGGGCTCTACACACCCTCCGCCAACCTGGGGAGAGCAACAGACTTGAACTCATGCTTCCTTCATGCCTGAGTGTCCAAGTTGCTCCTTTACACCTGACAGGGGAGAGTTTCTCTGGTTGGACGTAGCGCGTGGAAAGAACACGTTATTCCAACCAGTTCCTTTCCCCTTCTTACCGTCCTAAAGTCGGCTCTTCGGTGCTACTGAAATTTTCTGACGACCCGAAATCATTTCGGCACTACAGCGGTAAAATAGGAGTATGAATCGGCCCTTACACTGGAATTTGTTGTACACAGATTCTCTGGTCTGCCTATTTTTGACTGGATATGTGGTCAAACTGGTCATATTATTTTATTATTGTAAATAACAAACATAATTCATGTTGGTGATTATATAAAAGGTATTATCATATTAATTGATCATTGTTAAGTTCACTCTGTATATCCACGGGCGTAATAGCATGATGATGCCATTACAAAACATGGGCTACATGGAAGAAATGTGTTTAATAAAACGAAATTAACTGCTAGAAGGTCCTAAATTAACTTAATTAAGCAGTCTCTATGTCATGTTATTCTTTCTTAATTTTACAGAGTATAGAAATCGACTACTATACAATCAAATCAATCTGTATACAAGATCATTTCAGATTTCAGAGAGGGAGGGAAATACTAAATTAACTGTTAACTACATTAACCCATTTTGGGCGGGAACCCCTTTTGGTGTTTAAAACATTATGTTATAATTTAGCTATTGAAAAATAGCAGATCTACAAGCTCATAGCGCGGCACCGGGTGCCGCGCTATGAGCTTGTAGGTCTGCTATTTTTGAAAAATCGTGAAAATGTAGTGCAAATCTTTGAATATATATATTCTTTCAGAGCCGTTTTTAACTCAAATCTTTGCTTCTGGGAGGTGGTCCCTGGGACTACATATTTTCAGATGGGGTCGGCGGCCAATTACATATAATCTTGGGGGTCCTTGACATGAAAATGTTTGAGAACGACTGACATAGGGTTTTTAAGAAAACTGTCAGGATTTTCGAAGACATTTGTAGAATCGTTCCCAGGTCAAAATGGGTTAACATTTCGCGGGGGGGGCGAGTTGGTAAAGGGGCGAGTGGTTTGGTATTCCCTGAGGGTGCTGTGCTTACTCTTGCTGGTCCAATGATCATGCCTGTCCACCGTGTGAGAGTCATGTCGTCGTCATCTTCAAGGCCCCAGCTGACTGTGCCATCTCCGACCCCCTTCTGGCCCTCTTCAAGCTCTTCCAACAAGCGGAAATTGCGTGGAACTTTAACTCCTGAAAAAGGACAATAAACGTTGACATGAGTTAGAAGTATAACCGCATCCACATGAAAGCATACATCATGTTCATGGAAGCACACCAGAGCTAGCAAAGCAACCACAAATAGATGCTAACCGTTTTAGCACATTTAACAACAAATACAATAGAGCGACCAAAGTCCTGACGTCACTCGCTCATCCCCTGGTTCTGCCCGGTTCACGAAAGTAATTTCTCTATGGAGAATAACATGGGGTCATCTTAAAATCGTTTCATGTAAGCGCTGTGGTCCAAAAATAAAACAAGCTGTCACTGCGTTATTGTCAGGGAGGTGTCTCTGTATCGTTTGACAGCCAGTCACTCATATATGATACAGTCCGTTTCTAGCGAAAATTTAACTAATTCAGTAGCAGTAACATTAGCGTTCTCTCTCAGTCGGTTGATTCTTCATATCCATATGAGTGCAGCGGCCGGGGTGACATGTTTATTCTTCAAACACAGTACTTATATGAGGCGATCTAAATGACCCCTATGGGGATTAAACAATGCAAATAAAACGTACATGAACCCGTGGACTTGCGCCCCTCTACCGATATTGACGTCAGACTTCGGTGCTCTATGGGCATTGTTTGTGTGCTTCCCACTTGTACAGAATGTACACACCATCACATCATATGAAAGCACTAAGCCTAACACCTGTTCTTTCCTTCAGTGAACTCAGAGTTGGTGTAAACATGGGCTCACATGACCCATACAATCATAGAAGTGGAATGCAAACAAAGTGTGTAACGTAATACGGTATACAGCAATAAGCCATGAGGACAAAGTGCGTCAACAGTTTGATATGATGTTATATCCGTCTGAACAGATGTCGAATGTGCTGTGCATGGGTCGCACGTGTTGGTCAGACATACGAACAGTCCTACAGTCATTAGTCCTACAACACCGTCGCTCCCGACATGTGCTGTGGGTTCAAATTAACCCGTGGCCGGTTAAAAATCACCTGTGGCCTTCCTTGATACCCTGTTCTCAACAGTAGTTACTCAAGATCTCTGACACTGGTGAGCATTGTAACTAGGGCTGGGTGCAATAACCGCAGTACCGCCATGCTAGCCTGGCTAATAAGCCAGACTAATATCACACAACACTGTCGCGGTATATTAGTCTGGGCTGGCTCCACTTGGATTTCATTTCCCGGGGGGCGGGTTCAAACATTTTCTCTTCGACGCAATTGGTCAGAGCTACTGTCAGTCAAATGTCTCAAGCATTGAACGTCACTGTACCAAAGCCCGCCCATATTGCATACCGTGTCCCGATTGGCCCGACCTGTTCTCGGTTGTAGGAAAGAGGCGTGCTACTGAGCCTCGCCAGACCGTAATCCGCTGGCAGGCAAAATTTTTTTTGCCAACGGCTGATTCGGTCTGGTTTATTAACCAGGCTACCGCCATGCAGCGGTTGTGTGTAAGGCATACCGCAGTATTGAGTTCATAACCGCGATTGTTTTTTGCTTGAAAAGCAAGCTGGGCTTATAACCTCTCAGGAAGGCTTCCGTGACCAAAATCTCATTGGATGCCGTACTTAGGACCTGGCGTGAGTGGCGTCCTGATTGGCTGCCTCGTTCGTCTCTATGCAACCACACTGCCAGAACCCATCGTCTAAACGACACACACGCGCTCCGCCGCAAGACTACCGCGGACCCCCGCGATTTCATTTTGACACATGACAGATGTTCTTTATACCTGCCAAGCCAATGTCAACACTACAGACAGCTGTGCGTGAGATGCGATATATAATGGTTTGGAGAATGGGCTACCTGAGAGTGTACAAATACAACCAAATGGACCCATAACAGTCCATTTGTACAGTCTCAGAGTTCATTGTTATAAAAGGTTCCTTTGGTTCGATTTTGTAGTAGGCTACACTCACAGTTACAGTCACCTGGACAGATCCTGTTTCCACACACACACACCGCCCAGATTAATTGATGTTCATCAATTTGTTTTTTGAGTGGTGTAAACCACTCCTACAACTGGCTTTTGTGTGCATAAAAAAATGACCATGGTTGCTATGTTCAAAATAATTTCTGACGTAATTAAATCACACCCGGGTGAACTGGATGACCGTAGCAACCGTGGTCATTTTCTCTGCACAAAAAAAGCCAGTTGTGAAATCACATCCAGGTGTGATTTCATTACGTCAGATCAGAACTGATCAGGCTATATAATACCTTACCTTATATAATACCTCACATCGGACAAAAACTCCAGCTGAATCAACTTCATGGTCACAAATCATCACATCAGAAGACGAGTCTACCTAGCCAAAGATCTTTAACGTCAGACATTACGTCAGACCACAGCTGATCATGCTATATAAAACCATACACCACTCAGTTCACACGGGTGTGATTTTTTTATTAAAAACAATTTTTGTAAAAAAAATTATCCATTTTTCACCCGGTGCCAATTGCCCTAAACTGTAATCCTGGGGGCTACTCCTTACCTGGGGAGAGCCCCGGACTGAGCTCATGATTCCTTCTTTCCATGCCCCTTATTATTATTAGGGCTGTCAAATGATTAAGATTTTTTAATCAGATTAATCTAATTAATCTAATCTAATGCCATCTTGTTGTCAGAACCAAAAGATAAGTGACGCTCTAGCTCAACTGATGTTAAAATACAGGAGCGTATACCTGCCCTTTTTGTTCCATTCCTAAGCCAATAATGCTGCTGCTCTGACAAAACTGTCTAATCACTAATCAGCACAGCTGATGATATTTCTAATGCGATTAATCCGTTCTCAAATCTTCTATTAACGGCTAGGTGTGCTGTCATGCTCATTTCAGCACGGCTGGATAGCCTATTCCAACCAATTGCTTGGTCAGAACTTAGAAGAACTACCTGTAGTAATATAAATATTTCATTCCACTTTTGTCTTTTTTTCCCTCATCATTTTGCATCTTTGTGACAGGCCTAAACATTCTCCCCTTCCTCCCCACAGGAACAGTTTATGTGGGTTTTGACATATAATTTTGGAAATATTCAAATGATCCCCTTACGCACAAGAACGGTATCGGTCATGAGAGAAACAATCAGTGATTGGTCCCAAAAAACCTGATCGGAGCATCCCTATTTTGAATGCAGAAAGAGTCAGTTCAGCAGCCTGCAAAATAGACCAATGTGCCAGATTGATTAAGAAAAGAATATGCAATAAGCTCTAAGATCTAATTAGTCAGGGGATAATTCATCAAATCTGGGAACACATTTCTTACTAAGAATTTTCTTCACCAATGTGTTTTTAAAGGTGTCTACTAACATATCCCACATTGGTTTCTATTCAACCACCCTAGGGGACTTTTTGACAGCTGCTGAAAGTTGGGGTACCATACAACCATTAAAGACAAAATGTTCTAAATTTCATTATGCTTTTAAGTAGCATGTGACGTGTCAAACTAGGATGTTTTCATGATTCTGAATCAATTCCAAGCATTAGTTTTGCACGAAAAACCATCCTTGGGCTAAAAATGGTCATATCCGTCATCACAAATGTGATGAGGTCAGCACATTTTGGCATATTTAGGCAAGTGGCTATGGCCAAACTAGGGGTCAAACTAGGGGGATTACATGATTCTGAATCCATTGCATTAATTTTGCACAAAATACACTCCTTGGGCTTTAAAAGGCCATAGCCGTCATCACAAATGTGATGAGGTCAGCACATTTTGGCACATTAGGGCAAGTGGCTATGGCCGAATTTAGCCCAAGGAGTGTTTTTTAGTGCAAAACTAATGCTTGGAATGGATTCAGCATGATGAAAACCCTCTAGTTTGACACGTCACATGCTACTTAAAAGCATAATGAAATTTAAAACATGTTGCCTTATAATGGTTGTATGGCACCCCAACTTTCAGCAGCTGTCAAAAGGTGGTTGAAGAAAATTCTTGGTAAGAAATGTATTCCCAGATTTGACATTATACTGATAATATTCCTTGACTAAATGTCTTAGTTTTGACAGCAGACCATAATCATTCAACAGGATTGTTGCTCAATTTGGCCTAAAATACGACTTTAAATGCCCAGCCAATTTGTGTAGAGTCACTATCTTTGCCAAAGCCATTTTAATATACTGCTTCATAAACTGTGCTGTGGCTATGGCCCAGCAGCCACAGTAGTTTATATTGGTTTATTTAAAAAATATATATAAATATATGTCAAGTCAACATTATGATAAAAAAGCAAAATCCTGTAACTAAATGTACCCTTACAGTATACCGACTCTTCAGAACTAAACTGAGAAATCTATATAAGGTTTCATTTATTGTGCTTCTTCAAACCACTCTGACTCTGGTCTACAACTTCGAGAACTCGTGCTTCCAGACAGTTCCAAAACATAGCTAGTTGTTGAAAGATTTTCACACATTTCTGAAATGCCCTCCTCAACACCCCACCCCCTCGCATATCGTAATAAATAAAACGACATTGCTCGTTTTAAAATGTTGGGCTGGTGGTGTAGTGTGCAACGTTTGAATCATTTTTTAGAAGAAAAAAAATCATTCCATTATTTTAATTCCAATTCTAGTTGCTTTGACTGCAGTAGGACTTCTTGGCTCTTGTTTGTAGCATGAGGTGTGTCACTGTCACAACCTGCAGAAAAGCATCACACTATGCATTCCACGTACTAGTTATGACCTTACAACACATACCATCTAAACAAGTCCTTGGCATTAGAGAACACATCTTGTTTTTTTTTAAATCAAGTACATTGTCATCCAAGAGACTTTATCTGCAAAGCGATGGTTTCTTGTTGAAATCTACCGGTAGCTATACTGTGGTCACTGGTGTGCAAGGAAGCAGCCATGGTTAGCATCAATGTGGCTGTTGTTTGGTAGCTCTTACAATGTAAATAGGTGACGCCATGCGCGAAATTATATATGACTTTAGACATGCAACACCGCGTCAATGTCACGAACAAACAGGTTTGCTGGCCAGACCCACGAGCGCATCATTTTTCATATATCGCAGTTGACAACGTTAGTATTCACTGAAGCCATCACGTTTAGCACACTGGGCTAGCTACGTCACCCCCCGGGTGGCTTCAGGACTAAAACGGCACACGACCACGTGTGGTTTTGCGTCTCCACAATAATCCCAACATCTGCTGCTCGCTCTCTGTGCCCTTGTGTTATTATTGACGCCTCTGACTCTCGCAGCGATCGGAGAATCTTCTCGAAATAGTTGGAAGAACAAACCTGAGGAGGCCGCCATCTTCTTCAGCCCGCACCACAGATCCAGAATCAAGCAGCCACAGTGGTGTGGTGTCGCCGTGACGTCACGGAGGTTAAAACAGCAGCAAGCAAGTCGAGGTTTTTTGTCTGCGTATATACTTCCGTCGTGCGACGGTTTTGCGGCGTTGCAAAGCTCTGCAAGGCAAGCAAAAATATATACCGGTATATATACACTTTACCGCGCAGCACCGTGGTACGGCCGTTTTTGAGTGAGCTACACTGCTACAGGGCCAGGCCAGTCAAACCAGCTGCACCTGATCCAGATGTATAAATATGGAATTACATGCGATTGAAACTAGCATAATAATTTTATGGCCGCTGACTGATCTAGTTAACATAGCCTATTCCCTATGCTTAAACAGATCATCACAGAATGAATATCAAGCTGTGCCGATCAGGTCTTCATTTCAGCATGACCTGCTAGAATTTGAAATCTTCATAAAAAGATATGCTATGCACAAATTAACAATCTAAAGATCACAGGACAAGACAATCCCTCAAAACATTGCTGGAGACATTTTGAAACAGAATGCAGCTTTTAATTTACAAATATCCGTCTATGGGTACAGTTAGACAATTCAAGTTATGGATCATACCTACACACAGATAGTAATTAGGGGACTGTAAGAATACAAAAAAAGTGAACAAATTAGATATTTTTCTCAGACTTCCAAAATGCCTCAAGCCATCTGTCAACATCAGATGCATAGTTTTTACCATAGCATGCTACATACAAATCCTGAAAGACGACTACCGGTACTGGAAGTTACCCCAGGCAAGACATCAAACATAATGTAACTACTTTTAAATATTAAAGAACATAACATTCATGCCATTCAAAACCATTTATTGTAGAGTTGTCCAGATACCATTTTTTCCCAGACCGATCTACACTTGTCAGTTGTCATTTATGCTTGTAGATCGGCTGTTTTGGGCGATTTGCTGCAGTGTTGTTGGGTCAGACTTCCTCCCGTTGCATTCGTTCAGCCTATAGTGTCAATTGGATGTTTTGGTACTCGGGTCAAAGTATCGGGGGGCCGGTTCCAGGTACAGAGTACGAGTACTTGAGGGGTGGTATCGCCACAAGTAGCCGATACCAGTATCGGTATCGATACAACTATTGTTTACCACAATAACCACAGAGACGATGAAATCACTTTGTAGCTCTCCAGAAAACAGGATATTCAAACTTAATTATATAAACCCCCCCAGTGATGGTTTAATGTTCAAAGGTGTGAGATTACTAATGACTGTACAATACAAGAACTGGGTGTGGCCTAGTTAGGCAAGTAGACGGACAGTCTTTCCAGTGACCATCAAGAAATCCTCATCGGCCAAGGCCCGGAGTGCTTCATCAAACAGATCCTTAGTAATTGCCTGAAAAACAGGACAACAGAAGAGTTTTTTTTTTTACAAATCTGATCTTGATGTCCCTCAATCGGATTCAGAATGTATGTAGATTTAAAGGTATATTTCACTTTCAAAACTTTATAATAGGCCAAAAAAATATATTTACCGCTTCAGACTGTGCTCTGAGGTCATCAAACAGTTGATGGTATTTCATGGCTGGTGTCTTTCCCTTTGCCTGAATGAGTTTCTTCAGGGCCTGGGCGACTTCCTCCTTGCGCTTGCGTGCTGTGGCACTCATTCCTGTGACAAAGATGGCCGATTATTATTTAATTGAATGAAAGCTTCTTTAATATCTAATATTAATAATAAAATAATTATCGCACAACTCATTTAACCCATTTCGGGCGGGAACCCCTTTTGGTGTTTTAAGCATTACGTTATACTTTAGCTATTGAAAAATAGCAGATCTACAAGCTCATAGCGCGCCACCTATTATCGGTCCCTGGAACGACATATTTTCAGATGGGGGTCGGCAGCCTATTACATATAATTTCTGGGATCCTTGACATGAAATATTGAGCACCACTGACAGCAACAGAAAACTGTCAGATTTTTTTAAAATTTCGACATCAGGCCTAAATGGGTTAAAATGGCAGCATCTGGCAAGCCCTGGGTTGTATGCATACCTGTTGTGAGAATGGCGATGTCCACAAACCCGGTCCTCGGGTCCGTGGCCGACTGCTTGAGGGCCTCGCGGTGCAGCCGTTTGGCTTCCTCCACATCGATGGTTTCTACCTTGTCGGAGAAGCGTACCTTGGCGTGCGCCTCCGCCAGGCGGATCAGGGACTCCAGCTGCCTGGGGTAGGCGGACACCATGCCGCGGCCGCTGCCTACTTTCCTCATCTCCACGTAAGCCTGCCAACAAGATTAGTCAGTCCAGTTCAGTGTCGTTTTTGGCAGCAAATTTCTATTTTAGTCATAGTCATAGTCTCTTGAATAGTTTATTTAGTTTTAGTCGCATTTTAGTTACCTGGAATGTTTTAGTGTTAAGTCTAGTTTTAGTCGACTAAATATCATACGATTTTAGTCGACTAAATCTACAGGTGATTTAGTCGACTAAAATGTATTTTGGAGGGCCTTGATGCCGTCGAAATGACCGATTTTACACTTGTTGAAAATAGCCGATCTACAAGCTCACAACGTGTCACGTGAGCTTGTAGATCGGCTATTTTCTGCATGCAACCAAGTGTTACATGACCTATACTGGATCTCTTGTCCACTAGTCCCTCACTAACATTTTAGTCTAGGTTTTATTTGTTGACAAAAGTCAATATATTTAGTCTTCGTTTTAGTCATCATGGCTTAGTTTCCATTTAGTTTTCCTCAGTGAAAAAAGGTAGTCGACGGACATTTTTCGTCTTAGTTTTAGTCGACGAAAACAACACTGGTCCAGTTACGGATGCCTCAAACGGCTTGGTTGAGTTCTGTTGATGAAACTAATGTGCACTGCACTGTGCTATGCATGTTATGTGAAAATAACAGGTTTTAAACAGCTAGCATTGCGACAAAACTCTTTTGTCTTTTAAAATGGGCGGCGGTGGGCTCAGGGGTAGAGTGGCTGAATGGTAAACGCAAGGTTGCAAGTTCGAACCCGGGCTCCCCCAGAGTTCGTGTCGAAGTGTCCCTGAGCAAGACATTGAACCCCCTAATTGCTCCTGATGTGCAGGTTGGTGCCTTGCATGGTTTCCGCCGCCATCGGTGTATGAATGCGTGTGAATGGGTGAATGTAATGCACAATCTATGTAAAGCGCCTTGGATAAAGGCACTATATAAATGCACCATTTAAAGGAGAATTCCATACTAGAAGGCTTTCTTACCTTTATTTGTAGTTGTTACGTCCCCCACCAAAGAGGTCCAGGTGTTATTTCGTGCAAAAGTGCATTATTGGCTATTTCCCCTAATATAAGCCCTCAATGGGGGTTGGGTTTTTGTGCTAATTTCCTTATTTCCATCGAAATAAGTAGTAAAGTGTGATTTTTGAGCGATGGAAATAAGCGAATTAGCACAACACCCCATAGGCCCATTTAATTCAATGCAATGCAATTCATTGAGGGCTTATGGTAGGGGAAATGGCCAATAATGCGCTTTTGCACAAAATAACACCTGGACCTCTTTGGTGGGGACGTAATAACTACAAATAAAGGTAAGAAAGCCTTCTAGTATGGAATTCTCCTTTAATGCGTTTTCAAAAACAGGTGATTAATTTAGGATACAAATTACAACACCAAACGAGCAAGCTATAATAGTCATTACCTCAATGAGGGCCTGGCCGGCCTCCTCGTTCAATTTGGGATGTATGCATGTTTTTGCATATGCAATGTAGTCCTTCAACACGGCCATGTCAAGGTGCTCCTCCTCCAGTTGCTCCTCACTCTGGTAGTACAGCGCCACCAAGTGGTGGGCCAGCCTGCGGTCGTATGCCTCGTCTTGGGGGTCCAGCATCAGGAAAATGAGGTCAAATCTGAGTGGAAGCAATGACAGTTTTACAGCAGAAGTACATGGCAACGGTGTTCTGTAGAAAAGTGGTTCCCAAGCATTCAGTGGTGGAAAAAGTACTCAATTGTTTTACTTAGGTAAAAGTACCAATACTGCCATTTAGAAGTACTTCGTTGCAAGTAAAAGTACAAGTAAAATGTACTTAAAGTACTAAAAGTACTCATATTGCAGAATGTCCCATTTCACAAGTTGTGTACAAAATGTATTGAAAATAGCTGATCTACAAGCTCACATTGTGATCGGCTATTTTCAAATTGCCAAAATGTATAGCGTTGAAGTAGTTCAAATCTCCAAAGTAACTAGTAACTAAAATGTTAAAATAATTGTTGTGAAGTAAAAGTACAAATTTTGGCTCCGAGATGTATAGAAGTAAAAGTACTGGGAATTGGGAAATACTCAAGTAAAGTACAAATACCTGAATATTGTACTTAAGTTCAGTACTTAGGTACAAATACTTAGTTACTTTACACCACTGCAAACATTATCACGTCAAGTACCCCAAAATGTATATTTATTTGGCTGCAGTTCCCCCATCTGAATAGCCTGGTGAAACCACTCCCCCTGCTGGACAACATTTGCATTCTGCCAGCAGGGAGAGTCTGGGAACTCTCAGGCAGAGATGATGTACTCCGGTCCAATTCTGGCCGGAGCGATATGCGGCCGCTAGAGGCGAGATCAACGCGAGACATATTGAAGCGCTGCCACAGCGCAAATGTAAACACAACCTAACAAGACTACAACTCGAAATTATTATGGAGATTTCAAATGTTTGTCCCGCTGCTTCCGGGTTCATCGTTTCTGCTTGAGAGATCCCAGATGCAGGCAGGAGGAGGGAACAGGTGAACTCAATAGAGGGTATGCGCATGACATCATCATAACCGGAAGTAATGCGGGAACGCCTACTGAGTGGCAAAAAAATACTTTCTGGCCTTGACAGCCCATATATCCAAAGAGAAAGGTCCTATTTGATTGCATTATATGACTTTAATCAACATTAAATCTGCTATTCACTTTATGCCTGCGCATACCCTCTATACTGCAATCTGGCGGAGTCAGGTTACCATCTGAAACCTGTATGCAGCAATATTCATTCTGTTATCACCTTGACAAGAGCGTGTGAGGGAGCTGAATGTTTTCAATGGTGGTCTTCTTGGGGTTCCACTGAGACTCCACTGGGTTGGCTGCTGCCAAGATAGAAGTGCGAGCATTCAGCTGGCAAATGATCCCAGCCTGCAGATATCAAAAAGGAACATAGGACGGTGATAGGTATAGATTGGCAAACGTTTGTTGTCCCCAGACCTAAAGGAACGAGTTAGCATTTTCTATTTGTCTCTGCCAGGCTGCAGGCGTGGCCGAGCCTTGGCCTGTGCACAGATAATCTCCGGCAGTTAAGCCGATCGACATGAAACGGTGCACACCTAGTACTCCCTGAAGGCCATAGCAGAACCTCTGCCCCAAATGTTTCACATCAGCTTTTTAAAATCGCATCACTAGGAGTGGTCCATTTGAACAAAACGCCTCAAATCATGAATGTGATTGCCGTGTAACTTTGCTCTCACATCACACTAAAACAAGGAAGTAATGCCATACGAAGAAAAACAAATTGGGGTTTTCACATTTTGTTTTAAGAATTTTTAGAAAATTGTAGATTATCTTGCGGAACAAAACATTTAAGTGTCTTGAACATTTATTTGCCATGAACGCTATTTTTTTTAAAGCAATGATCACAAATCCATTGTAAAAATCCTATCCCCAAAAATCCCATGGACTTTGAGAGAACCTGGACGGTGCCAATGTCCTGCTTCAGACTATTGAATGGACCACTATTATTCAGTTACCTGGCATGAACATAATCCAGACCATTCAAGGTTTAACCCATTTAGACCCGAGGACGATTCTACAAATGTCTTCTAAATCATGACAGTTTTCTGAAAAACATTTTCATGTCAAGGAGACCCAGAATTATATGTGTATATATATATATATATATATT
Source organism: Electrona antarctica (assembly GCF_951216825.1). Lineage (NCBI taxonomy): Eukaryota > Metazoa > Chordata > Actinopteri > Myctophiformes > Myctophidae > Electrona > Electrona antarctica. Next base: position 2,811,278 of record NC_136800.1, on the reverse strand, counting down.
CAAAGATTTACGCCACATTTTCACGATTTCTCAAAAATAGTTCATAGAGCGGCACTCAGTGCCACGCTATGAGCTTGTATATCTGCTATTTTTCCAACAGCTAAAGCACAACACAATGCTTAAAAACACCAAAATGGGCCAATGTTCACCCAGTGACCACATCTTTCACAAAGCCACATACTGTACAGTTCATTTTCTTGCTCATATTAGGCTCACACCTTAGCAATGGAGAGGGTCTGCTGCTCCATGACCTCGTGCAGCACGGAGCGCGTGCTGTCGCTCATCTTGTCGAACTCGTCGATGCAGCAGATGCCGTTGTCGCTCAGCACCAGGGCGCCGGTCTGCAGGACGGTCTGCTTGGTCTCGGGGTCCTTCATCACGTAGGCCGTGAGGCCCACGGCGCTGGAGCCTTTGCCCGACGTGTACTGCCCGCGCGGCACCAGGTTGAACACGTACTGCAGCAGCTGAGACTTGCTGGTGCCGGGGTCTCCGCAGAGCAGGATGTTCACCTCGGCGCGGAAGTTGCCCCTCCCCGTCTGACTGAAGTCCTTGCGAGTGCCCCCAAACAGCTGCAGCAAGATGCCCTAATTTGTGGGGGGGAAACGACAACGTTACAGTCTAAAATAGTGTAGTGCTCACAACTGCTGTATTTTGACTGGTAACAGGTACGGTCGCCCCTAAACCATCTCGCCCCTCGATTTTTCCGCCGACCGCTCGGTGCCGCGGTTCATGCATTCTTTATTTTGTTTTACTGAGAATAAGGTTAGAAATAAGTTTAGGTTTAGACATAGTTTTACTGGGGTTAAGTTTAGGAATAGGGTTAGGTTCAGGCATAGTTTTACTGAGGTTGAGGTTAGGAATAAGGTTAGGTTTAACCGTTTAAGCATAATTTACGTGGGTTACTTTAGGAATACCAGGCCGTGCAGTTCCGCCGGCTGTACGCCCGGGGCGAGTTGGTAAAGGGGCGAGTTGTTTTGGTATTCTTTTGACCAACACCAATTATATACTATCCTCAATTGCGTTGCTCTGCTTATGTGGAGATCTGTGGTTGAATAGGAATTTTAAACCATTGCTGCTAAACACATGCTCATAACCCAATTAGCCCTTTGCTAAATCCCTCCCCAACCCGTCCTTGTCCAATAGGCACGTTAGCAGCGAAGAGAGTCCTTCTCACCCATTGAGATGCATGTTTAATGACGGGATTTCTCCATACAAATAATGGATCATTTCAGAAGAAAAACCTTCTAAAATCTGGTCAACCAGGCCTGCAGTAGGCTTTTTTATTTATTTAAATATAGAAGTGTTTATTTGTTCGTCTCTAAATGTTCTGATGAATTGAAAAAGGTGGACCCTGTTGTAAACAGGTGTAATGATTTATCAGTGCATCGTCCACAGTAACTGTACTGAGTTGTGCTTTCATGTGAAATGTACCCATTCTGCAAACTGTTAATAAATACTTCAATCAATCAATATGCACTGGGCAATGTGCATCACATTATTTAAATAAACTAGAAATACGAGGAAATGACAGAGGGATAAATCAACTTTTAACGACCACCCGGTCATTAGTATTATTGCCATCACCTGGGTGGGTCAGTCGTGTAAATGTTCAACAACACAGCCATGCAAAACAACATTGACAGCTATGAGGTGGGCGAAAGCTTGAGCTGCATAGCAACAGTTGCTAAACTATTTGGATTGGCATTGGACAAATCGCTTTAACACTAGCGCGTCGGAGCGGTCAGGCTGACCGATTTTGAAATTTTGAAGTGGATTTTCTTTGCCCATGAAGTCCTGAGAAAGTTCCCCTTGCATGACTTTTTCTAAATGTTCGATTCAAACCATCTCTGTTTTTTTTTTCATCTGAAACGTTTTGGAAATATGATTTTAGACATAATTCTACTAAAATGTCTGCTCTTTTGCGGTCCGTGGGACCGCTCTTAGAGCCCTCACCCTTTCTCCCCCACAAGCCGTGCTGTTCACACCTTCCTCCCGGCTGGAGACGGGCATTGTTCAAGCTAATGTGTCATTTGCATTCCAACCTACATGTGGAAGTCCACATGTAGGCAAACTTACATTACAAACTTACATAAACTAAATGTTGTTTTAGATGTTATATTTCTTATATGCGGTTTGCAGAAATAACGATGTCTGACTTTATTTCTCGAAACGGAAAAAGAAATATGTTGACTATACACACCATCTTTAGCATAATTATGTTGGAATAATAAAGTTTATAGCATTGTGACTATGTCGCGCATATTCATTTCATATATCAGCGCATCAAAAATATTTTTACTTTATTTTTCGGAGGGCACGCTAAACGAACAGTGTAAAAATGACATGAATCAATGACATGAATCATTCCAACGCGATAGACCTCCTTCCCTATAATGTATCCCCTCTATATAAAAATGACAATATATAACGCTAATGTCGTATTTATTTTATTGTCTCGATACAAAGATGGACAGTGTAATTGCTGCGCAAGGGTAATTAATTATAGTGACATGTGAGCGCTATATTGAATATATAGCGCTCAGATCGTCACTATAATTATAGTTTCTGAAATGAAAAAGAAAATATGGTGTGTTGACTGACTGGCGTATTGTTTCCACCTATATCTATTGAGCATAGCTAAATAAATACATGTTGACTATACACGCCATCTTTAGCATAATTATATGGGATAATAAAGTTTATAGCATTGTGACTGAGCTGTGCATGACATTTCCTGTTGGCTGTTTTCAATTAAATGACTTGTGTATAATATGAATAAATGCTACATCCTACATTTATTTTGTACCGTAGGCTATAGTTTTTGAACGAATATTACCATGTAGGCCTGAAATGTTTGGTGTTACATCACAAGCATGCATGTGTGACATCAAATCCTTTATACACATTTTTTGCATCGTAGTTGCAAGGTGACAAGAGCAGGAATGTGCGACATAGGAACGTGGTATGGTACAGAAACTAGCTATAGCTAGCGCTATATTGAATATATAGCGCTCACATCGTCACTATAATTATAGTTTGGTAAACTGAAATGAAAAAGAAAATAACTTTTCTGCACGCGACCAGTGGAACTGATTTCCACGCATCACGGCTCTCTTTTTTCTCTCTCCCTCCCTCTCTCGTGGAGAGGGAGAAAATATCCAAGTAACTGACGGTGAGGTATGCGGAAGTGCATTTTAGATAACGCTGTAGCACTATTTGTGGCGGTGATGCGTCACATGACTTGATCTATCCTATGGTGTATATATAAACCGTGCTGCTGCTACGGATCTCTCTGCTGGCACAATAAATCAAATATATATAAATGACATCGATCATAGGCGGCGGCTAGGCCAGGCTTAGCCTTCCCAACAATTATGCTGGGTATTTTTAAAATATATATAGGCTAATATGTGGCTAGCCGGCCGCTCCCAAACTCCCAACTCCTTTGTCTGTAGCCTAAACTTTTCTGATTTGCACGCACGCACGCACAGCTGTCGCGCATATTCATTTCATATATCAGCGCATCAAAAATATGGTGAAATATGGTGTGTTGACTGACTGGCGTATTGTTTCCACCTATCTATTGAGCATAGCTAAATAAATACATGTTGAAAAATAACTTTGAGTTGTCCTGTCGAGTTGAAACGCTGCCTTGAATTAGTTGGAATGTGACATTTAGAAGACAATGGCAAGTCGTCAACCCCCCGCCACGGGGGGAGAGGTGTGAAGAGATGCAGGGAGAGAGTGGCCAATGGAATTGCACGAAAAACACCGGTCAGCCTGACCGTTAGCCGTCATAGTAGTAGTGATTTTAATTCAGACATGCTAGTGTTAAGGGGTGGGATTTCGCCCAAGGATGGCGCTGACCGCCTTCATACCGTACCTTCTTGATGTCTTCGTGTTCATAAATGCTAGGCGCCAGGGCAGAGGCGAGGCGTTCGTACACGTCCGGCTTGGCCGCCAGCTCCTTCAGGGTCTGCACGCGGTCCTCCGTGAAGAGCTTCTGCTCGTTGTCGTCGTCGATGCCGTGAAGGCGCTTCACGTCTGTCTTGCGGAAGTGGATGGCGTCGATGTGCGTCTTGTACACGGACTTCACGTTGCTCTGCCTGGGGTTGACGCGCATGGGTACGGCCCTGTAGATGCCTAACGAGGGACATTTGGGAGATTCGTTAACACATTGTTAACACATGGGTACGGCCCTGTAGATGCCTAAACGAGGGACATTTGGGAGATTCGTTAACACATTGTTACGGCCCTGTAGATGCCTAAACGAGGGACATTTGGGAGATTCGTTAACACATTGTTAACACATGGGTACGGCCCTGTAGATGCCTAACGAGGGACATTTGGGAGATTCGTTAACACATTTAGACCTGAGGTCGATTCTAAAACAATGTCTTCTAAATCAAGACAGTTTTATGAAAACCCCCTATGTTTCTATGTCAGTCGTTCTCAAACATTTTCATGTCAAGGACCCCCAAGATTATATGTAATTGGCCGCCGACCCCCCATCTGAAAATATGTTGTTCCAGGGACCCCCCCCCCCCCCCCAGGAAGCAAATATTTGAGTTAAAAACGTTGGTTCTGAAAGAATATATATTCAAAGCGTTGCACTACATTTTCACAATTTTTCAATAGCTAAAGTAATAACATAATGCTTAAAACACCAAAAGGGGTTCCCGCCCCAAAATGGGTTAAGGGTGAAAGGTACACCGACACAAGAACCAAACTTCAGTGAGTGACATTTAGAACAGAGCTGCATTTATCTGAATAAAACTATATATATATATTTTTACGAGCTTACCGGTGATGTTGATACGATCTCCCGGCTGTACTTTGTCAACTAGGTCATTGTGGGCGTAGATGATGGTGGTGTGAGGGGTCTGACCAGCAGGCATATCTTCAGGAGACTCTTGGATCTTTATCTGTTTTAACAGAATAGTCAAACTTGATTTATACTTGTATACATACTACAGTACAAAAAAAATAATAGTCACTCTAAAGACTCAAAGCACCACATGCTACGCCCGCCGTGAGCTTGTAGATCTGCTATTTCGGGTGTGAGACAAAGTCATACAACAGATTCAAGATGAGGCATAATTCAGTACATATGAGAAGGTATGGCAATATATATACACACAAGTACATGTAGTCTAATTAGCTCTTATTTCACATCCTCTTGCAAGAGTACGACGTCTGTCGCTTGCAGAGCGCCAAACTGCCCCCCCCCTGAAGCAACCTCAAAGCCCTCCCCCCCAACCTCACGTCCCACGTAAAAATAAAACTCACCATCTGCTTGTCCGAGAACGCCGAGCGGTTGTGAACGAGGGCCAGGCTGTGGGTGTTGTTGCAGTGGCGGCACACGGCGGGCTCGGAGATGCGGCCGCGGTCGACCTCCACGCGGACGCTGTAGCTGCACACCTGGCACTGGAAGAAGGCCTCCTGCATCTCGGGGATGAGCTGCGAGGTGCGCGTCACCATGCCGCTGATGGTGATCAGCTGGTCGATGTCTGGGGGTTGGGGGGAAAACAGCAGAGGCTTGAAGTCAAACCCCAATGCACTAAATATGGGTTTCTTATTGTGCAAGTTGTCCAATTGAGTCACTGTGTGGGTGTTGTTGAGTATCTGGACAGATCAGTGTTGATTTTTGGCAGCAAATTTCGATTTTAGTCACAGTCTCTTGAATAGTTTATTTAGTTTTAGTCACATTTTAGTCACCTGGAATGTTTTAGTGTTGGTCTAGACTAGAGAACAGCGGATGAGCTTTTTTGTCACCCGAATCCGCGTGTGCATAATTATAATCCGCCCGTTATCCGCAATTTATTAATTAATCCAATTTATTAATGCGCACCACCCGCAATCCGCTGCGCAGGGAAGCGCCGCCAATCTACAAGCTCACAACGCGTCGCAGCGTCGCGTTGTGACAACTTGTGAGCTTGTAGATCGGCTATTTATACTACTTGTACAAACAATGTCACTCACCACTCTCTCGACAGTTCACCAATGTTACGTAGTGGTTGTATATATCCATTTCCATGGTAACACGTCGTCCACGTTTTCGCGACGTATTTTCATACAGCATATCCAGCGGTCATCGGCGGCAGGGTAAAGAACTTAATCACTCCCAGTCCCACGCCGAACGTATATTCCTCCCTTCTGTTTTACTTAGTTTTAAGTTTCTCTCAGACTCACTAGCTGCCTGTTAGCAACTTTAGCGTAGCTGCCTGTAGACTGTAGGAGACCACTGTGTTGTTGTTGTGCAACAGGACCAAACTTCATAGGCGGCTAATTTGTGCCAGATCATGGAAAATGATTAAAATAAAATACTACTACTAATGCACGCACACCGAGATTGTGTGCGTTTTAAAAGCTATAATAAGCATATAGATAGATGCCATTCATTTATTTCCCGCATTATTTCACCCACGGTTTATCCAATATTAATTTATAATATATTGAATTGACCCTAATCCACCCTAAACTGCGGTTCACCCGCGGCTAAATCCGCCACCCGCTGGTCTCTAGTCTAGACTGAAATGTATTTTGGCGGGCCTTGATGGCGTCAAAATGGCTGATTTTACACTTGCTGAAAATAGCTGATCTACAAGCTCACAATGCGTCGCAGCGCGATGTAGATCGGCTATTTTCAGCATGCAACCAAGTGTAAAATTACTTGTCTTTTACTTACACGGGATTTCTTGTCCACTAGTCCCTCCCTAACATTTTAGTCTAGTTTATTACGAAATTGTCAATATATTTAGACTTAGTTTTCATTTAGTTTGCCAGTGAAAAAAAAAATAGTCGACGAACACTTTGTCATAGTTTTAGTCGACGAAATCAACACTGGAGCGAGCAGAAGCTTGAAGTCAAACCACAATGCACTTATACCCAATCAAATCATTAAATATGGGGCTTCATATTGTGCAAGTTGTCCAAATGATTCACTGTGTGTGTGTGGGTGTTGTTGAGGGGCTAGTATATCTGTACACATTATGTTATGCTAATGAGAATGCTCTGCTCACCCTCGGGGTTAAGGCTCCTCATGTTCCTGGTCTTCAAAGCGTTGTACGGGCGTACTTGGATCTGATGCTCCAGGATGGAGTCTGGGAAACGGTCGAAGAAGAGCTCGTTGACGGCCATGTCAAAGGTCGGGATCACCTCCTGTTGAAGACAAAATATTTCAATGAAAAAGATGGACCCACTGGCCATGTATTCATTTTGTGGTCTTCCATAATACGATTGGGGTTGGACACCAATGCCCGATTTACTCTTTTGGCGACCATGTGTCACTCGACAAAAACAATACTTTTTTTTCCCAACCGAAGTGACAACGGACGTGTCAACAACTATGCTTTTACGCTACACCTTTTCCCACCAAAGCATAAATCAAGAATAACACCACAGTTAAACAGTCCGAAACCCAATAGGGACAGCTATACTAAAAGTAAAAATCACACCTGTGTGAACTGAGTGGTGTAAGGTCTTATATAGACTGATCAGCAGTGGTCTGACGTAATGTCTGACGTAATTAAATCATAGCAACCGTGCTCATTTTTGAGTGGTGTAAACCACTCCTACAACTGGCTTTTGTGTGCAGAAAAAAATGAGCATGGTTGCTATGTTCAAAATAATTTCTGACGTAATTAAATCACACCCGGGTGAACTGGATGACCGTAGCAACCATGCTCATTTTTTCTGCACAAAAAAAGCCAGTTGTGAAATCACATCCGGGTGTGATTTCATTACGTCAGATCAGAGCTGATCAGGCTATATAATACCTTACACCACTCAGTTCACACGGGTGTGATTTTTTTGGTACGGACAGACACGGGTACATAGCTTTTTTGAGTGGTGTAAACCACTCCTACAACTGGCTTTGTTATTGAGTGGTGTAAACCACTCTTACAACTGGCTTTGTTAGTGCAGAAAAGATGAGCATGGTTGCTACGGTCACCCGGGTGTGATTTCATTACGTACAACTGGCTTTGTTAGTCTGTGCAGAAAAAATGAGCATGGTTGCTACGGTCACCCAGTTCACCCGGGTGTGATTTCATTACGTCAGAGCTGATTTCATTACGTCAGAGCTGATCAGGCTATATAATACCTTACACCACTCAGTTCACACGGGTGTGATTTTTTTGGTACGAACAGACACGGGTACAAAGCCAGTTGTTGGAGTGGTTTACACTAGAGCTGGGACTCGATTAAAAAAATTAATCTAATTAATCAGAGGCTTTGTAGTTAATTAATCTCGATTAATCGCATTTTAATCGCATATCAATATTCAACCCGAGAACAGTGAGAAACCTTTTTTTTCAAATGTTTTTTGGTATTCCAGTGAATAGTGACTACGGGATTCCACTCATTTTCAACATTTTACTGTCATTAATATACCTTAGAGTTGTTGTGTGGATATAATAAAGTCCCCCCCATTCTGTGTTGCCTAGAACTGGAGGTCTGAAAAAAATCAGTAACATTATGAAGTACATCTCAGTGAAGTCACAAAAATGTACTTCATAATGTTACTGTTTTTTTCAGACCTCCAGTTCTATAGGCAACACATAATGGGGGGACTTTATTATTTCCAGTGCACACAACTCCATAGAAAAATGTTGAAAATGAGTGGTATTCCCCTTTAAGCAATACAACTTTTTTATCCCAACAGATAAACAAGAGCAGCAAGTGCCTATATAGTGTCTTCAGTGTGTATATGAATACTCAAATGTGCTTTACATGGCGGGGCATGAGAACAACTTTATTATGGGGGTAACATTTCACATGAGGTTGGGGCTGACCCACGCTTGCTACTTCAGTATGTTTCGCATCGAGGACAGCTTGACAGCTTCGTGCTGTGGTGAAATCACTGCGTCTCCGGTGGTCTGTGAGACATGTTAAACTGAAGCAGCTAGCAAGCCTAGCATAGAAGCTAACGTTGGTCATAAATGGATCCTTTCCTTCTGACATTGCACACAGCCATGCCGCTATCCACGCGTCCATCCGATAGCTTTTACATCTAAATGTCCCATCCATGGAGCAAAAGCGATATAAGCGGCTTCTTCATTCGATTAATTTGGGTTTGGGCTTTCTGACGGAGCTGTAGCCTAGTGAACAACTGCTGCTGCTGCTGCTGCTCGCGTGCCGCAGCCTATTCAGTACTACTAGAAACGCACCCAGTGAGAAACGTTCCGCGGTGGAAAAAAAAGGTGCGATTAAATGCGTTAATTTTTTTAACGCGTTAATTTTTCTGTAGTTAATTAATCTCAATTAACGCGTTAAAGTCCCGGCCCTAGTTTACACCACTCAAAAATGCATGCAAAGGACTTTATATAATAGCACCCACCATCCAGAGCCATCTAATAGAAGAGGTACGATATTGAGGGGGCAGAAACCGAGCGCTCGAGCGCTGTTCATGCAGCCTGAACTGAGACAAGCTGGAGTTGGAAATACATTGTTTTCAACTAGGGCGGCGCAAATAAGAGCTATTTTAACCATGTGTGCAACATGACACCTGTTTTAAAGTATTGTACAGTAACAACTAAAGTCTCTCTAATGTTTATGTTGTACTATTACTACAAAACAATCTAAAATAAAAGGGATTTAAGATCATTAAAGCTGGGCTGTTGCCCGAGTCCAATGCATTTCTGCCTACTTCCGGTCCAGGACATGTCCCAGTTGGTTGCCCCCATTCTCAATAGAAGTCTATGTAGGAGAACCGCCATTGGACTGAAGCCCCATGAAGTGAACGCAGTTTGCGTAACTCTGTCTGTATCTAAGGCTCTGGTAGACATGAACCTAAATATATTCTGTGGAGACATTACCTGCGGGTAGCAGATGAGCTGCCTGTACAGTTCCGCATCAAAGGACTGGACATGTCCACTATTGACATTTAGGACAGGCTCTCCGACAACACTGATCTACAAGGCAAAAAAGCAAATGATGTTACAGAAAGGCCATTATATTGATGCTCATTTACACAGTGGCTCTCAAACATTTAGGTCAGGGATGGGGAAACTGGCGGCCCGGGGGCCACATGCGGCCCCCACATTCACTTAATGTGGCCCATATATTATTTATTTCATCCGTTGCAATTCCAAACATGCAAACATGAGACCCGCTTTAATTACTTCAGTCTATAGATTAGTGGTTTAACGAAAATGTCTGTTTTATGTCCAATGTATTTTGTTCATAAAGTCAACATAACTATAACTAAATGCATTTGAGATGATATATATAAAAAGGTTACTTTTCAGGATTCCAATTAAAAAATTGCCAAAAACATAATTCAGGATTTAAATTAAAATATAGCAAAAATAGCTGCAAGCTCAAAACGCGTCGCAGTGCGACGCGTTTTGAGCTTGTAGATCGGCTATTTTTGCTACGACAGTATGCTCCTCTGGAGTGAGTGTGGAAATATAGTGGCCCTCTCCATCGTCAAAGTTGCCCACCCCTGATTTAGGTCATAGCCCATTAGCCCCAAATTGATATGCATTTGGGTTGCACTCAAACCCCCCATCTGTAAAGCTTTTGTGCCAGGGAGTTACGGGAACCTCCAAAAAGAGATGCTTTACTTAAAATCTTTTCAACACGATTCAAAACGTTTCACGATTCATGCTTAAAAAAAATAGTACATCTATTATTTTTGAAAATTGATTTTGATGCTATATTCACTTATATGGGGTCCCTAAAAACCCAATTTGAGAACCATTGACATGTTAACACACATTTATGTACACATGATGAGAGATGATAAGTATTTGACCTCTTCCAGCTTCTGCATGTACAGCGGCTCATTCAGGTCCAGACCAGCGTTCTCGTCCTCATTGGAATTGGTATCGATGAATCTCTGCAGGAACCTCTGTGGGCAAGCCGGAAAACACAAACATTACATTGACTTGGAGATATTTTGTGACATGAGTTTGTTTTATGATCTTTTTTTTTTCCTCGTAGTTTTTTATCCCACGATTTTGTAACCCATTTTTTCACCGAGTGTCAATTTTCTCTCTGGACACTCAATCCGTCAAATCCAAGTCCAAGCTGCTTCTTTTCACCTGACAAAGGGGGGGGGGGGGGGGGGTTCCCTGGTTGGACGTAACGCGTGGAAGAACACGTTATTCCAACCAGTTCCTTTCCCCTCCATCAGGCTGGCCCGGGTGGCCCAGGGGGAGACAGTTTTTATGATCTGAAATACCTATGTTTCTGTATCAGTGGTGCTCAATATTTCATGTCAAGGACCCCAAAAATGATATGTAATTGGCCACCGACCCCCATCTGAAGTTATTCCAGGAACCCCTCAGAAGCAAAGATTTTAAAAACGTTCGCTCTGAAAGAATATATATTCAAAGATTTGTGCCGCATTTTCACGATTTTTCAAAAAATAGCAGACCTACAAGCTCGTAGCGCGGCACTCGGTGCCGCGCTATGAGCTTGTAGATCTGCTATTTTTCGATAGCTAAAGTATAACATAATGCTTAAAACACCAAAAGGGGGGATCATCATGGTCGTCTCATACCTGAAACTTCTCCTTGCAGGTTCCCACGTTGACATCGGTGCCCCAGATAACCAGTCTCTGGCCAGCATTCTGTTCAGCGGCCAGTGTTCCATCAGTACTTGGCTGGGAGAGACACAAATTAAACACAACGTTAGAGCAACTATATGGTTTGTTTCTGTTCGGTTTCTGTCATGATTACATTGTGTGTAAAATGGTTTTTTAACCACTTTCAACCTGGCATCCAATATTTTGGGCATGTCATTAATAATTATAGGGTTTCAGAGTAAAACGGCACACATCCTCCGATCTTGATGCTGAGCCAAACTGTTAAACTTAACAGATATCATGAACAAAAAAAAAGCAACGGCTCGCAACTCACTTTGTAATGCGTGATTTATTTCTACGAACGCTTTAAGACATAGACCCGCCTTTGGTGATAGATGATGTGATGACAGGCGATAGGCGTAGTATTCTAAAAGGCACAGATGACTCTCCAGAATTAAAGGCAAACGAATATTGTTTACGTGGTTTGCTTTGATTGAATTGTGATTTGATCACAATGTTGGGTGTTCTAATAAATACAGTGTCGTATTCGGTCTAATACTACAAAGGATAAAGCTGAAGGGAATAGTATTAAAAAAAAGTCCCTTTTTACAGTACAATAATGTTTCATGTTTATGTTGACATCTCTAGCGTGCTTTCTTATGGATACTGTTATTGACATAACATAAGTTTACCGTCATGAATCATGTCATGATTGTCATGCGGCGACGATGTAGGGTTTTCTAATAAATAGGCTACAGTGTTTGTGTTGATTAGCGTGGGTCCATATCCTACAAAGGATAAAGCTGAAGGAATAGTATATTATTATTATCGCTAAAGTTTTAATAGTATTATGGCTAAGCTTCTCCCTACTTCTCGCCCTACTTCCTCTACTCTTCTTCCGACAGCAGCAGCATAGCTAGCCAATCAGAGGCAGGCAGGGCGTCACCAAGGGCGGGTCTATGTCTTAAAGTGTTCGTAAGAAAGAAATCACGCCTTTGTAATGCTCCGGGTACATTTATTCACAATCACAGCAGGCAGGATATACAAAGTACAATCTTCAAACATTTCAAATAATGTCAAAATTTGGGGGGGGAAAAAGTGTGAGCTTACGATTCATTGCATGACAAAGCTTATATATGGCTTATGTAAACACACACAATGCACAAGGTGAAACAATCACCACTCTGACTAGTGACTATAATCTTTTGTTTACACTGACCTGCTCAGAGTGCAGATCCACTTGAGGTGCCTTCCGGACTGAGCCCAAGTCAGGTCGCTGTCTGGCCGGGGTGCCCCGCACACCACTGCGGGGGGTCCCCTCCACTCTGGAGCTGGGGGTCCCGTACATGAGAGGAGAGCTCATGTCAATCTCACTGGGAGGGACTGAAAGATAATCAAGCCATCATTAAAACCCTTAAGTTAACTGAAGATTGTTGTCCATCTCAAGCAAAATCCTATACAACGTTGAATCATCAGTCAAAGTGATGTTGAAGTTTGGTAGAAAGTCCAAATATAGTTAAAAAAAAATGAATAGAGAATTCTGCCATAGAGCGGCCAGAACCGAGATGACTGGAGACGCCGATGGAGGGCTCGTCTGAGGACGACGTAGAGAGAGAGAGAGAGCGTCGCAGTCCCGTCCCCCTTCATGGCGACGAGCAGCCCGGAAGAGAATTTCCCAGACGTTTCAGAAAGTATTTATTTAAAGACTTTTTTAAGGCTCGGACAAAGCCAACTCGGATCTCGACAACTCATGACAATAAACAAATGAAAGAAGAAAAACAAAAAAGTGTTGTACCCTGCCCTCCCCCCCCCCTTCTAATTATTTGTTCGGCATTTACTTCAAGGATTAATGCATTTATCAAGGATTATTATGATACCTTCATACCCATTATGATTCCTTGCCACTTTCAAAAGCGATGCGAGAAGTCTTTAAATAACTGTTATATGTTCTGCCCTCACATTAGTGTGAATGGTTAGAATGACATCAAAATCATAAAAAAAAAAAAGAATCGGGACTGTATACACTTTGGGACGGTTCAAATTGTATTTTAGGAAAGTTCCGGGATGTTGGTGAAAAAAGTTGCATGCAACGCCACACCGCAGCCACGCTAATGTTGCCTTCACACAGGGCAGATTAAACAATGCAGCAGTCTACATTTTACAATTTAGGCATTCTACCATTCATTGTCAAAGGAAGCCAGTGACATGACGTCGCAAAGGCGCAAACGATGCATGTAGCTGCTCCATGTCAACTCACAACGCGGCTTTGCATCGTTTCATCTGCCCCGTGTGAATGCACCATAAATACTGCAGCCCAAAGCGACAACAGCTGCTAATCTTACGAGCCCAACTGCAAGGACAGCAGGAAAGCCACAACAAAACACTGTGATTGAAGCACGAACAGAGCGTCGGAAACGAACACGAGGTTGTGACACAGAAACATACACTTTCTGGGGGGGGGGGGTTGGGGTAGATGCACAACAGAGAGCGCTTGTTTCACCTGACAAATATCATAATTTCTTGTTTTTATGTGAGATAAATAATTCCTGGGGGTCTACCTGAAGGACGTGGGCTTGACAACAGAGAATTGTCCTGGACCACTGCAGGGCTGTTCATGTCAGTGGGTGGAGAGGTAGGCATCATCGGTAGCAAATCCCCAGTGGAGGAGTCCAAGCCTCTGCGTCGCTGGGAGGGAGGAGAGATGGGTCCCTCACTTCCAGCTAGAAATAGGTAAATACCATCACATTGTGGCTGTACATACATAGTAGAGATGACGTCCAGATACTGTATCGGTATCGGAAAAGTATCGGTCCTTTTTGGTCATATCGGTTCATATCGGTATCGGCGAATATGCCAGTCTTTTTTTTCCCCAATGTATTTTTATTGAGGCTCTGAAATTTCACAGCTGAACAATCGCAATTCAATGTACTGTATATAGAACCACACATTTTTCTTTTTTTAAACATAGGAAAACATCAAGTACCACAATATGGACATCACAGACAAAAAACTAAATACAAACAAGACAAAACGAGTACACCACAGTCTTGACATGATTGTACATTACAGGTCACCAGTCTTTGTGAATATGCCAGTCTAACCACCGATCCGACACAGGGGTAAGGGGTTGACACTATGGCAGGTAAATAAAATGTTGGGGCATGTGGGGTTTGCTTTCAAGCATGCCCAAACTGCAAGTGCACATTTGTGGTAGATAGCTATAGAAAACACGAGATCACAACACTGGTATCGGTATCGGCTAACACAGAAACTGTGGGACATCCCTAATACATAGGTTCTTTATTTTGTAGTGCGGAGGGAGGGAGTAGAAACTAAACACACACAACTCATAAAACACAAAAGAGAACCCTAGGAGTCCTTTACAGTGAAAATGTGGGCTTTTTAGCATGCTTTTAAAGTCCCTAGGGTGGTAGATTTGATGCATATACATGCTGCATTGCACACTGTGACACACACACACACACACACACACACACACACACACCTGAAGGCATAGCGGTGTCTACCTTAAAGACTTGCTTTCACCACCAGAGCACAGACAAGTCCCTTTAGCAGTAAGAACATAATTATTTGTTCAACTTACGGGTTGACGGGTTATCGGGCCTGTCACGTTTACGGCCCGGTGTTGAAGTTGGGGAAGACATTGTACTAGTCAGAAGTTCTGGAAATAAAATGGATCATCCAAATAAAATAAATGGAATGTTAGCAATAGCATACAGTCACGGTCAATCCAACTTAGCAAGGCAACAACTACTACTAACTAGAATGACATGCGGTTGCGGCCAGCAAACAATAGTCGTACTGGCAGACAGTACTTTTCACTGGTAGAAATCCGTAGAGAAAATATAGCTATCATATATGTAATAGAACATGCATACAGTAATGTGCGCTTCGTATGTGCGACGTACAAATGGATTAAAATAAACAACTTTAACAACCTGTATTTCACCTACTGTTGTAGTACTGTGTTGTGTACGTCCGACTGCAGTAGATCTGGCGCGAAATAGTGAGTGACGTAATTTTCGCGGGGAACTTCGGACCAATTGCAAGCCTATGCGTGCTGTGCGCATACCCCACTGGCAGAGGGTGTAAAACATACTGTAAGAAATCGGACATAGGATACAAAAGTATTTAGGGGCTTATTAAATGTGAAGACTTTTGTGTATTTAATAAAAAACATAACAATATTATTCTGTATATCAGTTTGAAGATACCATGCCGTTAGGTTTGTGCTGTTAGGTTTGTCTTACCCATCCACCTAACATGGTTTCGTCCAAAGCTTCCTTCTCAGGGGCGCCGGCTAGTGGACAAGAGTGGTGGGGACACTTCTTTCCCCCCATTGTAGTAATAATCGTTGGCCACTGCGTGGCGCAAGTGAGGCGGCATCAAAAACATGACGCTGGAAAAGTACAGCGCGCCTCTTCATTTTATTGGGGACAGCATATAAAAGAGTTTACGAGAAGTCAAGGTCACTATATAGTCAGTCGTCACTTACGATAATAACATTATCCACTTTTAAATATTGTTAAACATATGGGTATGAAAGTGTTTTTATTTTATTATTTGTCTATATCTGACCATTTTCAGCCCTTTTGCTCATACATTCATAATAATGAATCAGTAACTTCCTTTTAAGATCCACGGAAATCAAGCTAAATTTGTCTTATTTACTTGTGGCCAGTGTTGTAGTGCTACTTTTAGAAGTGTGTGTGTGTGGGGGGGGGGGGGGGGGGGCGCCTTGTGTGCACGTGCACAACATGCACAGACCTTAGAGTATAAATATAATAATTCATATATCCTCTCTAAGGCACAGACACACACTAATATAAAACATGCAGAATTGCAGATGTGTATAGCCTATTTATCTAGAAACGGGGCTTAAATGCTTAATCCAAAAAAGTAAATGAGAAGTAAAACAAATTATTGTAGGTGTGAGAGAACACTACACCCCTGTGGCTAAATTAATAGCATCAGACAGGCAGAGAGCTGAGCTTGTAATTATATCATTTTTTTTTAAAAATAGGATTGATTCTGGTTGATCGGATTGAGAGAGAGGGTGTGAAATGCCAATGGATATCAAATCAACAACGTTTCGACAGTGAGTAGCTGTTGTTGTTGTTACTATAAAATTGTCTATATTCCAGTCCAGGACGGGCATTTATTTTAGTAGTGAGTGACTGCTGGCAAATTTTAGCACAATTGATTCCAACATTCTATTCCTGTATAAAAACAACATTCAGATCAGTCGTGTGTAGACTCGAGGGTGGCAGCATGAAAACAAACGCACACACACGCACGCGCGCTCATGCACACACACGCCCTTCTCTCATCAAATAGGAGTAAAGTAACGTGACGTCAGAGAGGGGCGGATTGTTGTCTTGACGTCACCGCGGGAGAGATACAAAACACACTCCGCGAAATGCACACACTTCAGAGAAGTCTTTACACTTTATGACAGGACCTTTATACCCACAAGACAATATCCGACAAGACAGACAACCTTCTGGGGAGGTTTCTAAACTAAATCCGACGTGTCAAGCAAGAGGAGAGAGAGGCTGCCCCGCAACTGGACTAGTGCAGTTTTACTGGGGCGTTTTAACTTTATTTTTTAAAAGTCAGCTGATTAAATAACAACAGTTCCCCTTTCTGTGTGTGTTGGGGGTACAACCAACACCAACAAACAACTTAATAACTTCAATCCGATCCCACGTGGGGGAAGGACACTATACCCGCGTTCATGTGTGACATATACAGTCTGGACTCACGATGCAACATGAGTTGGGCAATGGAGCCTGCTAACTTCTACGAGAACAACAAACTGAGTGCTCTCCAGGGGGTCTGCAGTACTGGCAAGCCGGGGAGAAGCGACCACCATGGGAGCGGAGGAGAGGACACTACTAGCTCCATGGTGGAGCTGAGCACGGCGGCTCCGGCCATGTACGACGACGAGAGTGCAATAGACTTCAGCCAGTACATCGAGACGATGACGGCCGTGCCCAACCTGGAACTGTGCAACGACGACCTTTTCCTGGAACTGTTCAATACTGTGAAGCAAGAGAAGGCCGACTTCTACAACATGCCCAACTCGACGTCCGGCGGCATGCAGCTGTCAAACAACTCCTCGTCGCAATACGTCGCGCTACTAGGCGAGAGCAAAGTCGACCTGCAGGGTGGATTTGACAGCGGGGTCTTCAGCGCGCCGATCAAGCAGGAGTCGGACTGGAGCGACAGCGACGTGTCGTCCTCCCTGCCCTCCCAGATCAAGACCTGCGCGCAGACCTCGGTCAGCCTGCCGCCCATGGGGCAGCCGACACCCCCGACCACCCCGGAGCCCCTCTCCGCCGGCAGCTCCGCCAGCTCCTCCCCGCGGAAGATGGGCAAGGAGAAGGGGAAGAAGTCCCTCGACAGGTACAGCCACGAGTACCGCCAGAGACGAGAGAGGAATAACATCGCCGTGCGGAAAAGTCGGGACAAGGCGAAGCAACGCAACACGGACATGTGTGACAAAATGCTCGAACTGGGCTCAGAGAACGACCGGCTGCACAAAACCATTGATCAGCTAACTCGAGAGCTCTCTGGGTTGAGAGATTTCTTTAAGCAGCTACCGAACCCTTCATTTGTGGGCTCCACAAATGTCAGTCTGTGACAAACCGATGTCGCGTCTATGAACTGAGTTTTTTTGGAAGACATACCTCAACACAGACATTTCGTTTTTTACCATCTGTAACAGATGTAACTTTTAAGCTTAACCATAATGGCACTGGAAATATTTGTCGTTGCTGCCATACTCTTGTCCTTTTTTGTGTGGGAAATGTCCTTTTTCTATATTAAATTATTTTACCACTTCATTTACATGTTGTTATACCTTATATGGTACATGTTTTATAATTCCAGACTTTGTATAAGAGCCAGAGCATGATATTTTCTATAGTTTGTATAAAACCTTTTTGAAATATTTTTGTCAATTGAATCTGTAATAAAATTGCTGAAAATATATATGATGGGTCTGGTTTCTGACATCCCCTGGACCACGGGGGAAAAGCTCCATATACACGTGCACACATTTAGTATGTTGGAATGTTGAGTGACTTGTTGTGAGATTATAGATTGTGGTTTATCCCCTTGTCTTTGTATACTCAAAGGAATATAGAAAACCAACTCAAAAATACATCTTTTACTGAGACACACAGTATATCAACACAATACATTTGGGATAGAAAAGAGGTAGATTCCCCCAAGCACAGTTGATCATATAGCCTTAGAAACCTGAGTGAGCAGGCACATTCTGGAACCCCCGTAGCACCACGTGGGTTTGGGTTTGACAGTCTACCCTTGGACTGTCAAACTCCTGGTACACAGGATCACATATCATAAACAAACAAGACCTTGTGTCCTTCCAGTCCTATAATGTGGCTGACTGAGGGCCTTCACGAGGGGTCGATCTGACCTGCAGACCAAGGCCTAGTACACAGATCCTTGTAGCCAGCTGAAGGCCTTTCAAGGATTGATTTCATTAGCTCCTTCACTGTGACAGCCTCTCAGAGGCGGATTTCTTCCAGGCCGATCCATTGTTGTGTTGTTGGCCGGTAGAGTCGAGGACTGACATGATTGTGTTTTGTTGCAGCTGTGGAAAATAAGGGGGGGGAAGTCATTACAATCGCTGTGGTCAATTCTGCAGGTTTCTTTCAGCTAGACAAATTGTAAACTACACTGCTAAGCGGAACTCCTTCGATATGCAGATGTGTTGATGATGACGGTATAAATTGGTTAGCAATATAAGCATCATCTGACCACCCAGCAACATACTGTAGGTGGCACTTATTTCTATATATGTAAAATAACAATAATATACAGTAAGTTTGTGATACAATGCTATTTAATGGCATGATTATTCAGGCAATCGTGACATGCACGTTTTCCAAAACCGCTGTAATACTGTAAAGCTCAAACATTAAATTATCTGTCCTTTACCACAAAACATATTTAACCACATAAACCCTATACACTTCATTGACCGGGCTCCTCCAGGGGTCTATATACTTTGTCCCACAATCGATTGATTGAATACTTTATTTACAGTTTGCAAATAGTACGTCACCTTAAAATAGCCAATCTGCAAGCATATAGTGCACTTGTAAGACTTGCCTTTTTTTTGTTTGCATATTATCACAGAATGTTCACCTATATTATGGCATGCCCAGAAGAGGAACGCTACAGGGTTCATGTGGTTAAGAAAGCTGTTAATATTCACAGCGTATGAAATGTTTTAAATGGGGGTGGGGAGGAAACTCTCACCTTAACCTTCACAGTGCAATTACTCAGTGAAGTCCTCAGGAACACCTCAAGCCGCATGTTCACCGCCGGCTCTTTCAACGCAGAGTTACAAGAAGCACAGTGGAACTCTTGACTGAGGCATAAGGAAGGACAGACATGAGTTGGTACAGATTTTTGTCACTGAAATTCATGTTAAATGAGCTTTTTACCGTAATTTAAGTCTTGAGAACTCACGGGCTTTCCGCTGACATCTCCAAGCAGTCACTTCTGCACAGGTTGCAGACTGGCCAGGAGTAAGCAGTGCCCTCATCCACACCAACTATTACCCCTGCACACACCAACCAAAACGGAAGATATACACACATTTGTTATTTTACAACATCCATAGGGGTCCCCCATATCTGTACATTCATTGTCTGCATGGATTTACAATTTACAGATTATTAAAAATGCATTTCAGGTCATTTCAAAACGGTAATGGAGTAAGGAGAAATGAAAATGTAAGATTTGTGTGCGTGCGTGCGTGCGTGTGAGAGTGAGAGAGATAAGAGAGGAAATCATCCCTTGCATTTTTATGAGATTTAAGTGATAAATAAACCAGAAATGTACTCCCTCCTCAAAACACCATCTCTCTTGACAACCAGAGAAGCAAGGCCAACAAACAAATGTTAGACCTTAGCGAAAGGTTACAGAATCTCTGTACTGACAAAATAACCTCTTGTAATTTCGGTTCTAAAAGCCCCCCCCCCCCAATGGCCAGATGCCAGAACATACAACTTGCTTACGAGCGCAAAAAAAAAGATAATTTGCGCTCTTGTTATATTTTTCCAGCCACCTGATAAAACATGTTTTAGTCAGTGGGGCTGCCAGAACTATTGGGTTCATAGGGTGGGATCTTTGCCCTCCCTCCGTGACATGAAGCCAACAGATGCAGATCATCTCACACACACACACACACACACACACACACACACACACACACACACACACACACACACACACACACACACACACACACACACACACACCCCCCCATCTGAAAATATGTTGTTCCAGGGACCTCCCCCAGAAGCAAAGATTTTAGTTAAAAATGTTATTTCAAAAATAGCAGATCTACAAGCTCGTAGCGCGGCACAGAGAGCTTGTAGATCTGCTATTTTTCAATAGCTTACAGTATTACATAATGCTTAAAACACCTCATAACCTGAGAAAGACGTGGGACTGTTATCTTGGATATCATGACACCACAATGATCAATACAGATACATACTTTGTCGTACATAAAAATTCAAATTCACACATTGTGTCACGAACGTGTGCTTGTAGATCTGCCGTTTTCACAGTTCCCTTATTATGACAATAAGAAGGGCCTAGGGTTCATCTAATAAGGGCCTAGGGTTCATCTAATAAGGGCCTAGGGTTCATCTAATAAGGGCCTAGGGTTCATCTAATAAGGACCTAGGGTTCATGTAATAAGAAGGGCCTAGGGTTCATGTAATAAGGGCCTAGGGTTCATCTAATAAGAAGGGCCTAGGGTTCATGTAATAAGGGCCTAGGGTTCATGTAATAAGAAGGGCCTAGGGTTCATGTAATAAGAAGGGCCTAGGGTTCATGTAATAAGGGCCTAGGGTTCATGTAATAAGGGCCTAGGGTTCATGTAATAAGGGCCTAGGGTTCATGTAATAAGAAGGGCCTAGGGTTCATGTAATAAGAAGGGCCTAGGGTTCATGTAATAAGGGCCTAGGGTTCATGTAATAAGAAGGGCCTAGGGTTCATGTGGTTAAACCATTAAAAAGGCATTTCACATAGCATTTCCTTCAAAAAATCCTACACTACATGTTTGTCACAGAGCAACAAATAACAAATAACCTCCAATTAGCTTTAATTTGGTCAAATTGGAGAGAGAAAATCTGAAAGACAAGGGTTAGGGGGAAAAAAATGCAATATGCAAATAAAACACAGTCCATGGGGGCTGTAATAGCGTGCAGCGTCGATAGTCATGACAATGATACAATTTTGAGAAATTCCCATTCTAGCTGTTAAGTCTTACACTGTGACCCGAATATGAAATCTTAAACATAAGAGGGAGCAGACATGTTAATGTCACTGAAAAACGGACAAATCCACCGCATTTTCATGTCTTTGCATTTTGTAAAAAATGTTCCCGAGTCTTGCAAATGGCCAAACAATGACAAGCTTGTGCACACTGTGAATGACTAACAGTGTAGAGCGATGCTTTAAAACCACATGAAGGCCTCTCTGACAAATACAAGAGGGGCATAACCGTAAACTCCAAGAAACCGCAAGTGTCTTTTCTTTCTCATAGAAAAATAACACATTAACTAGCACGCATGATTTATACTTGGGTTACATGCCATGTTGTGCACCGAAAAACATGGCAGATCTGGTGTGTGTGCGGGATCTACTAGCTTAGCTTGTAGATCTGGTGTGTGTGCGGGATCTACTAGCTTAGCTTGTAGATCTGGTGTGCGAGATCTACTAGCTTAGCTTGTAGATCTGGTGTGCGACACCAGCACGTAACCAAGTATAAATTAGACTTCATTCTCTGGAGGGTGTCCGGAGACCTCGCCAGTTTACCAACTCGCCGCGATTTAGTGCATTTTAGTTTTACTTCACCTTCATTTAAATTGCATTGAATTGAGAGAGAGAGAGAGGATAGTTGTTTAGAGCTAACACTAGAGAAAGTAGGATTGCTAAAAGTTTAAACACCAAAGTACCGAAACAATGTAATTCATTAGTAAACAATTCCTGAATTGGTAGGCCTACTATGTATGGTATTCACATACTCAACTTTTTATCATCATCTACAGTAGCTGACCACTTCATTGCACAAAATAAATTGATCACCTTGGAAACAATAACATCTGTGAGTTTGACATACTACACTGACGAAGACAAGCATGTTAGCACAACGATGAAGACATTGATGGAAGAATTTTCGCCGTTGGCGACTTGGTAAACTGGGCGAGTTCTCCGGTATCCCTCTGGAGGAAATAGCCCAAAGATGACGGGAGTTTACAGGAACAAAACAACAAAACAACAAAAACACAGGATTCAATGGAAGAAGGCAGATACTGACCTGTGAGTGTGCAGAGGGAGTTGGGCGCGGTTTCAGGACACAGGGGATCAAGCCTCACTGGTTGGGGCAGTTTCTGCGACCGGGGCATGGTCAGGGACCGCGATGCAGGAGGCTCTGGTCTGGCTGTGCACTCCAGATGGCCCTCGGGTTCGAGAGGGTGCAGCAGCTGCACCACGGTCTGCTCCGAGCATAGGATAGCACCTACAGTTTTGAGATGAAATTGTGAATATTATTTATTTTTGTTTTTGTATGACAACTTGAAGCTTGTTGTTAAACGGTGCACTGTCTGGCCAAATATCTATCAATTAATTCTAAATGTTTCAAGCAGATGACGGATATCCTTATCTTTCATTCATTTGTTTCATTTTATTTAACAGGTTTTCACAAATTATAGAATTAGCAGTAGTCAAACATTTGATACTTGGGGGGCTGTTTCTATTTTCATGTACAATTTCACTTTGTGGGAAAAAATGTGATAAGGATACCGCCAAAGAAAACCATTTCCTGATTCCTTAAATATGAATAGAAGATGCTATAAAAGGAGCTGCTTTGGATGGACAAATGTGTCCACGACCACTAACCACTTACACCTGTGCAAACAGTCAGGTGGTGACTGCAAACATAATGACATAGCTAACGTAATATTTGCAATGTATAGATCAAGACTGTAATAGCTAGAATAAACCACTCTCATACAGCACATAATACCTCAAAAGGGTTATTTTCAGTTCACGAGTGTAAAAAGCAAAAGGATTGCAATGTGGAACTAATAACGCAATAACATTACAGGTCACACTACCGCATTCCTTGACGGCATCGCTGACTGACAATTCGCAGGCAGTGGTCGAGTTCAGCGCTTTGACGACAGAGGAAGTGAGCACACAGGAAGCGCTCACGTGGACGGCCAGCGTTCGCCGTCTGCATGCGGGCCCCGCTGTCTCTTCTCGCTCGTCCTGAAGACTGGGGTCTGTTAGCACCAGCCAGGTTTCACCTCGGCCTGCTTCGCTACTCTAGGATGTGTGGAGTCGGTGTGTGTGTGTGTGTGTGTGTGTGTGTGACAGAGAGAGAGAGAGAGAGAGAGAGAATGACAAGAGAAAGTCAGGCATTGCAGCAGGCAGATACAAAACTAAACAAGTGCACAGTCAGTGACAATAACAAAAACATTACGGTGTATATATATAAGAAAATCACACCCGTGTGAACTGAGTGGTGCAACTCCCCCCCCCCCCCCCCTCTCTCTCTCATTAGCAGGCAACAGTGCAGCACTATCTCTCTCTCTCTCTGTTTCTGGCACAACAGCGCCACATTTGCCCCGGACGGACTATGAAATGAAATAAACCTTCTGTCCAAGAATAATGGAGAAAAAAAAGAAGCTACATGCTTTTATTTGTTTCTACAAATATGGTTACTTTACAGTACCGACATGTATAGAAATAAAATGGCGTCCCGGAGTGGACTGAGTTAGTATGTAGCAAAGTCCAGCGCTTTGTTCTGGGCTCTTATCTCACATGTGGTCAAGGTGCAAAGGTTTCACTGATCAATGGCGAACGCCCGGGGGCCCCTTATAGACTGTTATACACACATAGATATGAATGCTGGCCTCGAGAGTCAGCAGCGACTCTTATCAGCTAGTTCAAATTATCTCAAACCGATGAGTCCCTGCCTATGCACAAAAAAAGGCAGGCAAGTCTTGGGGAAGAAAAAAACATTCTGCATTATCCCATTTTGACCTGAGATCAGATTCTAAAAATGTCTTCTACATCCTGACAGTTTTCTGAAAAAGCTATGTTTCTTCGTTCTTCGAGTGGCGCGCTCGTAGCGCGCCACTCGGTGGCGCGCTATGAGCTTGTAGATCTGCTATTTTTCAATAGCTAAAGCATAACATAATGCTAACACCAAAAGGGGTTCCCTTATGAGTTTTTTTTTGTTTTTTTTGTTTAAACACCTGCATTCTCTTGTACACGACGGTAACGGCAAAACTGCAACGATGGCCTTTGGGCTCGACCTGAAACAAAGATATGTGTTACAGTTGCACTCTCAATTCACTACACAATACACTACAATTTTTGTCACACGCCGATTTATGGAATGAATTAGGGAGATACTGTAAAAAAAACCAAAGGAACACAATATTCAGGCATTTGGGCAACATTTCAAATTGTACAGTAGCTAGGGGTGTGTGTGTGTGTGTGTCACCTGCAGTAGATCTCGTAGGGTTCTTTGCATTGGGGGAAGGTAGAGAGGGGACACATGCTGTCCCGCTATGCGTTCCACAGATCCTTCCTGAGCAGACAGTAGGTAGCAGAAGCTAGGAGCTGACCCCGGAGGCCGACTTGCCTATTAAAAACCCATTTTGACCTGAGATCAGATTCTAGCTACAAAATGTCTTCTACATCCTGACAGTTTTCTGAAAAAGCTATGTTTCTATGTCAGTCGTTCTTTAGATTTTTCAAAAATAGCAGAGCTACAAGCTCGTAGTGCGCCACTCGGTGGCGCGCTATGAGCTTGTAGATCTGCTATTTGGGACTAGTGGACAAGTATAAGTATAAGTCATTTTACACTTGGTTGAATGCTGAAAATAGCGGATCTACAAGCCTCCAACGCACCGCAGCGCGATACATTGTGAGTTTGTAGATCGGCTATTTTCAGCAAGTGTAAAATCAGTCATTATGACGGCATCAAGGCCCACCAAAAACCATTTTAGTCGACTAAATCAACTGTAGATTTAGTTGTCAAAAATCGTATGATATTTAGTCAACTAAAACTAGACTAAACACTAAAACATTCCAGGTGACTAAAATGCGACTAAAACTAAATGAAAACGTTTCAAGAGACTAAAATAGAAATTTGCTGCCAAAAACAACACTGTTATACTGTAACATTTGGTAGTGTTTAAGGTCCCTGCTGTTTGTGTGTCTTCTGTGTGAGTTTTGTCCTGAGCTAATCTCACAGACCTCCCACCTGTATAGACAGTTCATACAGAGCCACACCATAAACCGTGTGTAAAGAGCTTTTTATTTAATTCAAGAGAGTACAAATTGAGCTCCTTTTGGGTCCATTTGTACACGCTTGGGCGTTACAAATGGATAAATAAATATAAAACGAGAACATGAGCGTGCTCTCCGACCGGTGAGACCACTAATTGAAGAAGACTTTACTGTGCATACTTGAGGACAAGGAATCAAATGGCCCTCTTAAGGCTCCATTTGTACACTCTTGGGAGTTACAAATGGATATAAATGATCATTAGATTGTTCTGTGAATACTTAACCCAATCTGGACGGGAAGGGAACCCCTTTTGGTGTTTTAAGCATTATGTCATACTTTAGCTATTGGAAAATAGCAGATCTACAAGCTCGTAGCGCGGCACTCGGTGCCGCGCTACGAGCTTGTAGATCTGCTATTTGTTTTTTGTTTTTTTTGAAAAGTTGTGAAAATGTGGCGTAACTCTTTGAAAATATATTCTTTCAGAGAGAACGTTTTTGTTTTTTTAACTAAAATCTTTGCTTCTGGGGGAGTCCCTGGAACAACATACTTTCAGATGGGGGTCGGCGACCAAATGCATATAATTTTTGGGGTCATGAAATAATATTGAGCACCACTGATATAGAAACATGAGGTTAATCAGAAAATTGTCATGATTTAGAAGAGGTTTTTAAAATGTCGTCCTCAGGTCTAAATGGGTTAAGGAAATGCAGACAGTATAGGTTTGTAGTTGTTATTGATGTATTTGTCACTGTAATAGTTATCAAATGATCTGCAAGATAGACATAATTTCTCCCAAGGTAATTATTGTGATGATTAATGATTATTAGATATATTTCAATAATTCCCCATACACTACTAGGTGAGTTCGATGTGGTGTCCCCGTGCACTTTCAGGGGCATCGCTGGGGGCCAGAGACTGTCAATTAGGTCGAAGAGCCTGGTGCACCTGAGTAGAGAGAGAGAGAGAGAGAGAGAGAGAGAGAGAGAGAGAGAGAGAGAGAGAGAGAGAGAGAGAGTGAGTCAGGTTTACAGGTGGGAGGTATTGAACAGGGATTAAAGAATAGAGAATCAGGAATAACAGACAGGTGTTATCACACGCAGTTTCACTTCCATTGAAAGGCAATTTATGTGTTTAGACAGAGCTCCTTTTTACAATTCACAGGCTCAACAGAGAGCATGCTCTGACTGGTAGGGGAGGGGGGGTGGGCGGGGGCAATTATTTAGTTCTTAGACTTGGGAACGATTCTACAAATGTCTTCCGAATCCTGACAGTTTTCTAAAATAACCTATGTTTCTATATCAGTGGTTCTCGATATTTCATTTCAAGGACCCCCCAGATTATATGTAATTGGCCGCCGACCCTCATCTGAAAATATGTTGTTCCAGTGACCCCCCCTTCCTCCCGAAGGAAAGATTTGAGTTAAAAACGTTCGCTGTGAAAGAATATATATTCAAAGATTTGCGCCAAGTTTTCATGATTTTTCAAAAATAGCAGACCTACAAGCTTGTAGCTCGTGAGCTTGTAGATCTGCTATTTTTCAATAGCTAAAGTATAACATGATGCTTAGTTAAAACACCAAAAGGGGTTCCCGCCCAAAATGGGTTAAAACACGCAGGGAACAAAGCTCATATAACCACTGTAAATTACATTTCAAAGTACAGATATGTTTTTGTTTAATTTGACGTGCAGAAATATCCAGGACTTGAGAAAACAACGTCAAAGACACATGCCCCCCATGGTGCTACACCATGACATTTGCCCCTATTCACCCATAAATCTCAATGAACGATGGATTTGAGATTGACAGAAATTGTGTTAGATTACAGAGGATGTGCAATAAAAAAAACACCGCAAGGACATTAGATACTTGATGTAGACGTGGCAGTAAGGGTAAAAAACACAACCAAGACCACACTGAACCAACCACCTTCAGTGAGACACACGCTAGTGACACACAAACATCCTCAGACTCACTGTGTCATGTTTTTCTAAAGAAAACAGATTGAGTGCAACACGTTGTTGCAGGGCAAAAACGCGCGGCCCGCGCCGGGGCGGCTGGCTGTCAGTCTCTGGCTGCTTAATAACCTGTTAGTCAAGCCTCTTAATCACAGGCTTCCTTTTGTAGGGAACTGGCTCTGCAGCCCATTCAGGTCTGGCGACTAGGCCTCGCTCGGGATGAGCTCACACACACACAACAACAGACTATAACACACTCCAGCTCAATGTGTCGTTCGTGCACCTGAGCAGTGTTTTGTTGCCACATTTTCGGAGACAAACAAGCAAACCGGGGTCTAGGAAAACGAGCCCCAGAAGAAGGCGACGTGAGCACTTTAACCTAAATTCCTGCGTGGTATACATCAGCACCAACTCATATCTGGTACGAGGCTCTCTCGGGCACAAGACATTTTCAGATGGGGTTCGGGGACAAATGCATATTAATATGGGGGTCCATGACATGACATTTATTTGAGAACCACTGGTTGGACCCATTTAGGCCTGACATCGAAATTTAAAATAAATCTTCTAAATCCTCCAGTTTTCTGAAATCAATATTTTCACGATTTTTCAAAAATAGCAGACCTACAAGCTCCTAGCGCGCCACTCGGTGCCGCGCTATGAGCTTGTAGATCTGCTATTTTTCAATAGCTAAATTACAACATAATGTTTAAAACACCAAAAAGGGGTTCCCGCCCAAAATGGGTTAACTCATATTATGCCAATTGTGCCTTTTGACGCAACCCGCAACTACCATAAGCGACTTTGTGGGAAAAACAAGCCCAAGGTCGCTCATAATAAAGCCGACATGGCAACACTGCACCTGAACTCCTCGGGTGAAAAGTTAATAGCAAAGCCCGACCGATGCCAGAGTCCCAGACTGCCAATTATTACCAACGTTTTAACAGGCATTTTGTCATAATCAATTTAGAGAATAAGACCAAAGTGACTTCTTCAGGCATGAGAGACGCCTCAAGGTCTTGTTTTGACCGAAACGTTGCTTAACCCATTTAGGCCCGACGTCGAAATTTAAAAAATGTCTTTTTTAAAATGTATTTTTTTTCCTGAAAAACCTCATGTTTCTAAGTCAGTGGTTCTCAATATTTCATGTCAAGGACCCCTAGAATTATATGTATTTGGCCTCCGACTCCCATCTGAAAATATGTTGTTCCAGGGACCTCCCCAGAAGCAAAGCTTTGAGTTAAAAACTGCTCGCTCTGAAAGAATATATATTCAAAGATTTGTGCCACATTTTCACGATTTTTCAAAAATAGCAGACCTACAAGCTCGTAGCGCGCCACTCGGTGGCGCGCTATGAGCTTGTAGATCTGCTATTTTTCAATAGCTAAAGCATAACGTAATGCTTAAAACACCAAAAGGGGTTCCCGCCCAGAATGGCTTAAGTAAGTAATAGTGTTTCCTAAGTGCAGACGGCGTGCAGTTCAGCTTATTCTTCTTATTCTCTACAATGCCTTCCTGTCATAATCCATTTCAAAATGTTACTTCAATTAAAGTAACATTCAAGAAGTCGCATGCACGCCATCCGCCTGGGTGACGGCAGACTGCTGGGCGAGCGCTGGCGCTTTGGCATGGGGGGGGGGGGGGTCAGATCAACATATGGAATGAATTCTGCACTGGCCATATATGGAGATCTAAGGGTGGCAGCGGGGGCAGTGTCTTGAGTGTACAGGGTTTGATGAGGTTTGGCCATATATGGAGCGTGTCTCGAGGGTTTGATCATGAGGTCAGATCAACATATGGAATGTCAGAACTCAGAACAGGTCAGCTCCATATATGGAGATCTAAAGGGTGGCAGCCGGGGGCAGTGTCTTGAGTGTACAGGGTGATGATGAGGGCCCAGGTAAGGCCGGGCCTTACGTTTCGGGCCTGTTGAGAACTCGTTTTCGCCGGCTGCCGGGCGCGGATGCACTAATACATTTTGGGGCGGGCCCGAAAGGGAGACATCGAAGAGGAAGGATGGGTGGGGTAGGATCAACATATGGAATGTCAGAACAGGTCAGCTCCATATATGGAGATGGTGGCGTGATGTCACGTGACGTAATCATATATGGAGGTGTGATGTCACAAGGCGTGACCATATATGGATTTGTGACGTGACACACAGAAATGCAATTTTTCATAGTAAATGCGACCTGCGGTCGCAATGAACAGCTTTTTCAAAGAAAGAAAATATACAGAACTTAATTTTATTAGAAAACTATCATCAAAAAAATGTGCATTCTGCAAGTATCTTTAGAAACTCTGCTTAAGTCCTGTTGTTTCAAGTGTCGTCTATTTTAATTGTAGACCTCCAAACAACAATTATTGTAATGACTCTATGACAGGTTAACTGAGAAATGAACATGCACTTTTCATTGAGACGTTGCTTCTGTCTTGCGTTGTGAGCTTCTCTAGACGGGCTATTTCTGAACATATTGGAATTAGGGCTTAAAGGACAACTTTAGTTGTTTTCAACCAAGGTTCATGTTTTAGGATGTTATTAGAGAAACTAAAAGATGAGTGTTCTTTTTTTTTCATTTGCTGCTTTCTTTCGTTTTAGGGATTTTAGCTGTTTTTGACATGGGGCGGGGGCATTCGAGCATGGGGCTAAATATGTATTTTTTTACAACATTTCATAGCGATTTATTTTTAATTATTTACTATAGTCCTAATGAACCCCAGGAAATTACATCTGGCCACAAAAAAAACCACAGGATCTACTGAATGTGAAGGTAGCCTACTGGGGGGATGCCACACTGTGGGCAGTATTATGCGTGTCTTAAGTACCAGGTCTTATTACTTAACTTAAGACCTGGAGGCGTGATCAATGCTGTTTGGCCACTCAGAATAGCCAAATGGCATTGATCACGCCTCCAGGTCTTAAGTTAGGTAATAAGACCTGGTACTTAAGACACGCATAATACTGCCCTGTGTGTCATAGGCTCAATGTCAGTTTGACACATTCAGTAGATCTTGTGATGTTTTGTGGCCAGATGTAATTTCCTGGGGTTTATTAGGACTATAGTAAATAATTAAAAAAATAAATCGCTATAACATTTTGTAAAAAAATACATATTTAGCCCCATGCTCGAATGCCCCCGCCCCCCCTGTCAAAAACAGCTAAAATCCCTAAAACGAAAGAAAGCAACAAATGAAAAAAAAAGAACTCTCATCTTTTAGTTTCTCTAATAACATCCTAAAACATGAACCTTGGTTGAAAAAAACTAAAGTTGTCCTTTAAAGGTATATTCAGTGATTTTACTTAATTCAAATATCACTTATTTTTTCTTTTTTTCTGGATAATCCTCCCTACTATAGAGTGTGCTGACCATATAAGGAGTTCCTCCCTGTCCCCAGTGAGCCCCTGGGGTCAAAAAACCCTAGTTTCAGTTTTGGTGGCGGGTGGCAAAGCCTTCATCCAATCATGATCGACTGGGGGCGGGCCTTGGTGCACATGCTGTTGGCCTGTTGCACTTCCCCCCACTGTAGAGCGTGCATGTGCACATTTTGTTACCGGGGCGGACTGGGTGGTTTTCCAAATCACCCAAATCACTGAATGCTCCTTTAAGCCCTAATTCCAATATGTTCAGAAATAGCCCGTCTAGAGAAGCTCACAACGCAAGACAGAAGCAACGTCTCAATGAAAAGTGCATGTTCATTTCTCAGTTAACCTGTCATAGAGTCATTACAATAATTGTTGTTTGGAGGTCTACAATTAAAATAGACGACACTTGAAACAACAGGACTTAAGCAGAGTTTCTAAAGATACTTGCAGAATGCAGAATCTTTTTGATGATAGTTTTTACTGACAGCCGCAGTCAATGGCAATTAGAACTGCTAGACGAGTACCGCGGGAATTTTAGATAGACTATTAAATGTTTATTAGTGTTTTGATCATTATTTAACCCATTTAGACCTGAGGACTCCCATCTGAAAATATGTTGTTCCGGGGTTGAGTTAAAAACTGCTCGCTCTGAAAGAATCAAAGATTTGTGCCACATTTTCACAATTTTTCAAAAATAGCAGACCTACAAGCTCGTAGCGCGCCACTCGGTGGCGCGCTACGAGCTTGTAGATCTGCTATTTTTCAATAGCTTTGATCATTATTTAAACCATTTAGACCCGAGGACGATTCTACGAAATGTCTTCTAAATCCTGAAAGTTGTCAGTGGTGCTCAACCATGCAAAGCAAAGAGTTTGCGTGTTCTCCCCGTGTCTCCTATAGGGTAGGTACCCTCACAAAAACATGCAGTAATCCTGGTCTCTAAAACTGCCTCCCCCCTGGCCAGCCGGGGCGCCTGATGGAGGGGAAAGGAACTGGTCGGAATAACGTGTTCCTTCCACGCGCTACGTCCGGCCAGGGAAATTCCCCCCCTGTCAGGTGAAAAGAAGCAGCTTGGACTCCTCATGCATAGAAGGAAGCATGAGGTCAGTCCGCTGCCCCCCCCCTCCCCCCCCCCCCCCCCCAGGTTGGCAGAGGAAGTGTAGCGCCCAGGATTACATTAGATAATTGACACTGGGTGAAAAAACTGGGTTGCAAAATCGTGGGAAAAGTGGTTGTTGCGAAGGCTCTCAAATGGATCTCCATATATGGGGATAAAAGGCTGTCACTTGGATCTCCACATATGATGATGATTTATGGCCCATATGTGGAGATAATGGAAATATCCAATGCTGACATCGGATTGATGTGGGAACCCCATATAGGGATGTACACGTGTGTCATCGTCATATGCGATTGGATAGCATTGTCATTATGACACACATATAACTAAAAAGTATAAAAGGATTACAGTCAGAGACTTAAGGGGGCAGAATATCTTCTAATATCTGAGGCCTGAGTTGGATAGGACGGAATATCTGGCCAAGCAAATTATAGAGCTTTTCATTGGAGGTTTCCACATCCCGGTTAAGTTCGTATCGAACACCACTGTCGTGGGTCCTAACTAAATAACCAGCACTGGTTCGAGCTATTTTACATGGTCCATTCGAGAACGGATTAGGGCGTACGGCAGTAACAGGATGTCGGAGGCCTTAGAGGATGGTGGTGGGACGGATTCCCCAGGAGCCAGGAGGCTACAATACCAGGTGGTATAGCTTGTGGAGCAGGTGCGCTTCAACAATCATCATTTGGGCCCAGGGCCTACGGGCTCTGGACGTTGTCAACGCATGCTAGCCAAGGTGTCTGGCCTTACAACCCATATACCTTGGATAGCTTTTATTACCTTTGGCATGCTAGCCAAGGTGTCTGGCCTTACAACCCATATACCTTGGATAGCTTTTATTACCTTTGGCATGCTAGCCAAGGTGTCTGGCCTTACAACCCATATACCTTGGATAGCTTTTATTACCTTTGGCATGCTAGCCAAGGTGTCTGGCCTTACAACCCATATACCTTGGATATCTTTTAGAGATGCCGGGGACCCGAAGTGGTGGGACACACTTCGAGGTTCTGGACATCGGTTGGTTAGATGCCAGGGACCCGAAGTGGTGGGACACACTTCGAGGTTCTAGACATCGGTTGGTTAGATGCCAGTGACCCGAAGTGGTGGGACACACTTCGAGGTTCTGGACATCAGTTGGTTAGATGCCAGGAATCCGAAGTGGTGGGACACACTTCGCCTTCGGAGCAGGTGGGCTCCGGAGGTTCTGGACATCAGTTGGTTAGATGCCGGGGACCCGAAGTGGTGGGACACACTTCGCCTTCGGAGCAGGTGGGCTCCGGAGGTTCTGGACATCAGTTGGTTAGATGCCAGGGATCCGAAGTGGTGGGACACACTTCGCCTTCGGAGCAGGTGGGCTCCGGAGGTTCTGGGCATCAGTTGGTTGGATGCCAGGGACCCGACGTTGTGGGATTTCCATGTCCAGCAGAGATTGAAGGACCCGGCGTAGGACAGGAGAGTTCATCTTCAAAACGGCATGGGAATCGATTCTTGGGACAGCAGAGCAGGCTCGGACATCAAGACTACGATGGATATACCACCGATGGCGGAATCTACCGAGGAGCAGAAGATACAGCAGTCGAAGAGGAGCAGGAAGATACAGCAGCCGACGAGGAGCAGGAAGATACAGCAGCCGACGAGGAGCAGGAAGATACAGCAGCCGACGAGGAGCAGGAAGATACAGCAGCCGACGAGGAGCAGGAAGATACAGCAGCCGACGAGGAGCAGGAAGATGCAGCAGCCGACGAGGAGCAGGAAGATACAGCAGCCGACGAGGAGCAGGAAGAAGCAGCAGCCGACGAGGAGCAGGAAGAAGCAGCAGCCGACGAGGAGCAGGAAGATGCAGCAGCCGACGAGGGTCCCGCTCACCAGCAAGACACAACATCCGAAGGGGGTCCAGCTCACCAGGAAGACACAGCATCCGACGAGGGTCCAGCTCACCAGGAAGACACAGCATCCGACGAGGGTCCAGCTCACCAGGAAGACACAGCATCCAACGAGGGTCCAGCTCACCAGGAAGACACAGCACAGCATCCGACGAGGGTCCAGCTCACCAGGAAGACACAGCATCCAACGAGGATCCAGCTAACCAGGAGGACACAGCATCCAACGAGGGTCTCGTTCACCAGCAAGATACAACACCCGACGAGGGTCTCGTTCACCAGGAAGATACAACATCCGACGAGGGTCTCGTTCACCAGCAAGATACAACATCCGACGAGGGTCTCGTTCACCAGGAAGACACAGTTGGTGAAGGTCTGGCGAGACGCTTTCAATGAGAGAGCACTGGTGATGTGCTGGAGATAGAGCACTGGTGATGTGCTGGAGATAGAGCACTGGTGATGTGCTGGAGATAGAGCACTGGTGATGTGCTGGAGATAGAGCACTGGGGATGTGCAGGAGAGAGAGAGCACTGGGGATGTGCAGGAGACGAACAGTCATCATGCATGGTACGGTAGTAGCACCCCAAGGGCCAGGTACGCTCTTGATGCAGTGGCTCGAAGAGCCAGGTACGCCTTCGATGGGGTGGCCCAAGGGCCAGGTACGATCTTGATGCGGTGGCTCGAAGAGTCAGGTACGCCTTCGATGGGGTGGCCCAAGGGCCAGGTACGCTCTTGATGCGGTGGCTCGAAGAGCCAGGTACGCCTTCGATGGGGTGGCCCAAGGGCCAGGTACGCTTTCGATGGGGTGGCCCAAGGGCCAGGTACGCTTGCAATGGGCGAACTGTTCAAGCCTTCTTGATATTTTACATATTTCCATGGGAAATCTGGGGGTGGCTGTTGCGAAGGCTCTCAAATGGATCTCCATATATGGGGATAAAAGGCTGTCACTTGGATCTCCACATATGATGATGATTTATGGCCCATATGTGGAGATAATGGAAATATCCAATGCTGACATCGGATTGATGTGGGAACCCCATATAGGGATGTACACGTGTGTCATCGTCATATGCGATTGGATAGCATTGTCATTATGACACACATATAACTAAAAAGTATAAAAGGATTACAGTCAGAGACTTAAGGGGGCAGAATATCTTCTAATATCTTGGGCCTGAGTCAGTTGGATAGGACGGAATATCTGGCCAAGCAAATTATAGAGCTTTTCATTGGAGGTTTCCACATCCCGGTTAAGTTCGTATCGAACACCACTGTCGTGGGTCCTAACTAAATAACCAGCACTGGTTCGAGCTATTTTACAGTGGTGCTCAACAATTTCATGTCAAGGACCCTCAGAATTGTCAAGGACCCTCAGAATTATCTGTATTTATGTAGTTCCAGGGACCTCCCCAGAAGCAAACATTTGAGTTAAAAATGTTCGCTCTGAAAGAATATATATTCATTCTTGCACCACATTTTCACGATTTTTCAAAAATAGCAGACCTACAAGCTCGTAGCGCGGCACTCTGTGCCGCGCTATGAGCTTGTAGATCTGCTATTTTTCAATAGCTAAAGTATAATATAATGCTTAAAACACCAAAAGGGGTTCCCGCCCAAAATGTGTTAAGCAATAATACATGGTACACTACTAGATATTGGAACTGCAGCCGTTGGCAGGCGGTCTAAGGCAGAGTGTCGTAGATCAGGCCATCATGGCAAAGCAGGACTTTGATGTAATATTATTGCTTTAAACCACAGTTTCATTAGTACTAATTATGATTGGGGAAACAAAAGAAATTGAAAACAACTTTATTACCAACAGCGGCTGGCTGGCTAGGTTGTAATTAACCCATTCTGGATGGGAAGTTGGGAACCCCTTTTGGTGTTTTAACTAAGCATTATGTTATACTTTAGCTATTGAAAAATAGCAGACCTACAAGCTCGTAGCGCGCCACTCGGTGGCGCGCTACGAGCTTGTAGGTCTGCTATTTTTGAAAAATCTTAAAAATGCGGCACAAATCTTTGAATATATATTCTTTCAGAGCGAAGGTTTTTTTTATTTCGACGTCAGGCCTCAATGGGTTAACTATGATATAATAATAAGGCAGTGGGTTGTCAACCTTTTTTTCATATCAAGGCCCGTTATTTATTTGGCGTTCGATCCACCATTTGATGACATTTAGCCTCTCAGACCCAAAACTGATCAAAATAACAATTCTTCTACATTCTGAAATTGTGTAGACTTCTTGTAAACTAAGTAATGCAGATGTTTATTAACAATAATGAATTGCATTTTTATAGCGCTTTTCCAAGTGCTCAAAGCGATTTACAATGGTTCATTCATTCATACATTGGGAGGTGAAGCGGCGAACGGTCGACTCCAGCGTCCTCACTTCCCACATTCACACACCGAAGGTGGCGAGCTCACACCGATCGACACATTGTAGGCAATGTAGGGTTCAGTGCCCAAGGACACTTCGACATGTGGACAGGAGGAGCCGGGATTCGAACCGCCGACCCAGGGATCATTGGACGACCTGCTCTACCTCCTGAGCCACGGCCGCCCTTAACAATAATGTAACTCTTGAGAGCGTAAAAAATGAAACCAAATGGACTCGTACGGGTCCGTTTGGTTTCATTCTACGCTCTCAAGAGTTAAATAATTCTATAAGGGTCCATTTGGTTATCAACTCTCCATCATTTAGCTGGGGAACCCCCTCAAGGACAAACTGGTGGTCCCCGGACCACTGGTTGAAAAACCACTATCATAAGGCACGGGTCAGTCAGTCAGTACCCCTCACTGACACTATGTGTGGGTCTCTCTACAAAAGGCAACAATATGCCATCTTGAAAAACATCTCCCACATTACTATACTGCACACAGCCCACAGTGCAGCACACAGACCCCTTTTCCACCGGTTGGCTCCCAATGGGAACCGGTTCAGTTCTTTTTGGTTCTTAGTCCATGAGCCAGAGCTCATGAAACTTCCCCAGTTGATTACGTACACGAATACAATGATTGATTGCATTACAAAATATGCAAATGAGGCATTATATAGGACAATATGCAAATAAGAAATCACACCCATGTGAACTGAGTGGTGCAAGGTCTTATATAGCCTGATCAGCTGTGGTCTGACGTAATGTCAGTGACCATAGTAACCATGCTCATTCTTTTGAGGGACAGGTACACAAACACACACACGGGTACTAACAAAGCCAGTTGTTGGAGTGGTTTGCACCACTCAAAAAAATAGAAAATATGAGAAAGATACTACTGTGGAAGGGTTATCATATATTAATTTACATATATTGATCCTATAAAAAAAAATATATGTACTGTTTAGCCCACTCAATTCATAATTAACGTTCCGATTTTGGAGCTCTGGCTCATGGACTAAGAACCAAAAAGAACTGAACTGGTTCCCATTGGGAACCAACCGGTGGAAAAGGGGTCACAGTGCAACCATAGATGCCAGGATATAGACTGTGTGAACTGATCAGTTCTTTGGCAATTACCTCTCAAAATAAATTCCCACAGACCAGGAGTGGTGAAGCTATAGCGCTTCAACAAAGGGATTCTCAGTGGCGTGTACCAAAAAAACACCAAAATCCAGTGAAGCATATTCCCAAAAATATTAAACGGGTTACGGGTACCGCAACTCAAATTTCAGGTCAAGGAGGACAAAGTACTCAAAATAATATTTTGTCCTCCTTGACCTGAAATTTGAGAGGAAATATGTGGTATGCGTTTCCTCGAGAAGACTTCATTTGACCCAGTGGTGGAAAAAGTACTCAATTGTTTTACTTAAGTAAAAGTACCAATACTGCAATTTAGGAGTACGGAATTGAAAATGTAATTGAGCAAAGGTTCAAAAGTATCGGCATCAAAATGTACTTAAAAGTACTAAAAGTAAAAGTACTCATATTGCAGAATGTCCCATTTCACAAGTTCAAAATGTGTACAAAATCTTTTGAAAATAGCCTACAAGCTCAAATAGCCTACAAGCTCATAATGCATCGCAACGCGACGCATTGTGAGCTTGTAGATCGGCTATTTTCAAAAGATTTTGTAGATCAGCTATTTTCAAATGGCCGACATTTATAGGGTTAAAGTGGTTAATGTATGTTTTCTAATCAAAATTGCCAAAGTAACTAGTAACTAACGTTTTCAAATAATTGCAGTGAAGTAAAAGTACAAATTTTGGCTCCGAGATATAGTGGAGTAGAAGTAAAAGTACTGGAAATTGGAAATACTCAAGTAAAGTACAAATACCTCAAAATTGTACTTAAGTACAGCACTTAAGTAAAAATACTTAGTTACTTTCCACCACTGCCAATTTGACTATGCAAAAAGAAAAAGAAAAAAGAAAATGCATTAAACTGGAGTCCAATTGGAGCTGAATGACGGGCCCATGTTGTCTGTCCTGAAGACGGCCCGGGCCGTCAGTCATATATCTTGACGACCGCAGACAACCTCCAGAGATGTTATTGGGCTATAGTCTGGTATGGAGTATCATGTAAACTTATACCCCTTTCAGTCTCTTTACCGGTAAATGTCTTCACGTCGGTTCCTCGAAACTGCAGCTAAACTGGGCTACTGACTCTGGAAACTCACAAGGGGCACGCACCGTGTGCACCTCAGTGTCACGTTACATGTAAACACAAGTGGCACACATGTCGACGAGGCAGCATGACCAGGCATTTTTGTGTGTGTTTCCAAGCATTGAAGACAAATGCGGAAATTCAAGGTGGATTTGTGTGTACTGTGGGGCCCACACGAATGTGACACTCGAGCTAATTATCTAGAGCTTTTTACACGATTTGTCCCCGAGGCTGTTTTTTCAACCAGAATCTAATGACAGATGTTTGATATCACCACCAGCCACTCTCGCACAGAGCTGTGTTGTCTGGCAGATGACTGTGGGGAGATGATCTCATATCAATCACATGAAGCTGCATCACCTGCTCCCCTATAGACGGAGCAAACCAACAGGTTGACATTTTGGTGATATGCCAATCAGCAAGGGATGTACATGATGGGTGCTAATTAACAACTTAAGCCCATTTTTGGGGCGGGAACCCCTTTTGGTGTTTTAAAGCATTATGTTATACTTTAGCTATTGAAAAATAGCAGATCTACAAGCTCATAGCGCGGCACCGAGTGCCGCGCTACGAGCTTGTAGGTCAGCTATTTTTGAAAAATCGTGAAAATGTGGCATAAATCTTTGAATATATATTCTTTCAGAGCATTTTTAACTCAAATCTTTGCTTCCAGGGAGACCCTGGAACAACATATTGTCAGATGGGGGTCCGGGGGCCAAAATACAGACAACTCTGGGGGTTCTTGACATGAAAAAGGTTGAGCACCGCTAACATGGAAACATGGGTTTTTCAGAAAACTGGCAGGATTTAGAAGACATTTTGTAGAATAGAATAGAATCGAGCTCAGGTCTAAATGGGTTATAAGCCATGTTTTATTTTTTAACCCATTTAGGCCTGACCTCAAAATTTAAAAAAAAATCTTCACAATCCTCCAGTTTTCTGAATTAAATCTTTTCACGATTTTTCAAAAATAGCAGACCTACAAGCTCGTAGCGCGCCACTCGGTGGCGCGCTATGAGCTTGTAGATCTGCTATTTTTCAATAGCTAAATTATAACATAATGTTTAAAACACCAAAAGGGGTTCCCGCCCCAAAATGGGTTAATGTATTGTATGAAAATACAGTAGATGAGGTGTTGTTGTGAAACTTGTGAGGGGTGTAGCTTGTCGATTCATTTTTTGCAATGTTTGAAAAATGTTTGCAGATAATGACCAATTAGCCCCCAAAACAGGGATGCCAAAAAGCAGTGTTGCGTAGCCACTGAGCCACGCACTGCTGGGAAATCTAAATTCAATGAATTGCCTCGGATCCCCCGGAGAAAACTAGTGGTAACAAACAATCTCGATACTCGCGATGACCCCCATATGAACACCCTTATGTCTTTTCACTGGTTCTGAGATGCATTTCCAATGGTTTCGTCGACTAAAACGATGACGAAAAAATGTTCGTCCGACTACCTTTTTCCACCGAGGAACACTAAATGGAAACTAAATGAAAACTGATGACTAAAACTAAGACTAAATATACTGACAATTTCGTCAACAAAT
Source organism: Electrona antarctica (assembly GCF_951216825.1). NCBI lineage: Eukaryota > Metazoa > Chordata > Actinopteri > Myctophiformes > Myctophidae > Electrona > Electrona antarctica. The sequence continues at coordinate 2,770,890 of NC_136800.1, read as the reverse complement.
ACAAACTAGACTAAAGTGTCAGGAAGGGACTAGTGGACAAGAGATCCAGTATAAGTCATTTTACAATCGGTTGCATGCTGAAAATATCAGATCTACAAGCTCACAATGCGTCGCAGCGCGGCGCGTTGTGAGCTTTTAGATCGGCTATTTTCAGCAAGTGTAAAATCAGCCACTACGACGGCATCGAGGCCCGCCAAAATACATTTTAGTCGTCTAAATGAACTGCAGATTTAGTCGACTAAAATCGAATGATATTTAGTCGACTAAAACTAGACTCAACACTAAAACATTCCAGGTGACTAAAATGTGACTAAAACTAAATGAAAACGTTTCAAGAGACTATGACTAAAACTAAAATCGAAATTTGCTGCCAAAAACAACACTGGTTTCCACCCAGTTTTTAGCCCAGTCAATAATAGGAATAGGAATCTTTCATCAAAATGGCTACGCGAGACTAGGTTTCAAAGTGGTTAATGGGTATACTCTCGCAAAGCCAGACGATCGGAGATCTCCGCCGACCGACACGTGTGCATGGCGACATCTACATTTTATGCAGTGGGCGAGAACAGTGGAAGAAACGGCCCTGCGGACAAAGCTACACCTACTGGTTTGAAAACAAATCATATCATATCACCGTACCCAAAAACTAAGAACCGCCTCAAAGTCCTAGGGTTCCATCTTGCGCCACCCTTATCCCTAAACTTATTTGCCATTTTGAAAATCATTTTAAAATAGTTCAACTAGCCGATCTACATCTACACGTTGTGAGCTTGTAGATCAGCTATTTGAACCATTTTAAAAGGTTTTTTGACAGCCCATTCATCCAAAACAGAAAAGTCCTGTCTGATTACATTGAACAATGTCACCAACATTGCAGCTGTACGAAAAACTTGAATTATCCTTTAAAGTTTTTGTTTCATAAAAATCCACCATAGAAACGTTATGAGCTACTTTCTGTCAAGAAATGCCCTGCATTTGATTATTTTTCTAATTTGGAAGCACTTGTTTTCAATAACACAACATTTTGCTGCCTCCTGCATTATGTGACATTTATAGAAACAGGTGGTACGCAGGGCGGTTGAGTGATTTCCAACGAGCGCTTCCAAACGCCAACACTCCAACGCTGCTCAATGTTTTGCCACTCAGTCTAGATGAGGAGGGCGTGTCCTGATGGGAAAATCATGCATGTGCATACTCTCTATTGTTTCCACTCAGTTCCCAACAGTGAATTCAGAATATCACTAGACGCGATCGGTATAAGCAGCGATCTAAAAAAAAAATGGCGGATCGGATGAGTGGACGGTTGAGTCTCACCACACTGGTGGAAAAAGTACTCCAATGTTTGACTTAAGTAAAAGTATCAATACTGCAATGTAAGATGTACTCCGTTACAAGTAGAAGTCCCGTATTCAAAATGTACTCAAGTCAAAGTACAAAAGTATCGACATCAAAATGTACTTAAAGTAAAAGTACTCATATTCCAGAATGTCCCATTTCACAAGTTTGAAATGTGTACAAAATCATTTGAAAATAGCCGATCTACAAGCTCACAGAAAACATAAATGAACCACTTCAACCCTACATATAATGCGTTGCATAAAACTTTCAAAAAAAATTGCAGTGGAGTAAAAGTAAAATAATTCTGGCTCTGTGATGTAGTGGAGTAGATACGTATTGGAAATTGGAAATACTCAAGTAAAGTACAACTACCTCAAAAGTCTACCTAAGTACAGTACTTAACCCATTCTGTACGGGAATCGTACAGATTTGGTGTTTTAAGCATTATGTTATACTTTAGCTATTGAAAAATAGCAGATCTACAAGCTCATAGCGCTGCACTGAGTGCCGCGCTACGAGCTTGTAGATCTAATATTTGTTAAAAATCATGTAAAAAAGGGCCTGAAATCTTTGAATATATATTGTTACAGAGTGAACGTTTTTAACTCAAGTCTTTGCTTCCGGGGGGGGTCCCTGGAACAACATATTTTCAAATGGGGGTCGGCGGCCAATTACAGATAATCATTGGGGTCCTTGACATGAAATATTGAGCACCACCGACATAGAAAACTGTCATGATTTAGAAGACTTTTTTTTTCGATGTCAGGCCTAAATGTTTTTTTTTGGTGTTTGGTGTTTTAACTAAGCATTATGTTATGTACTAAGCATTAAAATAGCAGATCTACAAGCTCATAGCGCGCCACCGAGTGGCGCGCTACGAGCTTGTAGGTCTGCTATTTTTGAAAAGCCGTGAAAGTTCGGCACAAATCTTTGAATATATATATTCTTTCAGAAGACTTTTTTTTTTAAATTTCGACGTCAGGCCTAAATGGGTTAAGTTATACTTTAGTTTCCACCAGTGTGTCTCTCACCTGTCTCGAGTGACCCTCTTTACCACTTTGAAGGCCCTCAACACGCAGGCTCGTCCCTGCCACTGGCCGCTGTACCTGTGGAGGTGGTCGTCGCAGGGCAGGAGGTGCAGCTGGACCACGCTGAACATGCCGTAGCCGTCCTGGACCAGAGCACACAGCCTGTTTGGGGAGGAAAACCACAGGCAACATGCACAGTTATGTAGCCAAATTTGACTGCCATTGGATTTTTTTTATTTCGTTTTTTTCATGTCATATGAAAGCAGGGAATCATAGCTTGAAATTGACACATTGGTTGTTCAGTTTGACCCACCAGTTTTGGAGATATGGCTTATAGAGTAATGTCTTGCAGAGAAAGGTGGTGGGCTGATCTGGGCCAAATTCGTGCGAAAATGTATTTTTTGTCCCAGTCCAGCCCTGAGTCCCAAACCGCTTCTTTTCACCTGACAAGGGGGGTGGGGGGGGGGGGTTCCCCGGTTGGACGTAGCGTGTGGAAGGAAGTAAGGAACACGTTATTCCAAGCAGTTCCTTTCCCCTCCATCGGGCGAAAATGTCAGCGACATGACAACCCCCAGGGCCATGTCCTGGACTGATAGGCTTGAAATCCTGCCTCAAACTGCTTGCTGACAGAGCCTATCCCAACATGACCACTAATAACCCACACCCACACCCACAAAGACAACTGGAAGGAGATTACATGATCCAATATGTCCGTTTGATTCTGACCGGTGTCGTTTTTTTGGCAGCAAATTTAGATTTTTAGTTTTAGTCATAGTCTCTTCAATAGTTTTCATTTAGTTTCAGTCACATTTTAGTCACCTGGAATGTTTTAGTGTTAAGTCTAGTTTCAGTCGACTAAATATCATACGATTTTAGTCGACTAAATCTACAGCTGATTTAGTCGGCTAAAATGTATTTTGGCGTGATTTTACACTTGCTGAAAATAGCCGATCTACAAGCTCAGAACGCGTCGCAGCGCGACGCGCTGTGAGCTTGTAGATCGGCCATTTTCAGCATGCAACCAAGTGTAAAATGACTTCTACTGGATCTCTTGTCCACTAGTCCCTTCCTAACATTTTAGTCTAGTTTTTATTTGTTGACGAAATTGTCAGTATATTTAGTCTTAGTTTTAGTCATCGTAGCTTAGTTTTCATTTAGTTTCCAGTTTGTTTTCGTCAGTGAAAAAAGGTAGGCGACGAACAATTTCCGTCTTAGTTTTAGTCGACGAAATCAACACTGATTCTGACCGGGGCGGATGAGCTATAGCTAGAGAAAAGCCTCGGTGGTTAATGTTTGTGTTGTTGCATTCACTATTCTAAATCGGCAAAGTAAACTAAAGTATTGGAAAATTGAGTGAAGTAAAGTAAAAGTATATCAAAATTGTACTTAAGTACAGTATTGGGAGTAAATGTACTTAGTTACTTAGCACATGTGGAAGAGACAAAAGTAACAGATGCACTGCTCATCTAAAATGCAGTGCATTGAGGAAAACAACACCTGTTGTCAATCATGTGCAGGTCACATAACGAACCACCATCTATACCGGTTGGTTGGTTGGTTGGTTTGATTGACTGATTGACTGATATATTTCTGTTATTGTTACCGTTCTCTAATTTGTTCTGCAACATCGCAAACATTTGTTGCAAATAAATAAATACAAAATCACACCCGTGTGAACTGAGTGGTGCAAGTCTACGTCAGCTGTGGTCTGATGTAATGTCAGTGACCATAGTAACCATGCTCATTCTTTTGGGCCCCACGTACAGGTACACACAAACACGGATACAAACAAAGCTGGTTGTTGGAGTGGTTTGCACCACTCAAAAAATATCTAATATAACATCAGATGATAACAACATGTATATGATAAGATGTATAAAACTGTTAAAAACGGACAGGTCATTTTTGACCGGGGCGGGAACACAAACAAAAGTAAGGTTAACATGACACAAACAAACAAACAGAACAGCCCCCCCCCCCCTGACATTGGAGTAGTATTATTTGGGCTGGGCTGGTACACGACAAGCCCTGCTGTAGCAGCGTTGACAGTGGGAGACCTTTGGCCTACACACAGTTTATGAGGCTGCATGCCGCATGGCTGCCTTGCACTCCACTGCTCCCAGCCAAGCAGGAAGCTTGAAACCGCTAAAGGCTACAGCACCTCAGCCCCTTATTCAAGCCCAGACACAGCCCAAGTACCGTACCAGCCCTGAGAGTAAACACTGGAGTTCATATCCCCTGGTTAGTGCAGCGTTAGAGGGGAGGGAGAGGGGTCCATGGCCTCTGCCAGGGAATGGGAGGTGAGAGGAGAGGAGAGGGGAGGGGAGGGAAGGGGTCCATGGCCTCTGCCAGGGAATGGGAGGTGAGAGGAGAGGGGAGGAGAGGAGAGGGGAGGGAGAGAAAACAGAGAAGAGGGGGGAGGACAGTTGAGAGAGGCTAGTAATAGACACAGGTTCAATGCCATCCATACATGTGTGGCGTGGCGTGCCCCTCCAGGACACTAAGAACACCGCTGATTGGGCCTATAAACAGCTTGTGTTGGTAAACACAAAACTCTGTCTGTGTTTGCTTTGGATGGAAATAGACGCCTAACCAACATTTTTGACATTGATATATATATATTTTTTTTTTATATTTACACACACACACGCACGCACAGGCACAGTTTGCATGCACATGCACAGTGTGTGTGTGTGTGTGTGTGTGTGTGTGTTATCCCCAGCTGTTTGTTTTTCCCCCATTTCCATGTTTTTATCAAGCCAGCATAACTATACTTCGAGAAGATGATGATAAAATGTTGTATCTACTAAGCTAAGCACTAAATCAAGTGCAAAGCCTTTTTCATCAGCTTTATTAATAAAAACCCAACGGTAGAATATACCAGAAGCAAAGGTCTGGCACAACATATTTTCAGGTGGTAGTCGGCGGCCAATTACATATATTTCTGGGGGTCCTTGACATGAAAATGTCTGAGAACGACTGACACAGAAACATAGGACTTAGAAGACATTTGTAGAATCGTCCTCAGGTCTTTTTTAAGACTGGTTCACACTCGTAGCGGTTCCGTCGATGTACCTGGAACGAGTCCATGTTGCAGAGAGGAAAAGAAAACAGACTCCGCCAGGCTTAGGCCTCACTCAGACCTTTACTGCATTGCTGTATGCTTGTTGGATGAATGTTGTGTAGTCTCATGGCAGCCCCAATGCATTTCCAATGGAAGTCACATGGTTTGTAGTCCACATTTTGGACTACAAGCTGTTGTATGGCTTTCGGCTGCGTTTCGACTGCGCCCCTCCCCCTCATACAACACAAATGTTGTGTCAAACCATGTGACTCCCATTGGAAATGCATTGGGGCGGCCATGACACTACACAACATTCATCCAACAAGCATACAGCAATGCAGTAAAGGTCTGAGTGAGGCCTTAGACTGGCATGTGCACAACTATGGATAGACTAGAGCAGGGGTTCCCAAACCTTTTCATGTCAAGGACCCCCAAATTAACACTAATTAGCACACGGACCCCCCCATTTGAAAAGGTATGCCAGGGACCCCCCATAAGAGAAGAGTTGTACGGCTCTAGCAGTGAGTTAAATTTCAAGGTCCCTCCAGTTTGACATGCATTTGCATGCAGTTTCTACAGACGGACCCCCATTTAATTGCATTTCTATCTCTGGGACGCTCAATTTATATTGTAAAATCAATGTTTGTTTAACTCCGATAGTGTACAAATGGAACCAAATGGACCAGTTAGGTCCATTTGGTTCCATTTGTACACTCTCAGAGTTACAGACCCATAAAGGGTCCATTTGGTTCCAAACTATCATTTAAGCTGGGGACCCCCTGGAACTCCCTCAAGGACCCCTGGGGGTCCCCGGACCCCACTTTGAGAACCACTGGACTAGAGCAACACAATGAAATGTTATATATTTGCCACAAAACACTGAATAAGTGAGAAAAGAAAGTAGTAAAAGCACACGTAACATATCATTCATACGGCGATGTTGTTGTACACTGAAAACAGCAGATCTATAAGCTCACAACATGTTGCCGATGTGGCACAATTCCCCCTGAGAAATGATCATTGTTGTTGTAAAAAATAGCAGATCTACAAGCTCGTAGCGCGGCACTCGGTGCCGCGCTACGAGCTTGTAGATTTGCTATTTTTTTTTTAAATCCTGAAAATGTGGCCGCAAATCTTTTGAATATATATTCTTTCACAGTGAACGTTTTTTAACTCAAATATTTGCTTCTGGCCGGGGGTTCAACAACATATTTTCAGATGGGGGGACCAAATACAGATAATTCTGTGGGTCCCTTGACATGAAAAAGGTTGAGCACCCACTGACATAGAAACAGTTTTTTTTTTTTTTCCTACATTTTGTAGAATCTAGTGTCAGGTCTACATGGGCTTCATAGTTTATATAAAACCAAACAACATCAGGCTCAGCTCAACAGTTGGTGTAGCCTGACATATAGGTCGTTCACTACACATCAGCCACTGCAAAGAGACTCAAATCAAGTCTGCGAGAGAGGAGTACAACTTTCATATTTTAAACTTGAGAAAGCAAGAGCTTGCCTCAACTTGAAAGCCCTAGAAAATGAAATCCGAGAGTTGAGGTGATGATAGATAAGATTGGAAAGGAAAAAAGGGTGACAAGTCTCGTGGTTGAGAGACCAGGGCCTGACATAAACAACCAACCCCTCAAACTGCCTCCCGGTTCAGTTGCTCTTCTGTTTTTTCTCTCTCTCTCACTGCAGCGTTCCACACACAGCCCCACTTCCTCAAACAGCACCCTCGCTCCCAAATACCCTCTTGCCATTGGCCAAAGCCTTCAGTCACAGGCTGATTTCAGGAATTTGTTATTGTGAGCAATCACAGGAATTCTCAGCAACTCGGGGGTTGTTCCAGGAATTGCGATCCCATTGAGCCTGTCCAAACACACACATACTCCTTTCACACATAGACACAGGAGGAGTGCGCGTGCAATTGCAAAGCACATGCGCGCGCACATCTCTAACTTGGCACCGCAGCGTACGTCAAGTAAAGTGAGCAGAGTGAGGCCCACCATTGGCAGTGGGGGCGTGCGGGCGGGATTCTTTCCCCTGTGCCGTCCACCAATCGGTGTGGAGAAACCGATAAACACGGTTGTAACAGGATCCCCTCTGCAGCACATTGTGTTCCTAGAACGCCAGTGAAAAAAATAAATAAGCCGGGCTCCTCCTTCCTCCCCCACAAACAGTTAATCTTCTTGTTTGTTCTAGTCTTGAATTTACGGGAACTAAACATCTTCTTCAAACATAAATATCACACTGGACTCTCCCTCTCCCTCTCTCCTCTGTGTATGCTAAGGCTGCACAACAAAAGGAAAGACATGCATCCACCACGTTGACCATGGGGTGTGAGTCATACTTGTGGAGAGAGAGAGAGAGAGAGAGAGAGAGAGAGAGAGGACATGATGAGAAACAAACTGTCCTCCTCTCTCTTTATGCGCTGCATGAGGGCCTGCTGTGGGCTGAGACGTAAACTACTTACAACCGCCACAAGAAGAACAGGGCGTGGATAAGAAAGCACTGTTTAGGTACTTATATAGGAGTCATTATTTGTATTATATATATACATATACAGTATAGAACTAATACATATTACTATACTGGGCAAAAACAAGTATTATCACTCAGAGATGCCTCCACCCTCCAAACCTTCAAAACCGCCCTCAAAACCTACCTCTTCAATATTGCTTTCCCTAGCTAACTCTTTTTCACAGTTTTTTTTACCTTAGCATTTAGTGTTTATTTCTTTTCTAATAAAGTTGTTTTTATTTATTTTTGCTATACCTCTACCCCCCATGTAAAGCGTCTTTGGGTACTCAGAAAAGCCCTATATAAGTTTTATTTGAGATATTATTATTATCATTAACATGTGGGGGGCATGCTGATTTTTTTGGGGGGGGTTAAAAGTCCATAGACTTGGCTTGCCACATGTCGTCACACACACAAAAAAAAGTCAGGCGTTGGGAGGGGCTAGCCATAGAGTATATAAAGGATAGAGACCGAACTGGAGCACTAGCCCCGCCCCCAAGCTATTCATTTCGATGAAGTTGCTCAGTGGCGTTTTGAAGCACCCGGAAGACTGCCGGAAGTACCTCCTCCGGACCTCAAATTTGAGGTCCGGGGTGACGTAGGGAGTGATGGTCCTACGTGTTAAAGCCCAGCTGCACGGGGTTTCCTCGTCATGAATCCACGGGTCCGCCTGCAGTCCTTCCTCATACCACTAGGGCCCAGTGCTTCAATGTTGGAGCGCCTCACTGGCCCCTTGGGGCTAGCACCCCTCAATGATCAAGTGTTTGTTGTCTCATATGACCCCGAGCGGTACGTGGTGTGTTCGGGGTGTTGTCTCATATGACCCCGAGCGGTACGCGGTGTGTTCAGGGTGTTGTCTCATATGACCCCGAGCGGTACGTGGTGTGTTCGGGGTGTTGTCTCATATGACCCCGAGCGGTACGCGGTGTGTTCGGGGTGTTGTCCCATATGACCCCGAGCGGTACGCGGTGTGTTCGGGGTGTTGTCTCATATGACCCCGAGCGGTACGTGGTGTGTTCGGGGTGTTGTCTCATATGACCCCGAGCGGTACGCGGTGTGTTGTCTCATATGACCCCGAGCGGTACGCGGTGTGTTCGGGGTGTTGTCTCATATGACCCCGAGCGGTACGCGGTGTGTTCGGGGTGTTGTCTCATATGACCCCGAGCGGTACGCGGTGTGTTCGGGGTGTTGTCTCATATGACCCCGAGCGGTACGCGGTGTGTTGTCTCATATGACCCCGAGCGGTACGCGGTGTGTTCGGGGAGATTGTAAGCATCAGCTTCCCTGTTTGGGCCAAACCAAAACCACCGGCTTTGTGGATTTGCATAGTGTCTTTAAATAAATACTTTTTGAAATGTCTATGGGAAAAATGCACTGGGAATGATTTCCCGGGCCTGGCGTCGTCATGAAAGGGGGCGGGACTGCGACGCTCTATATATGGGCATAAAAGGGACACAGACATAACAAGAAATGCACTCTGTCGAGGTGCAAGGTACATGGCCTACTTGTGCGCAAGCAGAGCGCGCAAGTACTGCTACTGTAGAAAATAGTCATCCTTGTGAGCAGCAACAACCCTCCCCCTGGCCTGCTCATGGATTGGATCCACCCACTTCCTGCTGTCACTCCCTCTCAATCACTAATCACACCTGCTCTCACTCACACCTCAATCAGTGGCCAGCTATATATACTGCCTGAGTGCCTGTCCATGCAGTCATGTTTGTCAGGAGCAGCAGTAACAACTCCTCCACCTGAGAGCCCTCTGTCCTGGAGCCTTAGGCCATGCGTCATTGAAGTGAGTTCAGTTTGTTCATTTGTATGTTGCATTTTATTGGTGAAATGTAATCCTAATCTGTTTACCTAGAAGCTGTAGAGAATGTGTGTAATGCGCAGTGCACATAGTCACTTTAGTATCCCTTGAAATGCAGTAGATCAGTTACTTATATTAGATAATATTTGTATTTCCCATGTTGTGTCCTCCTAATATGTAGTGGTAGGCCTACCCATCCCCCCCTTTGAGTCTAGTTATGTCTTGGGTACCTTTGTCTGTCTATTTATGCACTGAATTGTATAATAATGATGTTTCTCTTGTCTTTTAGTAAAAAACCATAACCGTGATGCCTCACCACCTCCTTGCCCAACCCTAAATGCTTGTGTGTGTGCAAAGGAAAATAAAGGCTTAAACGGAACTCTCCTCGTCTGTGTATTATTTCTGACCGATGTACCATGGTGATGTAATAGTCCATGAGCCAGTCTCAACCTAAAACTATCCTACAGCTACTAACTTCTATTACAACCGCTGTTCAAAAATCCTTTAGACCCGTTTATTGACCTCATACCTTGAAGCGTATACCTTAGTCACGTCACCAGCAACAGCCAATAAGGGACCACCATTCTTACCGACATACATACTGTACATACATGTATACATACCACAGCAATTGCGCACTCTGCTTGTGCAAGTAGTGTGTGTTAGGGCATTAACACAACAGATGTCGGGATTCCTTCAAAATAGGAGCTCTGGGGTGCCGGAAAGACATGGCCGCTTTTACCCGGAAACAATCCACTAAAAAAAGTTTACTTTACATAGCTAGCTTACATTGCGATCGTTTTAATTTAAACGATATATGATCCAAAAAGCGTTCATATTTTGCGGGAGAGACGGATGAGGAGCAGAAATGAAGCGCCAGTATATTGATCCGATCAACACCACGGAGAGCACCCTGGATTAGGAGAGACGAGTCTCTCCTAACGGCTAAGTCAATGGTAAGCTAACAATTGCCTAGAGTGTAGCATACGGTAGCCGAAAGGCGAACTGACAAATAAAGGAAAAAATGCAGAATATTCTTATCTCGCCCCGTATAATTGAGGATGCGCTAAGACGTGTGAGGACGTCGGATGCATCCCTCGGTTCGATTCCCTAGGACGTGCTGACACGTCGGATGGACGGAACCAGTTAAGCAACTAGTCAACTAGTAAATCCACTAGTTGACCTTGTTGGTACTAGTTGACAATTTTGTTTTTTTGAAAAAAAAAACTTTTTTTTCTTTTCTTCCTGATTTTGTAGGCCTCGATCAGGTAGATTATAGTTATAGTCACCAATGTACATAGTTTTTAAATGTACAAATATTTATTTTCAACTAGTAAAAATGACTAGAAGTGAATGCCCTAGTGTGTGTGTGTGTGTTGTATGCTTGTAGGTCTGCTATTTTTGAAAAATCGTGAATGCGGCACAAATCTTTGAATATATATTCTTTCAGAAGACACTTTTTTTTTTTTTTTTCAATGTCAGGCCTAAATGGGTTATATACACTATATAATAATTAATATTTACAAAACTGCAGAGAGAGAGGCGAGCTCATCCACATGCATCCGAACTCTGAACTTTGTCCGCACGCGCAGCCGCCCAGGCCTGCTGGATCTGGCTGAGTGGGAGTAGCCAGTAGTAGTAGATAGTATAGGGGGGGGGAGGGGGAGGGGGGGGGGGGCTGTGGCGTTTGTTTACTGGCGGCAGGAAACAGCATGGCAGGAGCAAGCGTCACATTACCGCCGACAGCCATGAGTCAGTCAGTAGAGTCAGAATTAAAACCCATTTTGACCTGGGAACGATTCTATAAATGTCTTCTACATCCTGACAGTTTTCTGAAAAAGCTGTGTCAGTCGTTCTTCGATTTTTCAAAAATAGCAGACCTACAAGCTCGTAGCGCGCCACTCGGTGCCGCGCTATGAGCTTGTAGATCTGCTATTTTTCAATAGCTAAAGCATAATATAATGCTTAGTTAAAACACCAAAAGGGGTTCAGCCATTTAGACCCGAGGACGATTCTACAAATGTCTTCTAAATCATGACAGTTTTCTTGACACGTCAGTGGTTCTCAAAACAGATTTGAGTTAAAAACGTTCGCTCTGAAAGAATATATATATTCGAAAAACTTGCCCCACATTTTCACGATTAAAAAAAAAATAGCAGATCTACAAGCTCATAGCGCGCCACTCGGTGGCGCGCTATGAGCTTGTAGATCTGCTGTTTTTCAATACCTAAAGTGTAACATAATGCTTAAAAAAACACCAAAAGGGGATCCCGCCCCAAAATGGGTTAAGCCTAATTTATGCTTTGCCGCGCAACGGTGTTGCTCGCAGAAAAAGGACTGATTTCTGATCGAAAACGCAAAGTATGAATTATTACTCTGACTCTGTTGTCAGCTGAGTGGCTTGCTTCCTTCTTCAAAACTGACCACCACGTGCTATATACCGTCACCCTCGGCCTCTCCTGCCCCCCCCCGCCCACACCTCTTTTTTATTACTCAGCGCAGGACAAAAACAACATGCCTTGAGGGGTGGACAGCTAAAGGTCGCTTGTTGGCTCGAGCTCACATATGGATTTCATTGATTCATTAACCACGAGGAGACTCGTCAGGCAAACCTATTCATTTCACTGTAGCATGGCGATATTATGTAATATATCTATTTTTCTAACGAGATCGTTTATTTAAAGATCATTGTCGGGAATTTGTCGCTTTGGAATAAACCTGCCTCGAAACCTCTTGTTGCATTTACAGTAAATTAACGTTTAAAAAAGCATCTAAAATTCCATTTGTGTGTTGTTGTTTTTCCGCTCTCACTTGTAATTTTAGCAATTTCTATTTGCTTTTATCCGAACTAATATGTGTTGAATACTGACTTTTTAACAATTGTGTACTTGTAATTGTATGTGTGCTGGAATGTGTATTCTTATGTGAACGCCAGGAAGACTAGCTGGTTGCTATGGCACCAGCTAATGGGGATCCTTAATACAAATCAAATCAAATCAAATTACTGTTGAGTTTTTTGATGATGGGTTGACTATTGAATATAATAAATAGTATAATACATTTCTAAGCAATTGACTACTTGAAGTTTTAGCAAAGCGATACTTGCATTTCTAAAGCCAGCGGGCCTTTCTATTCAAGAACCTTTATTACTCATACAAGATCAACACCCCGCCCTCTGATCATGCAGATAAGCACATCAAAAACAACGTTTATGGAACTCCGGCACAGTCAAACATTTTGGTAATGATAGGATACGGGCTGATTCACGGCTGACTGAAACCAGCTGATTCAACACAACTTAAGCCTTATGTGAATTGTTATTACGCCAAAAAGCGATGATAAAAGCCAGCTTGTATAATCTATAATGTCCTAGTTAGGCCTGCACCTCACACAGCTAGGCGTGATGCTCGTGGTTGGTTTTTCCAAGTAATGATAAGACGTTACCTTCCAGTTTGACATTAACCTATAAGCCTATTGCTTGGAAGCATATTAATGGTGAGGGGGGTCCAATGCATCTCTGTGTGCCCACCCCGAAGGGATTGCGAACGGGGGCACACACACACACACACACACACACACACACACACACACACACACACACACGCACACGCACGCGCACACGCACACGCACACGCACACGCACACGCACACGCACACACACTCGGCTCCGAACCTGCTGGTGCAGGATTTCAGAAAACCTCGTGCTGTCTCTTTTCCAAGAGAGAATTGGCCTGGATCGCTCGCAGTGGGGCTGGATTCAATTAGCAATGTTTGTGTCCTTTGTCAAGCAATGCCATATGGCTGCAGACAAGAGTGAGCACTTTGTGGGGCCTGCTGCTTATGGAACAATAGCCTTTACTACCGGAGAATAACACTGTGCCACCAAGGAGAGGCATGCAAACCCTGTGACCAAAAGAAAACCCAGCATGCACTTTGTAAAAGAAAGAGACATGTACAATGTGGTACACACAGTACACACACAGCCATATATAGCCCGTTTAGACCTGGGACCAGATTCTACTAAATGTCTCGACGGTTTTCTGAAACACCCATGTTTCTATATCAGTGGTGCTCATTGCTCAATGTCAAGGAGCCCCAGAATTATCTATATTTGGCCGTGGACCCTCCATCTTAAAATATGTAGTTCCAGGGACCCCCCCCCCCCCCCCCCCCCACAGAAGCAAAGATTTGAGTTAAAAACGTTCACTGTGAAAGAATATATTTTCAAAGATTTGCTCAACGATTTTTCAAAAATAGCAGATCTACAAGCTCGTAGCGCGGCACCGAGTGCCGCGCTACGAGCTTGTAGATCTGCTATTTTTGAAAATAGCTAAAGTATAACATAATGCTTTAAAACACCAAAAAGGGATTCCCGCCCGAAATGGGATAACAGACACTCGGTGATTTATTTCTTCCAAATGTCTCTCTGACATGCAATGACTGACCAAAGAGGAAGGGGGGGAAAAAAAAGTAAAATATCAACCAGGGAAACAAACGGGTGGGTACCTGGTTTTGTTCTGGGGAGGAGGGAGGAGGGCCGAGGAACACTCGCCAGGAGGGACTTTGGACTTCAGTGTAAAGCCAACCGAGCGCTCTGCCACCGGGACAGAGTAAACCCTCTGGACCACCACCTCCACGTCCTGCCCAGCGGAGGAGCCAGACTGGCCCAGGCCCTCAATGGCTTCCAGCAAGGAGTCGCTCAGCTTCCCTGTGCCCTCAGACACGCCACAGCAGCGCTTGGTAGTGCCATGGGTGGCCGCAACCTGGAGGAGGAAACAACAAAGTCCCGAAATGACAATGAAACACAGTATTGTGTTTTATTAGCCCATTTTGACCTGAGATCAGATTCTAAAAATGTCTGTTTGAAAATGACAGTTTTCTGAAAAAGCTATGTTTCTATGTCAGTGGTTCTTCGATTTAAAAAAAATAGCAGACCTACAAGCTCGTAGCGCGCCACTCGGTGGCGCGCTATGAGCTTGTAGATCTGCTATTTTTCAATAGCTAAAGCATAACATAATGCTAACACCAAAAGGGGTTCCCGCCCAGAATGGGTTAGTATTGCAGCTCCGAGCGTACGTTTTGTATGTACCTAAACCGTGCATCTAAGTGACAATGAAGTGAATCTGAACCTATAACTCGATAGAAATTGAAGTTCTGCAAGTTTATTCCATACTTTGGGGATCGAGGACGGCAAAAAACGTACAGACACACTCCCCATTTTCTGCCAGCCAGAAAACGTCAGACTCCACCTCACTCTCTACCAGCCCTCTCTCCTTGTATCCCTTGTTCTTGTCACCTTTTTTGATAGATTGATATTGCTAACTAGATGATGCAGATTTATGTTGGTTACTTGTTCACGTTTTTGTTATTTAGATTACACATGTTAACCCATTAGACCTGTTACACCTAGACGTTGTTATAGTCGGGTGTTCAGGCCAGGAACATTCTGTGTAGTCTTTGTGGTTTCTATATGCATATAGCCGCAATTTGCAACTCTTGATTTTCTTTTAATAATGGGGTGAATCTAGAGTTGCAATACAATCCAGTGATTGTCCATTCATCCAATTTGCATCTGCGATCTGCTTGTATTAAACAACGTTAAACTCACCAACATTGCAGCTCTAGGCCAAGCTTGAATTATCCTCTTTCGAACTGCAAAGCTTTTGGGCAGTATTATGCGTGTCTTAAGTACCAGGTCTTATGACTTAACTTAAGACCTGGAGGCGTGGTCAATGCTGTTTGGCCACTCAGAATAGCCAAATGGCATTGATCACGCCTCCAGGTCTTAAGTTAAGTAATAAGACCTGGTACTTAAGACACGCATAATACTGCCCCATGTCTCATAAAAATAGCTATACTTTCTGTCCAAAATATTTCACAGCAATATTCCGAGCCGCCATGTTTTCAAATTTTTCAACCTGCCATAAAACAAGAGACGGGTGTGGGAGAGCACTTGTTTAATAGAACGCTGTGCGTGACGGCGAGTGGCGCTGCGTCAGCCTCTTCTTTGGGTGCACACGACGTGCACACGCAGGTTCATACGAAACAAGCGCTCTCCCACACGACTCGTTTGACGGCCGGTCGCACACAGCCGCTCGGAATTATTGCTTGGAATATTTTTGACAGAAAGTACAGTAGCTCCCAACATGTCTACGGTGGATTTTTATGAAACAAAACCTTTTGCCGTTTGAAAGAGGATGGTTCAAGGTTGGCCTACACAGCTGCAATGTTGGCGAGTTTAACGTAGTTTAATACAAGCAGATCGCAAACGCAAATTGGATGAATGGGCTGCTACTGGATGGTATTGCAACTCTAGATTCATCCCATTATAAAAACAAAATCTAGAGTTGCAAATTGCGGCTAATATGCATATAGCTACCATATAGCAGGCGTTTTTAGTATCGGTATAAAGGTTATGGGTATAAAGGTTAAGGCTATGGTTTTCAAAGAGGGCCTCCCTTCAGATAGACACTTGAAAGGCCTATATGGGTTGCAACCGTGCAACAGTTAACTCACATACTGCCCTTTTTCCCAAAGGACTCCACTGCCAAGGACAACTTTAATGCCTTCTTTTCTTGTATTGATTCAGTGACATCGCTGTCCAGACCATCGTGTGGTGGTTACCTCCAAATCCTATTAGCGAGAGTAGAGAAAGACAGAACTCTTCCTTGGCTTGTACATGCACTATTATGTCTCTTAATTCCAGTAAAAGATTGCTACGCTGCAACAAGTTGTACCAAAGATGAAGTGTATACACGCACAATGTTACAGATGAGAATGAGGGCGAGAGAATGCAGCAGAACTGAACTTAAAGAAGTGATCTTTTTCTTTGTATGCTGGATTTGGGCCTCACTGTTAACCCATTCTGGGTGGGAACCCCTTTTGGTGTTTTAATGATTATGTTATACTTTAGCTATTGAAAACTAGCAGATCCACAAGCTCATAGCACGGCTATGGCACTCGGTGCCGTGCTATGAGCTTGTAGATCTGCTATTTTTTATATATAATATATTCTTTCAGAGTGAACGTTTTTAACTAAAATCTTTGCTTCTGGGGGAGGTCCCTGGAACAACATATTTTCAGATGGGGGTCGGCGGCCAATTACATATAATTTTTGGGGTCCTTGACATGAAATATTGAGAACCACTGACATAGAAACATGAGGTTTTCAGAAAATTGTCATGATATAGAAAACTTTTTTTTTACGTCAGGCCTTTTAACTGTTGCACGGTTGTAACCCACGCCGAGTGGTGCGGTAAAACATCTTCATGGTGACCAATTCTTTATTTTTTTAAAGATGTATTTTTTGGGGTCTTTTTATGCTTTCATTGATAGTGAACAGTAGACAAGACAGGAAAGGGGGAGAGAGAGATGGGGAGTGACACGCGGCAAAGGCCGTCGGGGCTCGGGAGTCGAACCTACGGCACGCCGTCCAGCTGGTTTGGCAGCCTAGACGGTTGAGTTAACCGCCCGGGCCATGATGACCAAATCTAAAGACACAGAAACAGACCCACCTGCCTGACCTCCTCCTCTGTAGTGGTCAACACCTGCAGCAGTCCAAAGGCTTTGGTCAGAGAGTACGGCGGTATGCACTTCACTGCCGGGAGGAGGACTCTGGGGATGGACGCCATGTTGGAATCAGAGTAGACTTTCTGGCTGAAGTGTGTGTTCAGAATCACTGGGCCGTTTACACCCTTTATGGTAAGACTTTGCCTGCAGAGAGAACAAAGAGGGCGACTCGTTATTTATGCATAATATAATAGCAATCGTTTTTTTTGTTTTTTTTTGCTCTATGGTTGCATCATGACACCCGTCCTTCCACATGGATTCTCTTCATGCTCGTCACAACCCGGCCCCGGTGTGGAGCCGTGACAAATGGAGGACGCGGGCAGTCTAACACTTTTAACCCATTTAGGCCTGACCTCAAAATTTAAAAAAGATCTTCTAAATCCTCCAGTTTTCTGAAATAAATATTTTCACGATTTTTCAAAAATAGCAGACCTACAAGCTCGTAGCGTGCCACTCGGTGGCGCGCTACGATCTTGTATTATCTGCTATTTTTCAATAGCTAAATTAAAACACCAAAAGGCGTTCCCGCCCAAAATGGGTTAATACAATATATGCCCAAGACGTCCACAGACGTCCTAGAAACTACCGCATGTAGTTTTTTTTTCTTCTTTTCAAAATGTCAAAATGTGGGACTAAATGTGGGCACCCCACCCTAGAGGGCAGCACGGGTCCACCCGGACCCGAATACCCGAGATCCGAACCGAGAACCGAGCCGGGTCGGGTGCACAATATTGACATGCCGTCGGGGAACGGGTCGGTTCCATTTCAAAGCTGCAGGCCTCGTTTCGGGCATCTGCAATGCAGAATACCCGAAATGCCCGTGCAGGACCCGATTTTTATTATATATTAAACCTTTCAACTTTAAAAATAGGTTTTGAAAATAGACATTATGGTATGCGTGCGTTCAACTGCGTTGTAATGTTTATGTTCTAAAATACACGCCTCGAGGATTTAGAAATGGAACGTATCCACTGGTGGTGGGTGTGTCACAGTGTGTGCGCAGCGCGCGCACAGTCACACACAACACGAACAGTAGCTATCATCACCATGGCGGCCCCCTTCTTGAGCGAGGTGAAACGCAAACTACAATCAAACGATTACAGCACGCAATCTCCTAAAGGGAAGTCGGATGTCTGGGACAGTTTTGTTATCATTGTCGACGCGGACGGTAAAAATGTTGGTGCTGCTAAATGCACAAAGTGTGACTCACTGCTTACCTACGACATGCAGAAGACGGGGACATCTAATAAGACGAAAGTCCGTGGAAATGTAGTTCTGTTCTGAATCTGCTCTGCATTGTGCTGTGCAACTGCAAGCGCTGAAAATAGACGATCTACAAGAAGATGGTTAAGTACAGTTTGCACTGCAGTGCAAACTGTACTTAACCATGCGACGCATTGCGAGCTTATTGTAGATCGGCTATTTTCAGCGCTCCTTTGTAGAGGCGGGGGTGATGCTGACGTTCAGTCACAGTGTTCACTTCAGTCTCATAATCACAGTCACGGCGAAAATAAGCATAATATAGGATTGGACACACCACGGGTGTAACGGGTCTTTCGGAACGGGTAGGTTTATTTCGGATCGGATCCTGTTTTTAACGGGTCCGTTTCAGACCGGATCCAAAACTTTCGGGGCCGGGTCCGGGCCGGGTGCGGCCAATTAGAATGTTTTCGGATCCGGATCGGTTCTGTTCTGATATCACCGGGTCCGTTTCGGACCGGGTCCAATTTTATGGACCCGTGCTGCCCTCTACCCCACCCCACCCGCTATTTTGAAAGAACGAAAGGGCGCATAATGTGTTAACAATAATCTTTTTTTATTTTTTTATTATTATAAATTATTTTTATCCCACGATTTTGTAACCCATTTTTCACCCCCGTGTCAATTATCTAACGTGACCCTGGGCTCGACACACCCTCCGCCAACCTGGGGACTCATGGTTCCTTCATGCATGAGTGTGCAAGTCGCTCCTTTACACCTGACAGGGGGGGGGAGTTTCCCTGGTTGGACGTAGCGCATGGAAGGAACACGTTATTCCGACCAGTTCCTTTCCCCTCCATCAGGCGCCACCAGCTGATGGGAGGGGAAACAATAATTTATTAACAAAAGTAACTTAATTAACCCATTTTGGGCGGGAACCCCTTTTGGTGTTAGCATTATGTTATGCTTTAGCTATTGAAAAATAGCAGAACCACTGACTTTTTTTATTTTTTTTTTAAATAATTTGGGGACTCCCTAAAATAATTTGGCGACCCCCCCGAGGGGTCGCGACCCACGGGTTGAGAACCCCTGAGTTAAAGAATGCTTACAAACAAAAGAGTGTGGGATGTGTAGTCAGTGTGGATGTGTGGTCACTGTAGTGTTGTAGGTAGGGTGTGTACATCAAGTCACAATGGGAAAGCAACAGAAGGGTGCCGACCGTGCCGTCATCAGGAGACTGGCTGCCACCCAGTCTTTTGTGCCTCCAGGGAACCCCAATGCACCTAATTTAACCCATCTAGGCCTGACAAAAAAAAAACAAAAAAAAAAAAACACGTTCGCTCTGAAAAAATATATATTCAAAAGATTTGTGCCGCATTTTTACGATTTTTCAAAAATAGCAGACCTACAAGCTCCTACAAGCTCCTAGCGCGCCACTCGGTGGCACGCTATGAGCTTGTAGATCTGCTATTTTTCAATAGCTAAAGTACGACATAATGCTATAGTTAAAACACCAAAAGGGGTTCCCGTCCAGAATGGCTTAATTGGGAAGATTGGGACCTAGGCGGCCGACGCCTACATAGATCTGTGGGGGAAGACGCGTCCCCGTTTTTTCCTACCCGATTTCGCACCCGTGAGGGGTGGGAGGGGCTGGGGGCGGGCGGGGGGGCCCTAGTTACTGCGTCACACCCAGGACGGTTTTTGACACTTGCTTTGGCAATGTAAACATATCGTTTTCTCATGCCAATAAAGCTCCTTTGAATATAATTGGTTTTCAACCAGTGGTCCTTGAAGTGACTTGAAGGTGGTCCCCAGCCGAAATGATGGACAGTTGGTAACCAAATGGACCCTTATTGATCTTTAACTCTTGAGAGCATAAAATTAATCCAACATTTGGTTTAATTTTACCCTCTCAAGAGTTCAATTATTGAAAGGTATCTTCAGAGATTTCACTTAATTAAAATATCACTTTTCTTTTTTGAGGGGATACAGATTTTGTCCCCTCACGTCTCATATTTGCCATTGACAATGAAACGAGAGATTAGGTCAAATGTGCCTCAAATATGATTTGTGGCTATTGACAATGAAGGGAAAATGTACGTCATATGTAGACGAGCAAATCGGCGAACCAATCACATAAATTCAGTTGTTCATGAGATGTATGATGATAAGAGCGCCTCTCACTTTACACGGGTGTGATTTTTGAGGGCTCCTATATACAGCTTTTGACCCCACACGTCCCAGTATTTGCCATTGACAATGAAAGGAACTAGGTCAAAATAATGTCCGCCAAATATGACGTAAATTAATAATTGTCCAATGAATGGACAATTTTGAGTGTTTGTGTAAACACAAACATTGCGTGACACAAACATTGATGACAAAGATGAGGACGCGAATTCTGATTGGCCGGAATGAGGTGATGTATGATGATGTACGATCACTTCACACGGGTGTGATTTTGTTGTGATAATCCTCCCTACTATAGAGTGTGCTGACCATATAAGGAGTTCCTCCCTGTCCCCGGTTAACCCCAGGGGGTTAAAAAAAAGCTTAGGTTTCGTTCTTGGCTAGAGGGCCCATCCTTCATCCAATCAGGATAGAGAGGGGCCTTCCTCCAATCATGATCGAGCGGAGGCGGGCCTTGGTGTGCGTTTAAACATCTGCATTACTTATTACTTCATTTACAAGATGTCTACACAATTTGAGAATGTAGAAGAATTGTTGTTTCGATCAACGTTTTGCCTGTTATCTCTCCTAATGGTATACTAACATTAACCCATTTTGGGCGGGAACCCCTTTTGGTGTGAGCATTATGTTATACTTTAGCTATTGAAAAATAGCAGATCTACAAGCTCGTAGCGCGCCACTCGGTGGCGCACTACGAGCTTGTAGGTCTGCTATTTTTGAAAAATCGAAGAACCACTGACATAGAAACATAGCTTTTTCAGAAAACTGTCAGGATGTAGAAGACATTTTTAGAATCTGATCTCGGGTCAAAATGGAAAGGTCTCTGAGAGGCTAAACGTCATCAAATGGTGGTCCGTGGCTCAAAAGCAGAATTAAAAAAAAATGGGCCTCGATATGAAATGGGTTGAAAACCACTGACAACTTCTTGTTTACAGTCTCCAATTCACCTTGCCCCCCTCCCCCCCCCCCCCCAGCCCCTCCCACCCCTCACTGGTGCAAAATCGGGTAGGAAAAACGGGGGGACGCTGGGGAAACACGTAGACAGGGGAGTACCTGTACACTAGAGAGAGACTCACAGACAACACAGACCCTGCAGGCCAGGCTGATTTAACCCATTTAGACCTGACACTAGATTCTACAAAATGTCTTCTAAATCCTGAAAGTTTTGTAAAAGAAAAAAACCTATGTTTCTGTGTCAGTGTTGCTCAACAATTGTCAATCATGTCAAGGAGCCCCAGAATTATCTGGATTTGGCCGCCGACCCCCATCTGAAAATATGTTGTTCCAGAGACACCCCCCCCCCCCCCCCCCGAAACAAAGATTTGAGTTAAAAACGTTGGCTCTGAAAGAATATTATATTCAAAGATTTGCACTACATTTTCATGATTTTTCAAAAATAGCATTTTTTGAAAAATCTTTAGCTATTGAAAATATTTTTCAATAGCTAAAGTATAGCATAATACAAATTAACAAAAATAAAAAAAAACGCCCCAAAATGGGTTAAACGGTGAAGAGATGATTGATTCCGAATTTGGCCTCCCATGAGCCACCGTCGTGGCATTGCCTTCAGTTCAAGGTGTTAGTTATAACCATTTTGAACAGAAATTCTGTATTGCCGAGATTGAACTGAAGCATGGAAGATCATGGCAAACGGAAAGAGTTTGCAGTTTACAATCTCTGAGGAGGCAGGTAAGACAGTTGAAAACTTTGAATGTAAAAATAAATAAAAAAATATGTTTCCACCTTCGTGCGTGTATTTACTTTGTACCCTCGAGGCACATACCGTATGAGAAGAAAAAAACAAAAAAAGGACAAATGGAATGGATGTGTCAATAATCAATAATTGCCACTGTAAATATGTAATTTCTACATCAATTCATCAAAGACCACCTGTGTGTACTATGCTCAGCAATGCCTAATAATCACAATGTGCTTCACGTCACATTTCAAACGTCAGATACCAGGCCCTTCCTTTGCAGGCAGACAGAAAGAGATAGCGATCGCATATTTTGTAACATGCCTGAGTTCTGAGTAAATTCTTTCCCTGCTGTGACACATGGAATAATGTGATGGCTTATAGTTGACTCAGAGCCAAGTGAAGTCTTTGGTTCTAAGGAACTACACACGTGTCACTGCTTGTCTGTATACGTATGCTATCTCACTGCAGGTGAGCCACACCGTTAACCCAGTCTGGACGGGAACCACCCCTTTTGGCTATTGAAAAATAGCAGATCTACAAGGTCGTAGCGTGGCACCGAGTGCCGCGCTACGACCTTGTAGGTCTGCTATTTTTTGAAAAATCGTGAAAATGTGGCGCAAATCTTTGAATATATGTTCTTTCAGAGCAAACGTTTTTAACTCAAATCTTTGCTTCTGGGGGGGGGGGGGGGGGGGGGGTCCCTGGAACATCATATTTTCAGATGGGGGTCGGCGGGCAATTACATAATTTTTGAGGGTCCTCGACATGAAAATGTTTGAGAACGACTGACACAGAAACATAGGGTTTTTCAGAAAACTGTCACAATTTCGAAGACTTTTATAGAATCGTCCTCAGGTCTAAATGGGTTAAGTTAACAATACACTTAAACACTCCAACTGTTGCTTACCATTATTATAGAAAACAATTCTGGTAAGAAGGGGGAAAAAAATCACACTCATGTGAAGTGAGGGGCGCTCTTCTTATCAGCATACATCATCATACAATCATCAGCCAATCACATAATCCCATTCCGTGCTCAAACACATACACACAAAGCTGTGCATACGAGGGGTTAGTAGCACCTCAAAAGGTCCTTTATACAAATAAACATTCTGCGCAGCATATTGGAGACAGCTCTGAGTAAGATGTTTCAAACGATTCCATTCATTCTACATCTCATTTAGGTTGTTGTGTTTGTCTTTGGTATTATGTGTGAATGTATAGATTATAATTTGTGTGTTCTTTAATTATTAATATTATTATTTGAATTGTGTCATTTGACCCCAGGAAGAACTGCTGAGGCAGTGAGTAGTGGCGACTAATGAGGATATGAAATCAAATAATGTATGATGAGCTCATGCTTCAACCATATTATCCACTATACTGTATTTGCTTTGTGCAGCTACTACTGTATATAGTCCTTAATTCATCCATGAACAGTAAGCACACATTTGAATGACTGAAGCTATGTTTCATTTGCCAATCTTTTATTATAGTAGTACTTTGTCATCATCACACACTGAGTCTCTACAATAAACTCAGTTGAGTGTGTGTGTGTGTGTGTGTGTGTGTGTGTGTGTGTGTGTGTGTGTGTGTGTGTGTGTGTGTGTGTGTGTGTGTGTGTGTGTGTGTGTGTGTGTGTGTGTGTGTGTGTGTGTGTGCTTCCAGACAAAACCAAACAGGTTTAATGTGCAACTGTCCCCGATTAGTTATCAGTGACTAGAATCTGTACCGGAAGCCGTCAATTAGTGTGTACCAGCTATACTATTACGGAAGTCAAATGTACTGGAAGAAAAAAAAAACACACCAATGACACAACAGGTAGGGCATGCGTACACAGGAAGTGGCGACCCCATTCTGAACAGGTGAGTGGGTCTAGCTGTCAATGCAAAGACAGGTAGCAGGGCTTAAGGAGTGGCACCGGGCTGCTGGCGTCACAGGGCCGCGAGTGAATAATGCCTGCAGGTATTTCCGCCTCCCACTCCACAAGGAGTGGGAGGCGGTGGGAGGAGCCTATAACCCGCCCCCAGTGTGGGATTACTGTGAGAGACAGCCCGTGACGAGTCACACAGGAAGGCGATCAGAGGAATTTTACCAGAGGCTCCGATCATGTGCAGAATTCTGGGTTTTTCCACTCCTGTCCTACCCTCTGGACTTACACAGTAGCAGCATGGGCAGCATGCTAGTCATATAGTGAAGAGTTGAGATGAAAGAACCATAACAATTACCCACAATGTATAAATTATGGATATAAAGGGGGTCAGGACAGACATCGACAGATATAGGACCTTTCGGGGAGCGGTCGGGAATACATTTAATGTTTCTTCATCTCAAAATCTTCCATTATGACCCCAAAATATTTGTTTTTGTTCCATTTCATTGTTTATAAATATAATATATTTTATACACACAAAGAGGATTTGAGGATATATTCACAATGAATAAATGTTTGTGGGGAGGTGGGGAGGGGTTGATGCTCCTCTTAGAAGAGGCATGACAACAGTGAAAAGGAACTACTCTAACTGCTCCACACGGTACTACTCGTGCAGCACCATGTGGTTTCAATCGTTGTCCTCTTGGCTTCCTCTCCTCGCTCTGTTCTGTTCCCCCCCCAAAAAAACGCTCCAGAAAGTAATCCTGAGTGTGTGTGTGTTTTTTTTTTCTTTTCCTCCCGGCTTGCTTGGAAATGACCTAACCACTGCCAGGAAGAGGAATGCGGAGCATTCCCTGGAGCTGTCAGTGACGTCGGAAAAGCACAGAGGAGGCCCCTAGCTGCGTTATCCTGGATATTCCAGAGCACGGCTCGGACTTCAAAATTCCCAACAGCTGGAGCTGGGACTGCCCTGCTGCTGCTGCCTCGCTCTCCATTCCACAAACAGTCCCTCCTAACCCCAATGCCAGTGCCTCCCCCTCCCCTCTCCTACGCCCAACCACCCACCCACCCCTCCTGCATGCTTGGGACTTATATCCTGCACATCTGGGGGGGGGGGGGGGGGGGGGGGGGGGGGGGGCCTTTGCTGCCTGACTTTTGTGACCTGGTGGGCCGTTTAACCCATTTAGACGTTTTCTGAAAAAACTCATGTTTCTGTGTCAGTCGTTCTCAAACATTTTCATGTCGAGGGCCCCCCCCCCCCCCCCGAGAAGCAAAAATATGAGTTGAAAGAATACATATTCCAAATTTGCGCCACATTTTCACGATTTTTCACAAAATAGCAGACCTGCAAGCTCGTAGCGCGGTGCCGCGCTATGAGCTTGTAGATCTGCTATTTCTCAATAGCTAAAGTATAACATAATGCTTAAAAAACACCAAAAGGGATTCCCGCCCAGAATGGGTTAATGGATGCTAAACACCTTCCTACTGAGAACCGAGAACTATAATTCAAAAAAATCTTCGAATGCATTCATGTCGAATCTTGTCAATGTATGTATGTACGTATGTGTCTTATGTATGAATTTGAGGCTATAAGAGAGATTATAATTTTGTATATAGGACAGGGTGAGATAAATGCATTTATATAAAAGTGCTCTCTCTCACCATGGCGGGTATATGTGGATTATATCTCTGGGCGCAGGCACCAGCTGCGCCGCCGTCTCCTTGTTGAACAGCACCAGGACCCGCTGGGCTCTGTGGGGGTGTGGGGGGGCCCCCTCGCTGTGGGGGGGCCCGGGGGGCCCCCGCTGCTCACTGCACTGAGCCAGCTGCATGCTACACTCCTCCTGAACCGCCAGCACCTCCAGCACCAGCACACCAGGCCTGTCCACTTGGAGAGCAGAGGGACAAGAAGAACAACACAGATGTGGGAGTGAGTGTGCACTTTGGAGAGGGTATTTAAGGACTCGCAGACTCTCTCTGCCTCAGTGGGGGTCATTTACTCGGAGTGTTGCTCCGTGTTGTGAGACAAAAGCGGGGATTTATTGTTTTAATATCGAGGGCAAAACTCTCGCTCAAAGAGCCGTAAAGACCCTAATTGCCTGCGGCTGAGTTGCATTGCACGGTTTTCTTCTTTTTTCCTGCTGTGTAATGCAGAATGACACAGTGGATGTTTGGAGTTTTGCAGCCTCTCTCTCTCTCTCTCTCTGTTCCTCGGCGTGCCTTTTAGTCATAATAACAAACTCCAGGGTTTAAGGACAATGTCCCAGAGCAATAAATCAGGCCGAGATAAGAAAGGAGCACAATCCTAATCACCGCAACTCACATATTCAGCCAAATGCCAGTTCAGACAATGAAGCTCTTGTGTTGTGAGTCGGGAGAACGCTCGAGGGCTAATTTCAATATGAGAGCGTAAATCCATGTCAAGGAGATGTGTGGGGAGTTGTCCGAGCACGTAGCAAAGAGGGCTTCATCTCTGCCGCGCGCTGTGGGACCGCGGCTGGATTACAGACACACTACGACATCCATGCAGGCGGGGCCTATACTGTGATGTTTATGCACCGCTCAATATTGATCGGATCATTTCAGGTCTACCGTAGAGTGAGATGTTGCGAGCGCACGCACGCACGCACGCACGTTGCACGCACGCACGTCGCACACACGTCGCACACACGTCGCACGCACGCACTAAACAGGGGTTCTATTACAACTTCAGCAAGTTATGTCAACAGTGTAATTTTAAAGTGTTATTTTGAGATTGTGGAAATACTCAAGTAAAGTACAAATACCTCAAAATTGTACTTAAGTACAGTTCTTAAGTAAAAGTACTTAGTTACTTTCCACCACTGCCAATTTGAAAGCTATTCTAAACCATAAGTCTGCCAGAGGGTAACACCTTTAGTCTCGCGTAGCCAGACAACTATTCCACAATCTCAGAGTGCTACATAGAGTCTAGAACTAAACCTGCCGAAATCTGACTAAGGATATTTTAAAATATCTTTACATTTAATTTTTTAATTTCCTTTTCTGCTAAGCAGCAAGCTATATATGCTTAGAATGATTTCTATTTGGCCTGGGACATGGCTCAATGGTCCAGGCACCTTGGCTGGTAATCCAGTCTGGCAGTGTACCGCGGGTTCCACTCCCGATCCCGACGGCCTTTACTGCATGTCTTCCCCCCCATCTATCTCCCCATTTCCTGTCAGCCTACTGTCTGTCCCTCCATAAAAAATATAAAAAAAGGCGAAAGCCACAAAAAAACATAAAAAAAAAGAAGAATGATTTCTATTTATATTAGGATACATTTGCGCGACTGTAAAGACGACGAAACGGAAGTCAGGAGGAATCTCCACTTCCACTTTATCGCATGATAGAGCTTCCGTTGCTCCAGACTGTATGATGGAAGAATATGACAATTGCGAGAGGCAACAGTCTGGCAACTCGAGACTAACCCACCTTTAGATATGGAATAGATTTTAACATGCATCTTTTGTTTCGAATGAAGAAAAAAAAATAGTATACATAAATGAATGAGTTTTGGGAATACCGTACTGACAGTTGTACTGGTTGCCAAATAATGATCATGACTCAGGTCATAGTTACCCACCTTTTTATTTTAAGAATAGATTTTAATTTTATTTTCATACTGCATTTGATTTTTTTTATCCCACGATTGTGCAACCAATTTTTTTCACCCAGTGTCAATTATCTAATGTAATCCTGGGCGCTACACTTCCTCTGCCAACCTGGGGGGGGGGGCAGCGGACTGACCTCATGCTTCTTTCTATGCATGAGGAGTTCTTTTCACCTGGACAGGGGAGAGTTTCCCCGGCCGGATGTAGCGCGTGGAAGGACCACGTTATTCCGACCAGTTCTTTTCCCCCTCCATCAGGCGCCCTTGCCTGGCCAGGGGGAGGGCATAAAAATGTGTGCGTTTTGGAAATATTGACTTGGTTGGTTGATCACAAGGTCATAGTTAGTTACCCCACCTTTTTATTTACTACTAAAATCACTATATTCAACTAAAAGTAGACTGACGAAACAATGAATACTGAGACTATTCTAAAACGAGGCCATGAGTCACGAGTACAACCAACCCCTCCACACAGTGCTCATTTTAGGCTGGTCCAACCATTGACCCTGGATTTCAGGTAGGATATAGTGGGCGTTCTTTTCCTTTTTCCACAATCAACCTTTAAAGTCACCTTTAAACCACTGGGTGTGTTATGATGTGGAGCCCAAACAATGAGAGTACAGAACTACTTCAGTGCACCGATGGAAAGAGGAAAGAAAAAAGCAACAACTAAGCAAACGGTTTCCTGTCACCTACATTCTGCCTTGCGTTTCCTCAACCGCGTCCCCCCCCCCCCCCGCCGCAAGACCAGACAACGTTTGTATAGTCACACCAGTCAAAGAGACTGGCCTCATCCGCCTATGTATGGGTAAAGATGTATTCGCTGTTTTTAAACGTGAAAGGTTTATCTGGCAGGCAAAAATGGTGTTCTAAAGAAGACGCACTATTGCAGAAAGTGTAATCTTTGGTAAAAATCACACCCGTGTGAACTGAGTGGTGCAACTCCGTGTGGGGGTCCCCGGAAATTCCAGACCCACAGGAACGCGCCCAGGTTGCCAGCCCGGTTCTGGCGAGCCGCCCCGCGTCCGAAACGGTCGAGAAATGACAGTTACTGTGTGGGGGAATTAGCATTTAGCAGACCTCTCTCTCTCTCTCTCTCATATTAGCAGGCAACAGTGCAACACTATCTCTCTCTCTCTGTTTCTAAAACAACAGCACCACTTTTTCCCCTACTGGTACTCTAAACATTGTGACATAGGACATAGTCACATAGGTTAGGACATAGGGACATAGGTTAGGACATAGGGACATTGCTGTTCCTTGGAGTGGTTGCACCACTCAAAAAACCAAATAGGCTGCTGTAGAGCCACCGTGAGGAGATTTCAAACGTTTGGGAGGGAGGTTCTTCCTTGGCTTAGTGGTTATGTGCGTGCAAAGTTCCAAGGCATTCGAATTCTGCGTTCATGATTTGAGGCTTTTTTTTCTTCAAAAACGGGCCACTCCTGCAAACTTTAGAAGCCATTTTTTCTTGATCACATGAGAGGTACAGTATACAGATTTGCACCGCAAAGGACTAAGGAGTGTACTCCTGTAGGAGTCATATCAAAATAAATAGGGATGGGCAATTAATCGGTAATCACATCGGCCGATATTGGCCTTAAAATGCAATATAGAATCGTTTTTTGCAGATATCTTAATTTTATAATAATTATGTTGAAAATGTTATAAAAAAAAGCCTTTTATGATGATGAAGGCTGCAAATTCTATCAGTGTTTTCTGGGTTGGAATCTTGTAAAATAATAAATAAAATAAATACTACATTCAAGCTGTTTTTGTTGGGATATGGGCCAACATTATAATAATAATAACAGTGCATCCCTAGTTTTGAAATAAAGAGGCATTGCTCATTTCAAATTCAGTGTTCATAAGCTTTTTTCAGAATGGACCAAAATTATTATAAATTTTTAATACAGAATGAGATCATATCGACATTGTTTACATCGGTTATCGGCCATAACAGCAATTAATTATATGGGATATCGATATCGGCCAAAATGTCTCATCGGTACATCCCTGAAACAAATGTGTTTTGTAAAGATCGGCCTCCTGGTTACTTAGTGGCACGATAACAGGCCATTGTGAGAAATTTGGGGCAGAGGTTTTTACTTGGCCTCCAATGAGATTAGCTGCTCACAAAATCCTGGGAAAATAGAGTACCGAAGTCCTGTTCATTTAAGAACTGTGTTCCAGAAATCCTCCGATTTAAATCAACAATTTCGGTATTTTGCATTGTAGCTTTTTTTTTTTACCTGTTGCTGTCCCTGTGTCGGAGAGGGACTGGTGTCTCCAGAAGCTTATCGCTGACCTCTGTCTACACTGGAGTCGATTCAGCCTTTCTGCTAGGCCTCCACTGTGGAAAACACCAAGCACACACACACACACACACACACACACACACACACACACAATGAACAGAACGCACGCAGCCCCGCACGTTCTACAAAACAAAACCTGGTTCTATTTGCAGCTGCCTTTTACTGAGAATGCATTCATTCTTCAAGTCAACTTTACTCACTCACTTTGAATTAGTGAACTAGTGTGCCAGGTGTCAAACACAGCTGAGAGGTTTAAAAAAAGAAAAGAAAAAAAGTGGAATTTTATGTACAAGCAATGTGAAATGTCATGTCTCTGATAACAGATATAGGTATGTGTCATTTCTGGGGGAGGGGGCGACTGCAGGGCGATAAGGAGCAATGACATTTAGCACCCACATGATTGGCACCCAGGTGTCCCTTTCATCAGCACTGCCGTTGTGAAAACATCACTAGTATCAGTATAGGAGTGCCTATTTAGCGACCATAATGTCTATTTGGTTCTCCCTCGTGAGAAGAGAATGTTATCGCGAAATTGTGCACGGCAAATTAAAATAATCAACATAATTAACCCATTCGGGACGGGAACCCCTTTTTGGTGTTTTAAGCGTTATCTTATAGTTTAGCTATTGAAAAATAGCAGATCTACGAGCGTGTAGATCTGCTATTTTTGAAAAATCGTGAAAATGTGGTGGAAATCTTTGAATGGGTTAAAAATAATCAACATAATTAAAGGGGGAGGCATTAATCGCTCAAACCTCTGCAATTTCCTTCTCTTTTTGGTGGAGTCCTCAGGGGTCTTCGAGTGCCTGTCAAATGGTTTCTGAGGCGTCTGCAGCATTGCCTGAGCAGATCTCACCCAGTCGCCGACCGACCTTTTGCTGCCCTCGACAGTTTGCCCAGCAGAGCTCTCGGGGCACAGTCTGCTCTGGGTCACTGTGTCACTGCCGTTCTCTCCATCAGATGCAAAACCAGAGATCTCCAGGTCAGGCGCCTTGGGGGGACAAACGGCACCATTTAGCATTCAGTCCAGTGTTGTTTTCCTCGACTAAAACTATGACGAAAAATGTGCGTCGACTACCTTTTTCCACTGATGGAAAACTAAATGGAAAACGAAATGAGAAGTGCAGCTATGATGACAAAAACTAAGACTAAATAAAAACAAAAACTAGACTAAAAGGTTAGCAAGGGACTAGTGGACAACAGATCCAGTTTAAGTCATTTTACACTTGGTTTGAATGCCGACAATAGCTGATCTACAAGCTCACAACGCGTCACATTGTCACAAGTGTAAAATCAGCCTTTACGACTGCATCAAGGCCCGCCAAAACACATTTTAGTCGACTAAATCAACTGTAGATTTAGTCGACTAAAATCTTATGACATTTCGTCGACTAAAACTAGACTAACACCAAAACATTCCAGGTGACTAAAACGTGACTAAAACTAAATGAAGTTTCATTCCAAAGACTATGACTAGACTAAAATAAGAAATTTGCTGCCAAAAACAACACCTGATTCAGTCAGTTAACAACAGGTCTAACTCTAAATGGGTTTGCTGGCGACACCAATGTTGGACACATGCAACTGTTAATAGATTTAATTTATTATCACCTAAAGCATGGGATTACAGATGATGACATGCGACCGTTTATCCTTCACCATTCAAATTTCAACAAGGCTACGACTCCTATCTAAAAGGACAGAAATGATGACTTGTATGAGATTATAAGGAATAAAGGAATCAATTAACCTCGACATTGTTGGTGGACCTGGTGGGGAGGGGGGGGGGGGGGGAGGCATGGTACACTGGGACGTGTGCAAGCTATAACAACGTTTTTCTTTTTTTTCCTGCTGCATCACTGCACACCTGAGGGCATGTTTCTCATGGAAAAATCCACGAGAAAACCTCTGTTCCTGTCATGTGCAGACAAGACCAGCATACCAGGCTCTGTCAGCCTACGCGCTCTCTTATTTGAATCAACTTGACCCTGCTAGGCGAGGTGCCAGCACACGTCACACTCTAACAAGCTACAGAGAGAGAGAGAGAGAGAGAGAGAGAGAGAGAGAGAAGAACACTATGTTCCCTGGCTGCAGCTCAAAAATGTTTTTGCCCAGCACTGAAAAGGATTGCAAGTCCACTGTTCCTCCTCTCTCTCTGCTTGTGCGGCCCTGCTTCCTTTGCTAGCACGTTTTAAACTGGGCAAACGGTAGTAAACACGCTGTTTATACAGTACAGTCCTGCTCCGTTGGCACGGCCATGATGATGTGGTGCGGGTTATATTGACCCCGTTGGATCACAAGCCAGCCTCCATCCGGGAAGTGACCGGATTTTTGTTTCCATGGCCTTGAAATACAGACTGGGTGACAGATTAAAAAGGCAGAACCTGAATAACTGGGGAGGAGAAAACATAGCAAATGCATCCATCTACCTCCGTACAGGTGGACTGTATGATAGATTACAACTAAAGTAAAGGTGCATCCGCCAGGCGTCATGCCCACCTAATATTAACCCATTTAGGCCTGACGTCGAAATAAAAAAAATGTCTTCTAAATCATGACAGTTTTCTGAAATACCCATGTTTCTATATGAGTGGTGCTCAATATTTCATGTCAAGGACCCCAAAAATTGGCATCCGACCCCGATCTGAAAATATGTTGTTCCAGGGACCACCCCAGAAGCAAAGATTTGAGTTAAAAACGTTTGTTCTGAAAAAATATATATTCCAAATTTGCGTCACATTTTCACGATTTTTCAAAAATAGCAGACCATACCATACCAGGCCTGAGGCCTACCATTGCGTGGCACATCTATGCACGAAATGTCTATGTTCACAGGCTTCTGTGTGCGGCCTATGAGGGCATCTGAGCATGTGCGGCACTACAAGTCTTACACCATTATGCGTTTGGGAAACCCAGCCAATATCTCTCCCATCATTCTCTCTGACTTATGACAGCTTCAAACTGAGTTCAATGTGCACAGACATTAAGGCATCTTGTAATATGGGGGTTTGGGGGGGGGGTATGTTCTCATGTTTACGTTGGTGTTACTGTTAATATAATATCAGAATTTGAATGTCTAACATTAACAGACCATTTGGCGTCTTTGGGCGTCTTCTCTCTGGTTTCTGTTGTTTGTGTGGCCCTTTAAACCCTTCAGGTGCTCCTAATTAGCAGCGGCCATTTTGTGTTGCACACTGGGAAGTGTAGTTCTTTTGGGATGCCAAGCAAAAGCTCCACTACTGATTTTTGACTCAACAATTACTAGTTCTGTTACATCCTATACAAGCCGGCCACGCATGTCGGGAGCGACGGTGTTGTCCAGTGTCGTTTTCGTCGACTAAAACTATGACGAAAAATGTTCGTCGACTACCTTTTTTCACTGACAAAAACGAAATAAAAACTAAGCCATGATGACTAAAACTAAGACTAAATATACTGTCGATTTTGTCAACAAATAAAAACTAGACTAGTGGACAAGAGATTCAGTATAAATCATTTTACACTTGGTTGCATGCTGAAAATACCAGAGCTTGTAGATCGGCTATTTTCAGCAAGCATCAAGGCCCGCCAAAATCCATTTTAGTCGACTAAATCAACCATAGATGTAGTCGACTAAAATCTTATGATATTTAGTCGACTAAAACTAGACTAACACTAAAGCATTCCGGGTGACTAAAATGTGACTGAAACTAAATGAGAACTATTCAAGAGACTAATGACTAAAACTGAAATAGACATTTGCTGCCAAAAACAACACTGGAGAGATTTAGGACCGACATGGAGGCCCAACACGTATAACTATGGTACTTAATCTTAGGTTTGTCCTTTAATTTGTCACCCATCTGTACATGGTGTCCCTCCACAGCTCCACCTACACAGGCTCCGTGCTAGTACAATAATAAAAGGAGGTCTGGCAGGCGTGCATCTTGTGAGTCAGCCCCCTCCGTTTGTCTCAGCTTTATTTGGAGTAATAAACTCTCCCTTGGTTTGAGAATCTTCCCAAACTGCATCCTGTTAGATCCAGTTTGATTTAACCGTTGAGCACATGGGTAGCAACCCCATCGAGGGAAGCAGGGGACTTCAGAATAAGAGCACATGGGGAGCAACCCCATCGAGGGAAGCAGGGGACTTCAGAATAAGAGCACATGGGGAGCAACCCCATCGAGGGAAGCAGGGGACTTCAGAATAAGGGCACATGGGGAGCAACCCCATCGAGGGAAGCAGGGACTTCAGAATAAGAGAACATGGGGAGCAACCCCATCGAGGGAAGCAGGGGACTTCAGAATAAGAGCACATGGGGAGCAACCCCCATCGAGGGAAGCAGGGACTTCAGAATAAGAGCACATGGGGAGCAACCCCATCGAGGGAAGCAGGGGACTTCAGAATAAGAGAACATGGGGAGCAACCCCCATTGAGGGAAGCAGGGACTTCAGAATAAGAGCATATGGGGAGCAACCCCATCGAGGGAAGCAGGGACTTCAGAATAAGGGCACATGGGGAGCAACCCCATCGAGGGAAGCAGGGGACTTCAGAATAAGGGCACATGGGCAGCAACCCCATCGAGGGAAGCAGGGGACTTCAGAATAAGAGCACATGGGGAGCAACCCCCATCGAGGGAAGCAGGGACTTCAGAATAAGAGCACATGGGGAGCAACCCCATCGAGGGAAGCAGGGACTTCAGAATAAGAGCACATGGGGAGCAACCCCATCGAGGGAAGCAGGGGACTTCAGAATAAGGGCACATGGGGAGCAACCCCATCGAGGGAAGCAGGGGACTTCAGAATAAGGGCACATGGGGAGCAACCCCATCGAGGGAAGCAGGGGACTTCAGAATAAGAGCACATGGGGAGCAACCCCATCGAGGGAAGCAGGGGACTTCAGAATAAGAGCACATGGGGAGCAACCCCATCGAGGGAAGCAGGGGACTTCAGAATAAGAGCACATGGGGAGCAACCCCATCGAGGGAAGCAGGGGACTTGAGAATAAGAGCACATGGGGAGCAACCCCATCGAGGGAAGCAGGGGACTTCAGAATAAGAGCACATGGGGAGCAACCCCATCGAGGGAAGCAGGGGACTTCAGAATAAGAGCACATGGGGAGCAACCCCATCGAGGGAAGCAGGGGACTTCAGAATAAGGGCACATGGGGAGCAACCCCATCGAGGGAAGCAGGGGACTTCAGAATAAGAGCACATGGGGAGCAACCCCATCGAGGGAAGCAGGGGACTTCAGAATAAGAGCACATGGGGAGCAACCCCATCGAGGGAAGCAGGGACTTCAGAATAAGGGCACATGGGGAGCAACCCCATCGAGGGAAGCAGGGGACTTCAGAATAAGAGCACATGGGGAGCAACCCCATCGAGGGAAGCAGGGACTTCAGAATAAGAGCACATGGGGAGCAACCCCATCGAGGGAAGCAGGGGACTTCAGAATAAGAGCACATGGGGAGCAACCCCCATCGAGGGAAGCAGGGACTTCAGAATAAGAGCACATGGGGAGCAACCCCCATCGAGGGAAGCAGGGGACTTCAGAATAAGGGCACATGGGGAGCAACCCCAATCAAGGGAAGCAGGGACTTCAGAATTAGCCTGGCTAATAAGCAAGACTAATATCACACAACACTGTCGCGGTATATTAGTCTGGGCTGGCTCCACTTGGATTTCATTTCCCGGGGGGCGGGTTCAAACATTTTCTCTTTGACGCAATTGGTCAGAGCTACTGTCAGTCAAAAGTCTCAAGCATTGAACGTCACTGTACCAAAGCCCGCCCATATTGCATACCGTGTCCCGATTGGTCCGACCTGTTCTCGGTTGTAGGAAAGAGGCGTGCTACTGAGCCTCGCCAGACCGTAATCCGCTGGTAGGCAATTTTTTTTTGCCAACCGCTGATTCGGTCTGGTTTATTAACCAGGCTACTTCAGAATAAGAGCACATGGGGAGCAACCCCAATCGAGGGAAGCAGGGGACTTCAGAATAAGTCACTGGCTTCATTTTGATCCACCAAAAAAATAAATCACTGCATTTGAAACGAGAACCCGAGAAGATGCCGAATCTTTTGGTTTCACGTTAAACCCGGTTTTTCGAGAGTGAAATCAATTTGAAAAACGTTTCTTTCTAATTCTTCTTTTTAGGGGGGGCTTCAGTAGTGAGAGAAACAGGAAATTGGAGCGCAACGCAAGGCAACTTTAGTTGTATAGCACATTTCAACAACAAGGCAATGTGCTTGTAGGGGAATGACATGGAGCAAATGGTCCGCCCGGACCATTTTAGGCTTTAACTGGTCAATTATACAAGGACTATATGCAAACAAGTAAATATAAAATACACATAACTTGAACTTCTTCACTATATCTTGTTGAGTTACATCATGGCAAGGTACCTACACAAGCCAAAGTGTGACAGCGCTTTAAGCACTATTCAAAATCTCACAAGCTCAAAATCGTTTGAAATGTCTAGATAATAGAGACGCCAGGATGAAAGTTGTTCAAACACTGTATAGTTCCAGATACCAATATCATCCCAAGTATGTAATATAATGGGCCGAAATATTGTCCAAACATATCAGTCGTTCTCTATATGAGAGTGCAATCGACAGCATAATATGGCTGTTATGAGTGATCTGTTTGTCACCGTCCTCGAGGAAGCGCTTGGGCACGTGTGTGACGATGCGCAATGGAAACGTCAAACTCAAATTGTTACCACATGAAACTCTTCAGCCTCTCTGAGGCTTTGCGACCACAGATAGATGTTACATCTCCATTGACCTCAGAGAGCTGATGGCAGCAAATAAGAAGTGTGACAAGAGGAAGCCAACTGGCTCTGTGTGGCTCTGTGACGACAATCTGTCTTCCTCTCTAAACATACAGCTTTTGCAAAACGCACAATTATCAACATGGTAGGTGCCGGGTATATACTGTAATACTATTATATTACCCGAGTTTATCATTGCACACGACATGCAGCCGCGGAATGACTGGCAATATAAGTCAAATGTGGACAAAATGACTGTTGATCGAATACCGAGCAGTTCTGATGGGCTGTAATGATTAAGATCCGGTAAGGAACTGAGGAAGTTAAGTGACACACTGTGAAGATTACTACCACTCCTTCTTTTACATTCTCACCATGCCAGCCCTGCCTTTGACAAACACTGTTACTGAATGACTTCTGAGAAGTAACTAAACAGCTAATCCAAGACTACTGTACAGGAGGGTCCAAGGAAGGCGGACTGCAGGGAACAGAGCAAACATGTTTACTTAACGCCACGGTATATATTAGCAAAAGGATTGACTGTAAATCAATACAAACTACTGCCCAGGCATGATAAAATTATGGCACATTTAATATGGTTCATTGAATATTAAACTGTCCTACACAAATGAGTTGAATTTGACATTTATTTTCACTTTGACAGTTTAATAATATATTTCTGAACGTTAAAAAAAAAAGCCCGTTTCCAAGAAAGTACTACAAATGTTATCAGCATTGGACAGAACTGACGGTATTTGTTTTTAATCTGCTCTTAGTATCTGCTTTGGTACAACAGCAGGCTGATTTGAAACAAGTCCCCCCCCCCCCCCTCCCCTCCCCCCTCATATTAAAAGCAGCAGCAGCTTCAACTTGTGAACCTTGACTATTTGGAACCTGACCTGAACCTAGAAAGCACACTCTGCTTTGCTAGGTTCTCTTTTCTTTTTCTTTTTTTAACCCACCAGGCCTTTTCAGACCATAAGAGTAGAGTTGCATTACTCCACCTAGTGGTTAGTGTGTAATGTGAATAATTCCACAAAAAAAGAAAATACTCACATAAAGCAAAGCAAAGCAAAGTTACTATATTTACCCAGGGTAACTGGACTAAGCATCTTGTTTACAGCCAGGCCCTGCTCATAGAACATTTCATGGTAGTGGTTCAATGCCTTGCTCAAGGGCATTTCAGAGGTGGTAATTTTAACGTGCCGGTCCGGGGATACGAACTGGCGACCTTCCGGTATCAAGACCGCTCCGCAAACCGTTCGGCCACCGCTGCCACATAAACACATTTATACTGACCGATTATTTAACATGTTAATTCATGTATAGTATGTACCTGTACTTAGGGGCAGCATGTCACGTTTGGAAATGGTAAACAACAGCAGGAGTGCAAAAACTAACTTCCATCCTATTAAGTGCCAACAGTAACATCATTGTGTACTCGCATGACCGCACTTTGCACTGGGAGTCAACCTAAATATTCTCCACAATATTACTGACTAAACATTATGTGTGTGTGCTGACTTGTAATGGCCTTGGTCAGAAAGAAAATGACTCGGTGTAGACAGAGCGCCACCTAGTGTCCATGTCTAAAATGTTTGTGTACTTGTTTCACCAATACTACACACTACACAGACAATAATATATCACTGCTACTTGTAAAGATAGAAGCATTAGGGAAAAGTATCTTTATGTTAACCCGTTAAAACCAGAAAACATCTGTGTCATTTTAGAGTGTTAAGTTTGTTAACCCATTTAGTTCTGACATCGACATTTTAAAATCCTGACAGTTTTCTGAAAAACCTTTATGTTTCTGTATCAGTGGTGCTCAATATTTCATGTCAAGGACCCCAGAAATGATATGTAATTGGCCACCGACCCCCATCTGAAAATATGTTATTCCAGGAACCCCTCAGAAACAAAGATTTGATTTAAAAATGTTTAATATATATTCTGTAAGAATATATATATATTCAAAGATTTGTGCCACATTTTCACGGTTTTTCAAAAATAGCAGACCTACAAGCTCGGAAGCGCGCCACTCGGTGGCGCGCTAGGAGCTTGTAGATCTGCTATTTTTCAATAGCTAAATTATAACATAATGTTTAAACACCAAAAAGGGTTCCCGCCCAAAATGGGTTAATGCACTCACCGGTGTGGGTTCAGGAAACGGTTCTTTCGTGTTTTCTTCAAGGGCCTCTGCCACCGACTCGCACTCTGAAATCTGCCCCGCGTTGTCCTTCTCATTCTCTTCAAAGTCATTATCAGACTCGTTCCAATCACTGTCTGCATCGATAACCGGGTCGTCCTCTGAAAGCAAAGTTAGAAATACAGAGTTTCCTGCAGGCTTATGACGAATGTGAAGCTTTAACATGACAACAAAAAAAACATTAGGTTTGACCACCGC
The DNA here is from genome assembly GCF_951216825.1 of Electrona antarctica. Taxonomy (NCBI): domain Eukaryota; kingdom Metazoa; phylum Chordata; class Actinopteri; order Myctophiformes; family Myctophidae; genus Electrona; species Electrona antarctica. The sequence goes on along the minus strand of NC_136800.1, from coordinate 2,731,502 downwards.
ATGTACAGCACTTCCTGCCTGGGGGGGCGGGCGCCCACTGGCCTAGTGGTCCAGGCACATGCCACATACTGTAATAGGCTCTGGCCTGACAGTGCGTCGCGTGTTCGAGTCCCGTTCATGACGACCTTTGCTGCGTGTCTCTCCCCCATCTCTCTCTCCCTCTTTCCTGTCATTCTTCACTTGTATCTTATCAATAAAGGCAGCCAAGCCAAAAACTAATCTTACAGAGCTTGCCTGGCTCCGTATCTCCGTATCTCCAGCACTGTCAACTCCATGTTGTGAATGCCATTCCTCAACGACCAAAATGACGATGACGATGATGTTTTCTGAAACCACCCTACATGGAGAGGATCTTCAAGAACATCAGATAACCCCATCCATAATTCAGCAACATATTTAAAAATAGCATTCAGGTCTCCCATGACGTTAGGCCACAACCCAGAGCTCATGGATAGCTTCATTTAGTTAGTGGGTCCATTTAGTGAGGAAGTATGTTGCTCTGGGTTGAACTACTTTTCTTGCATGTCTTCCCTTTCCTTCTCTGTCGATGCTTATCTGTCTCTCCCCACTTTCCTATCTAAATAATTGCAAAAGCAGTGCCATACAATAATCATCTTAAAAAATGTGCCCATGGGGCCCGGGCCGTGGCTCAGCGGTCCAGGCACCTTAGCCGGTAGCCCGAGTCTGGCAGTGTGCCGCAGGCTCGATGGGGTGCATACTTAGTTTATTTTTTTTCTCAATAATTTTTATCCCACGATTTTGTAACCCATTGTTCACCCCTGTGTCAATTATCTAATGTGATCCTGGGATCTACACACCCTCCGCCAACCTTGTCCCCATATATAGGGGACATGGGGAGAGCAACAGACTTGAACTCATGCTTCCTTCATGCCTGAGTGTTCAAGTTGCTCCTTTACACCTGACAGGGGGGAGTTTCCCTGGTTGGACGTAGCGCGTGGAAGGAACACGTTATTCCAACCAGTTCCTTTCCCCTCCATCAGGCGCCCCGGCTGGCCAGGGGGAGGCAGTTTAGAGACCAGGATTACTGCATGTTTTTTGTGAGGGTACCTACCCTAGGGGACACGGGGAGAACATGCAAACTCCACACAGAAAGGCCCTTTCGCCAACCCCGCCTCGGGTATGGGCACTGATGACGCGGAGGAGGAACCACGCCACCAGCACCCACAGCGTCCCGAGCGGGAATCAAACCCAGGACCTTCTAGCTGTGAGGCGACAGCACTACCAACTGTGCCACCGTGCCCCTGCATACTTAGTTTAGACTAGTCATTGGTTAGACATGGGTTAAGGTTAGGTTTAGGTGTGCTGACCCGTGGGAGGTTAGGTTTAGGGTTAATGACTAGTCTAAACCAAAAAAACTAAAAATAATATAAAGGCGAAAGCCGAAAAAAAAAGAAAAGAAAAGTACCCAAGGCATATATATTTGGACAGTAGTGGACACACAATTTGACATGACACCTTGACACGTCTTTTACCCACTAGGAGAAGTATATATATATATATATATATATACTATATATAAACAATGTTGTTACTAACTGTAGACCAAAACTCAGGTAACTTCACCCATTAGCTCCTTCTGTTAGTAGCTATTGACACCTGATTCCAATGCTAATTTACCTTTATTGGTGCAGAGAAGGCGCAGCGCTCTGGTGTAGGACTGAATGGGACACACAAGTCTCTCCCTTCTTCTCCGAGTCCGAGGCCTTTGTTGTGGCTGCCCCGGAACTCTGGGCAGAGCCTGCTTCTGGGCCTCACTGTCCGACTGCTCACGGTCACTGGAGGAACTCCATGCGATTTGAACCGGTTCCTTCTGGGCCTCATTGTCCGACTGCTCACCGTCACTGGAGGAGCTCCATGCGATTTGAACCGGTTCCTTCTGGGCCTTACTGTATGACTGCTCACTGTCACTGGGGCTCCATGCGATTTGAACCGGTTCCTTCTGGGCCTTACTGTCTGACTTCTCACTGTCACTGGAGCTCCATGCGATTTGAACCGGTTCCTCATCAGCAATATTGGCACCAGCTGATGGATTCATAAGAGTAGACAAGTTATTATTGTCATGAATGATCAAAGCATGCAATATAAACAATATTTATAATGCCACAGTAAATTAAATATATTTCTTACTATTTCATTGTTGAGGGGTGCTAGCCCCTCCTATATACAGGTTTTTTTTTTAATATTTTTTATCCCACGATTTTGTAACCCATTTTTTCACCCCTGTGTTAATTATCTAATGTGATCCTGGGCTCTATACACCCTCCGCCAACCTAGTCCCCATATATGGGGGACAATGGGACATGGGGAGAGCAACGGACTTGAACTCATGCTTCCTTCATGCCTGAGTGTGCAAGTTGCTCCTTTACACCGGACAGGGGGGAGTTTCCCTGGTTGGACGTAGCGCGTGGAAGGAACACGTTATTCCAACCAGTTCCTTTCCCCTCCATCAGGCACCCCGGCTGGCCAGGGGGAGGCAGTTTAGAGACCAGGATTACTGCATGTTTTTTGTGAGGGTACCTACCCTAGGGGACACGGGGAGAACATGCAAACTCCACACAGAAAGGCCAGATCGCCAACCCCGCCTCGGGTATGGGCACTGATGACGTGGAGGAGGAAGCACGCCGCCAGCACCCACAGCGTCCCGAGCGGGAATCGAACCCAGGACCTTCTAGCTGTGAGGCGACAGCACTACCAACTGTGCCACCTATATACAGGTTTAATGTTTGTCTTTAGTTCAATGTTTGTTTTGTAAACGCCATTGACAATGAAGGGAAAATGTACGTCATATTGTCCCTCATTACGTCATATTGTCTCTGTATTGTTAATGGCATTTAATGTTGGTGTTGGCACCGTTTGTTTCACATCACCATTACATCACCTAATCAACATGAGTTAGACTTTAATATATTAGCGCCCCCCACTTCACACGGGTGTGATTTCTTTTTTTAAATAGCCCTTTGTTGAATAAAACATTGAGACATTGAGTCCAGACAAATGTTGAATGCACTGCATGTTCTAATCTATGTCATCATAACACCTGAGCAGTTATACCTGAAGCAGGAGTCTTTGACAACTTTCGTACCGCAGACAGTTTTCTTCCAGATGACTTGAGATTCTGCATCAAAAAAGGATTATTGTGCCATCAATAGCTGAATAAATGTAGGTAAAATAAAAATGTGATAATGCCAGTAAAATCAAATGATAAATCTAAAATAACCCAGTCTTTCCACTGCTGCTGCAGTATAAGATAACTTTTCAGGAAAGTACACTTCAATACAAAGTCTGCTAAGAAAGAAAGAAAGCCTATGACTTGTTTCCATTGGGGTCCTTCATACTCAATTCATCGAAACATTTGATATACGCGGTTATGGTTTAATAATGTAATACCGTTGAAAAGCCTTGCAGACAGAGGTCCTAAAGATGTAACTTTTATTTAATTCCAAAGAGATATACGTGTTGTTTAATAATTATATTGAATATTTGCCTTCTTCTGCATTATTTGGCTATACTGTAGTATTTGTGTTTTGAAGGGCACAGGAAATATAATAAAACCTCTAATTTACAAATGCTCATGGGATTTTATACATCCATAGTTTTATGGAATACATTTACAATAATAATCGTGAAACCATAATTATTTATCTCACCATAATCGTATCAATATCCTCATCATCCCCAACCCCTAACTTCTACTGAACACACCCTGAATCTTTTTCGTAGCTCCATAGGTCAAGCTGAATGGTAAATGTTCCATATTTCCTTTTCTGGTGAGAAGATATGATAAACAATATATGACTGTTTGCACATTGTGAGGGCAGTGCCGTTAAGAGTGGGCTGCTGTTTGACATGATGATGCACTTTTGTGCATCATCTTCTAAACATGCCTTGGTGTAAAGAGGATGCAGTCTGTGATTCTGCTGGCTTTCCTAAGTATTGCGATTGGTTGATATTAAAGCGATTATAAGCGATTCTCATTAGAAGGCTTTATAAAAGAAAAGATTCCGTTTGGATGGTCTTATAGATGGGTTAATAATAACCGATTCAATGACTTTGTAACAGAGATTTGAGGTTTCACATTTACACTGCTCTTCAGACTTCAGGGTTTATATAGCAATAAATGTAAAGTCCATCAACCTTCATCACTGGAGTGTCGAGGAAACTGTCTCCACACCTCTCCCAGGACTTTGTGGCGGAGATGGATGGAAGTGAAGGTTCTCTTCCCAGTGTTCCCACCTTTTTGACACCATTTCTGACATCATCCGGAAAGAAGATGCACTTTATATTCTTGGTATATCTTTTACGCTGTACAGACACAAAGGGCAAGTAGGTTCCGGTCAATGTTAATCTTTCAAAATAGGACTGATTTGTTTCGGGTATTAAGTGATTAGATATTAGATAGATTAGATAAATTAAAACAAAGGGTTGTTGTTTTTTTGTGTGCAAAAGTTCCAAGCTCTATATTCTGATAGTAATCAATGTATAGAGCAGGGGTTCTCAACCCGTGGGTCGCGACCCCTCGGGGGGTCGCCAAATTATTTTGGGGGGTCCCCAAATTATTAGTTTTTTTAACTGAATGGCTGGAAAATGGAAATTAAGAGTTTACATAGTACGTGGTGCATGCATAAACTTTCCTTAATGATTATATCTGGTTTCAGTATTCATTTATGATATATTTTCTGGTTATTTTTTAAGTCAGTTTGTATTGGTGGTGGGGAGGGGGGCGGGCGGGGGTCGCGAGACATAGCCAAAGCATTTCCGGGGGTCCCCAGCCAAAAACGTTGAGAACCCCTGGTATAGAGAATGTGTTGAGTAACAGGGTTCCCCCCACCCCCAACTCTTATCTGATAAACAGAAAATACATTTAATCAAACCAAGAGAAAGTTCTCAATTATCAGCTTCAATTTAATAGTGTTCCAGCTGAAATTGTGTGCTCATTTCTGTGGCATGATCTGACTCATCACTCTCAATTTCACTTGTTTTATCCAGTATCCTGTATGAGATTTCTCTCATGGTTGGTTTTGGTGTCCTAAAATGTAAACGCATTTTCTGTTTACCAAACAGTGTGACAGGGACAGGCCCTGTTGCATATCATAATACAGAGCTAATGAGCCTATTAACACAATATAATTTACCCTAACTTTAACCTTATATTTATGAATTATGAACATGTATGACTGTGCTGATCTGACTCGCAAGTTGCAACAATACTAGTTCCCACCACAACCGGGTGGGCGGGGACGTGACATGGTAGTCAACGCTACATCAGACAGTCAGCTAATGTGTAGCCTAACCTTATATAGTAGCTAATGAAGTTTATTTTTATAGTATTATTGTTGCAACACGTCCATTTAGCAACAAGACAAGCACGACTTACCTTCCCAGTGGCCATGACGGAAAATTATGCTCGCGCTATTACTGTAGCTCTTCGGATTTTGACGCGTTTAAACGAGTAGCTAACTTTTGTTGTACCCATTCTGTCTACTCTACTGGTTGCTTGCTTTGTTACATTGAGCAACAGCTAACCAGAGTAATATAGTAAGAGTGGCGACACTAGCGTTGACTCCCATTGTAATAATGGAATGCGGAAGTGCTCATTCTATCTCAATGGGATAGTTCCAATGTTTGGAACTATTATAGCCCATATGCATCCGCTTTGCGGCGAGATCAAAGCTTGTCGCTACTCTTCTACTTTACACTCTAACTGACATGTGGGCTGTCCGTCTACAGCGCCGGGTATGTTCCTTTTAGCATGCCGGCGTGCACCGGTCCGTCATCCGCGGACCGCGGTCTTCGTCGTACGATTGTGCTGGGGATTCATTTCGCAACAAAAAAAACACTCATTGGGATAAAAACAGCCGCTATGGCCGTTTTTAGCCCAAGGAGGGTTTTTTTTGTGCAAAACTAATGCTTGGAATGGTCACATGTTAAAGCATAATGAAATTTAGATTCCCCCCCTTATAGGTTGTTAATGGTATGGTGACTGGTCACATATTATGCCAATTATGAAAATTGCTCAACATAACATATGCAAGTTAGTATCTGGCAGTTTACATGCTGTGGACCCATACTCAACATAATTCTAACATAAAACTGTGGTGTGTACTCAACATGCCTGGGTTCACATTCTGGCAAGTGGACTATTATGGTGCAAACTGTTAATAAATAGTAAATACTTCAATCAAAACATTGGTACTTTTACTACAAATAAGAGCAGCTGTGTCGGAATGGTAATTTTAATCACAATTACGGTACTTTACTGTTTATTTTACAAAGTGCCCTATTTTTCTAGTAAACGAAACAAGCACACACATCATTGTATAATCGTACCACTGAACTATTTTGCAAAGTATTGAATCAATCAATCCTAAATAAAAATAAAAATTACCATGCATAACTGACAGCAACATAGGGCATCACTAAGTTTGAATTATTAACCATGAGGATGCACGTTAATGTGCCAACAATGTATGGAACCACTCCCTTGGACTGAAACGTGAAATGTTTTTATTACAGCAAATCCATCCGAATCTCAACATCTTTCAAACAGCAGGTTAAACATACAAAAGCTCACTTAACATAGTTTATTTTTTATTAAATATGTAAAAAGCAGGTCAAGTTATTCACAAATAAAATGCAAACATGCAACACATTTTGGGGAATGCATAATGAGTGGGACATGAAAAAACATTTACTATTCATAATTATTGACAGTACATGTTTACATTCCTTTTCATTTACACAATATATGACTAAAGCAATATGCTGCACTTCCGATTTCAATCGTAGTAAATGCAACATTATACAAAGTATGTACTGGAATATAGCATGTCAAATTACTCAGTGAACTGACTCGCATCTCCCATATGTTTGGTGGTTCAAAAATTATTTGAAACAAAACAATACTGGATTTTCACTGAATAAGTGAAGGTGAATATAGTTTTCAGTTGGAAGTAAAAAATTAAATAAAAAATAAAAGTTCCTGTAAGACTAGTCCACAAATAAAAATGGTTCTCCGTTTTTCCTATGTTTTTGGGGGAACCAACGTCGAACTCTTTCACTGAAACGCACCATAATCTTACATGAAAAGCACATCGAGCACACCGATTATCAGAAATGTGAATTGGGAAGATAGTCATGACACATTTGTAGTTGGCATTTACACTACTACTTTTCATTCATATTTCAATGACTGTATTGTCTCACTTCATGAGGATGCAATGCAGGTTCTTACACTATGCCTAAGGCTTAATAAATATGGTGAGGGTCTATGGACAGATTGTCCAATACAGATCAAATGTCAGTGCAACGTATGGAAGGAGGTTAGATAAGAGCTACTAAGGGCCCTTCCAGGGCTTTGCTTATTGCATTCTTGTGATTAATATGATAGATACAGTATGTAGAATAAAAAAAACTTAAGGGAGAGAAGCTGACAAATTAACACTTGTGCTGACAGGTAAGAAGTTACCTGTCTGGACTTCAGCATTTCCACACACATCTAGGATGTGAATTGACCTTTCACCCACACAGTCCTTAGAGAAACGTCTGTGATGGTCTGAGCTTGTCTGCTTAGTGGAGGCAGTAACAGCGAACCTGCCACAGCATTTTCATCAACGGTCACAAAAACACAGAATATTGAGCAGAGAGGGTAAAAAATGAGGGTGATTCTTTTCATGAGGTGGCTTCATGTGCTCAGTCTTCAAGAGAACCAAAAAAGAAAAGTAACCATGAGGAAAAACTTAAAATCCTTTTTTGACAGTTCTCACGAAATAAAAACAGGTGGGTAGTTGTGGTAAGGGACGACAACAGTCAGTATTCATCCTGTTCCTGTTGGTCATCTGGTACCTCGTCTTGGACTTGCTGCTCCACCTCGTCCACGTCACCTTCGGCCAGTTCCGCTGCTCCTTCCTGAAATGATAAACACACACACACACACACACACACACATTAAATGGTTAACCAAGCATATAGAAAAATACCACAATTAATCCATTCAGGGCGGGAACCCCTTTTGGTGTTTTAAGCATTGTGTTATACTTTAGCTATTGAAAAATAGCAGATCTACAAGCTCATAGCGCGGCACCGAGTGCCGCGCTACGAGCTTGTAGGTCTGCTATTTTTTAAAAATCGTGAACATGTAGTGCAAAGCTTTGAATATATATTCTTTCCAGGTCACTGGAACAACATATTTTCAGATGGGGGTCGGCGGCCAATTACATATAATTGTGGGGGTCCTTGACATGAAAATGTTTGAGAACGACTGACGTAGAAACACGTTTTTCAGAAAACTGTTAGAATCGTCCTCAGGTCTAAATGGGTCCTTGCAGACTTTTTTCTGAAAACCGGCGGAAAAACACAGATAAAAATCCGAAAAACGCAGCAGTGTGCAGGGACCTTTACTTCTTTTTTTTCTTGCAGCAATAGCCATTCAATGTACCGTAATCACATTCTTAATAAGTGCTTCTCTATAGGTTCCATTCCATCCAGTAAATACTGTATGCAAATGCCACGTTTTTGAGGACCCCCTCAAAAACGAGATGATGCATCTCAAGGCGCTTATCCGCTAAAGTGCCTTGCGGAGTCGAACGTAATCGAGGGTGAGAGAAATTTCTCCAAGAAATGTCTAAATAAATAAAATAAAATTAAGCACAGTCACATGTGGAAGGGAAGAGCCACCGGCTTAAAAGATGGTAGGTAGCATCAGCAAAACTAACAATAATGTTACTGCTGGGTTATTGCTTGAATAAAAACACTCCTGGACCGGTTTAATCATACCGATTTGTTTGGCGGTATTATAGAAGTCAATATGCTTGTTGTTTCAAATACAACTATGGGATCTGTATTATAACTTGAGATGACTTTACAACAGGTGTTATACATAGGTTTATGGTATAAACCTAAGCTGCAAACCTACTGCCTTAATTCAAACAAAAGACAACCGATCTCTCTGTGCACAAATACGGTCAGCTACATTACCATTAGCACTGGAGTCTGGCAGGTTTAATGCCACTCCTGAAGAAGAGAGATATTGCTTGTTCTGTGAACTTGGTGAAATTGAAAGCGAGGTTCAGTTTTTGTTTTATTGCCCTAAATATGATGAGATAAGAGATGTCTTCCATTTGTGTGGATTTCCTAGAATTAAATGATTATGGGAAAAAAAATGTAGATATGTTTTGCCAAAGGGGCTTTTGTTGTGGCAGATTTTATTTGTCAAGCTTGGGAGAGAAGACAGAGTACTCTGTATAACTCTGGGCTGTAATGCAATGGATTATGAATATTGTAAACATGCTGTAAACGCAAATGTGAAATGGTGTCTTATAAACCCATGAGGATTGGGTACTTTGTAGTGCAGGACACGAAAACAAATAAATGATCAATCAATCATACCAAAACAGGACTTTCTGTGAGAAATCTTGGACATCAATTGGTGACATGTGTCCCCAATTCAGGATTGATGCTGTAACACTTAAAGGGGCATTCCACTCATTTTCAATATTTTACTATGTCATTAATATACCTTAGAGCTGTTGTGTGGAAATGATAAAAAGTCCCCCCATTCTGTGTTTCCTAGAATTAGAGGTCTGAATTTTTTTTTCATACTTACAGTTCTAGGAAACACAGAATGGGGGGACCTTTTTATTATTTCCACACAACAGCTCTAAGGTATATTAATGACATAGTAAAATGTTGAAAATGGGTGGTTTACCCCTTTAAAAACCACTATAGAGCGAGCAGTCCTGCCCCCTGTCATGACGACGCCAGGCATAGGAAATGATTCCCAATGCATTTTTCGCATAGACATTTCAAAAAGTATTTATTTAAAGACGGTTACACCGCGGACAAAGGCAACTCGAGTTGTGACAAATCATGACAATAAACACAATATTTTGGACCAAACAAATAATTACAAAGAAGAAAAACAAAAAAATGTTGTAACCTGCCGTTTTTTCTTCTTTCTAATCCTTTGTTCGGCCCAAAAAATTGTGTTTGTTACAACAAGAGTTGGCTTGACGCTTAAAAGGTCTTTAAATAAATACTTTTTGAAAAGTCTATGAGGAAAATGAACGGAGAATCATTTCCTGGGCCCTGGTAGGGGGCGGGACTGCGACGCTCTATATACATAGAGATGACTGCTGTCTTCCCTAAATTCTTCCCTAAATTCTTCCCAGAATTGTATCGCTCTAATGTGACATTATAAAACAAAAGAGCAGTATGTCTTCTTATCTGTTGGTTAAATGTGTTTACACTCTGCGTAAAGTACCAGCATATACCTTCAAATAAGATTTATTAGGAACGGGCACAGGAGGAGACTCGCTCAGAACGAGCTACTTCCGTTCGCCATTTTGCAGCCTCAATGTCACTGTGGTGACAGCTTAGAGTATATATGAATAGAGACGGCACCCGAGTTCTCCTTCCATCCACTTGCATTAAGTTGCTCAGAAGCGCATGAGGCGATTTCACTCCTCCTTCCGGTTAGGAACAGAGTGCATTCTGGGATTGATTGGGCCAAAGACATGAACGCGCTGCCATTGCACTGAAATCGCGTTCACGTGTCATCATGAACGTGCGCAATGATAGTCAACGGACCAGCGCGTTCATGTTCTTGGCCCAGCGCTGCAATACCAAATTACCATAGAGTGTGTTAAGATTATGTCGCATTCACACCAGCATGCTATACTGCGATTAAAATGAATCCTGCTGCGTATTGTCGGAAAGTGCTTCGTTTGGCGTGAAGGCTCATTCGAATCCTGATCCGCAACAAAGAACCGCATTCTACTTCGCCAAAAAAACGGGGGTTTCACTTCGCTTCCAAGCACACCTGACTTTGATGCACTGCAGGTGTGCACACCTCGTTTTTTAATCTCATTCAAGGTGACATCCAGACAGTGTATTACTCGTTTTAAACGTAATCATCACGCTAAAATATGTACTGTATGTGAAACATTATAGGTTAGAAATAAGCCACATAGCAGTAAACTGGTAGAGCTGGTCGACTGTCTGACTTGTAAACAAACACACTCCATGCGTCGTGCGTGCTGTGTGTGCGTGTAGCAGAGCTACCGTCCCATCTCCTGAAGGGATGCAACGCTCTGATTGGTTCAGAAACTCAGAGCCAGCGTTTCAAGCTGAAACTTCAAAATAAAATGGCCCAAATTATAACCATTTCACCCCGTCTTTAGTCAGGGGTTGATGGATCAATCAGGGGTTGATTGGATCAATCAGGGGTTGATTGGATCAGTCAGGAGGTTGATGAGTGGGACACCCACCTGTTCATCTGCAGAGTAGAGGATCTCCATTAGCTGCTCCACAAACGGGGCGGTCTCTTCACCCTGATCCTGGCACAGCGTCTCCACCTCTCGCAGCTTGCTGAAATAAAAGTCTCTCTCCTTCTCCACTCCTTCCAATGCAAGCTTTAATGTGTTCACCTACAAAACAAAATCATTAACATAATGCATCAATATTCACTACTACACAATGTTTACGGTAATTTATTGTCACATGCAGGAACAATACAGCAGGCAACGTTAGCCAACATAGCAGGCAGTGAAATTGCATATGCTTTGTATCGAGTCGGACGATGCGTAGAAGCATTGCTCAGCACTGAAACTAATACCATCACATCAGCTTTACATTTAGGCACTCAAGAGGCGGCTGCAACTCATTTGGCATTAATGTTTAATCTTAAACAGCTGCAGTTGTTTAAGACAACTCTATGGACTCTATCACCATATTCCAAACTCACCTCAAAACCCACCTGTTTAGGCAGGCATATGGCTGACCTCTGCTGCAAGCTGTGCCCTAGTTTTGTTTTGCTTTTAAACTGTGTTTTGTATCAACTGTTTTTAACCTGTACGGCGACCTTGAGTGCCCTGAAAGGCGCCTTATAAATAAAATGTATTATTATTATTTATTATTAGTTGATTCAGAATGCTGCTGCTCGAGTTCTTGCTAATACCAAGAAAGTGGATATATCACTCCAGTTCTCAGATATTTAACTATACACTCCCAGTCCGTCACAATGTATTTCAGAATACTACAGTTAGTTTATAAAAGGATACTTTACTGAACCCAGAGTCAGAGCTAACGTGGAAGAGCAGTGTTCCGTTTTTATGCACCGCAGAAAGTACCTGGAACAAACTGCAGATCTGCTCTTCTGCTGCCACAACTGTCAGTTCTTTCAAATCAAAGCTGTGGACCTATCTTATGCTTACGGTTTTTGTGTGAAGCACTTTGTTTGAATTGTCTTGATATTGAAATGTAAGACACAAATAAACTTGCCTTGCCTGAACCCATTTAGGCCCGACTTCGAAATTTAGAAAATATCTTCTAAATCCTGACAGTTTTCTGAAATACCTATGATTCTATATCAGTGGTGCTCAATATTTCATGTCAAGAAATTATTATGTAATTGGCTGCCAACCCCCATCTGAAAATATGTTGTTCCAGGGACCCCCAGAAGCTAATATTTGAGTTAAACAGGTTCGCTCTGAAAGCATACATATCTACAAGCTCATACGAGCTTATAGATCTGCTATTTTGGGGAAATCGTGAAAATGTGGTGCAAATCATTGAATATATATATATATATATATATATAGCTTGTAGATAGCTAAAGTTTAACATAATGCTTAAAACACCAAAAGGTATTCCCGCCCAGAATGGGTTAACACTTATGATGCTGCCAGAGCTTGATAAAATAAAGGCGCTAGAGTGCCAAGCAGATGGGGCAGATTTTACTCTGAAAAGCCCTGCCTTCCATTTCCCCCCCAAAACCGGGAGGTATAATCTTCCATTACTACAGTACCTCACGCCGTCAAGTCTCATCTCTCTTTTCATATTCCAAACGAGATGCTTGGTTAGGTCCGAAATGAGGACTGAACATTGCCGTTCTGATCAACACCATGGAGAGCGACGTAGATTCAGAGAGAATAGACAGTTTTGTCGGCCCAACAAACAAGGAAGTGAATGATGTGTGTGTATGTGCAAAACATGTCCAGGAGCTGTGTGCAAGACGTTGCCTAGCAACGGGAGCTGTCAAAAAATGGATTACAGCATTTTATATAATTAACCCATTTTGACCTGAGATCAGATTCTAAAAATGTCTTCTACATCCTGACAGTTTTCTGAAAAAGCTATGTTTCTATGTCAGTCGTTCTTCGATTTTTCAAAAATAGCAGACCTACAAGCTCGTAGCGCGCCACTCGGTGGCGCGTTATGAGCTTGTAGATCTGCTATTTTTCAATAGCTAAAGCATAACATAATGCTAACACCAAAAGGGGTTCCCGCCCAAAATGGGTTAAAAAGGACCTAAAGACGCCTGTACACATCCTTAGCACCCCACGTTTTTTATTGAAAGGACATGTGAAGACGTCTTTAGCACAAAAGCTGTTAAAAATGTAAATGCTTGTATATATGCATATCTTATTTTATTATTTTCTTTCATTTTCTCTGGGGAGTTGTTAACCCATCTAGGCTTTCAAGCACCAATCAATGTGTCCATGTATGTATATTGTTTTTGCATTTTATTTTATGGTTCGATGTAGGTAATAGATATGTGTGTATAACTGTGTCCTTTGTTCTGCAACGTGTCTGAGCTGTCTGTCTTTTTTCTGTTTTGTCTTAAAATGTAAAAATCAATAAAAAATATTATTGAAAAAATAATAATGTAAATGCTAAATTTAAATGCACTTTTTAACTAATCATTTAACATCAGATTTGTTTTGCCAAATACCCGTCATGCCTTCAAGGTACACAAATCTATGTAAATGAATGCGTGCCTGTACCTGATCATTAAGCAGTGTGACCTGAGCTTCCAGTTCCTTCTCCCCTTTGGCAGGTGTTGTTGCTGCAGGGATCTTTTTGGCCGAGGACGGTCTAGATGACGGTGTTGAAGACTTGGGTGTAGTAGCAGCACTTGATCTAGAGACGCCTGCAGCATGAAGAGGTTATGGTCAGTGATTGAGCTGATGTGCATAGAATATATGTGGATGGAAATCTGTTGTTAACCCATTTGGACACGAGGACGTTTCTACAAATGTATTCTAAATACCGTTTTCTTGAAAAACCTTTTCTATATCAGTGGTTCTCAATATTTCCATGTCAAGGACCCCAAATGTAATATGCCGCCGCTCATCTGAAAATATGTTGTTCCAGGGACCCCCCCTGAAGCAAAGATTTATTTTTTTCTTAATTTTTATCCCACAATTTTGTAACCCATTTTTTACCCCTGTGTCAATTATCTAATGTGATCCTGAGCTCTACACACCCTCTGCCAACCTGGGGAGAGCAACGGACTTGAACTCATGCTTCCTTCATGCATGAGTGTCCAAGTAGAAGCAAAGATTTGAGTTTTTTCGCTCTGAAAGAATATAATTCAAAGATTTGAGGCACATTTTTCAAAAATAGAAGATCTACAAGCTCACTTATACATTATGTATATTACGAATAGCATGTTTAATACCCTAGAAGCAGGGGTACTAGAAATGGGGTACTAAATGCTGAAGGTCCACAAATCATTTTTGAATAAGACCACCAATACTGGGGTGCAGAGAAGGAGAATACAATGTTTCTTTGATATATTCACCTCCAAATATCCACAGCAAATAATTAGGAGAGGTATTGTGTTGAGGCACAATGAACACTTATTTTGTCAAGTTGTGCCTGCTTAATAAGATAAATAGCCTCTTTAAGAGAAATAGCACATTTGATTACCAAGACTTTGTCCACTGAGGTTTAACAATCCCAACACATATTCAATAAACTCACCCTTTGCCTAATCATAATACCTCACCCCCGCAAACCCAACTACGGATTAGCGGTTGAAGATGGATAATAGCTCACAAACATCAGCAACTGAGCAACAGTGGTGTCAGTGGACTCATCCAATAACAGGGGAAATGCATTCTGCATTTAGTATTCCGTCACAAAGCTGTTTGGACAGCCAGTAATACAGTACATTGGTTGCAGTGGAATCTGAGAGTCAAACATTATTTTATTACTACATCAGAGAATGGCTGGCGCTTACCCAAAACGCACGCCACTTTGAGTGAACACTGAGCTTTTCTTCTTTTTTTTTGCAGCAATGCATGCGTCTGCCACCATACAATGTTAATTTCCCCGTCCCCCTCTGACTCTAACTGTTGAATGGTTGTGTATGGGTCGGTCCCTTAGAGTATATATGAATAGAGACGGCACCCGAGTTCTCCTCCCATCCACTTGCATTAAGTTGCTCAAAAGCGCATGAGGCGATTTCACTGTGCATTCTGGGTAGGAACAGAGTGCATTCTGGGATGGATTGGGCCCAAACACATGAACGTGCTGCCGCTGACTATCATTGCAGGCATTCAGCGTTCACGTGTCATCGTGAACGTGCACAATGATAGTCAACGGACCAGCGCGTTCATGCGTTTGGGCCCACGCTGCAATATCAAATTCGGCCACTATGTCCATTTCGCCTCAGGGTTTCATCCGGGGTGCCGTCTCTATTCATATATACTCTAAGGTCGGTCCACATTCAGAGCGCTGCGTTGCTCGGCATTCAGCAAATACAACGGAGAATTCAACTCGCGGTCGCGGTGACTTTTTCCCCCCTCTTTTTTCCTCTAATTTGCCCAGGGTCCACAGAGAGGTGTGCCGCAGTCCGGTCATGGACCGCCTGTTGAGGACCATTGCCCCTAGAGCCATTACTTTCCATTGTCCATTTAAGCAATATTACAGTGATGCTTGCGGAACTCGACTTCGTCTCGTTCCTTACCGCATCTCGCATCACTGTCGTGGCAATAATCACGTTAAACCACACCCTCGAGTGTAATATTGCAATTATACAACAGTTACCCTTAAAACTAAGAAAATCGCTGAACAAATATATTTTTTTAATGACAGATGTAGTCACTACGACCACAAATGTCCCAAGAAACTAGCTAGCCTAGCCACCGAGTTTGCTAGCGCTCTGGGAGAACAGAGCAGCTGAATTCTTTGTTTTGATTAGGTGGTGAATGGTGCTGGTTTAACCCACGGCTAGAAGGCTGTTTCAACCAATCAGATTGCTTCCTCGAAACGACCTGTGGTATAATTGGCATTCATCTGATCTCACCTGCGGTAGGGGAGCTTGCTGCGTGGTGGGACTTCTTTGGCAGGTTGAAGATCTGCTCGCCAGGATCCGGTGGAGGAATGGCATCCTGACCCTGTCTGGCTTGAAGAGGGTCGTACTCCTTACCGTCGTAGTTGGCGTCAAAGAACTTCTTAAACCACTGGATGAAGTCGAGATTGTCCTGAAATCTGCCTTTAACTAGCTTCTCCACAGGAATGATCTGCTTCGAAGACGAGAAGGGGAAAACCTCAGTTAAGCGGGAACCCCTTTTGGTGTTTTAAACATTATGTTGTAATTTAGCTATTGAAAAATAGCAGATCTACAAGCTCGTAGCGCGCCACCGAGTGGCGCGCTACGAGCTTGTAGGTCTGCTATTTTTGAAAAATCGTGAAAATATTTATTTCAGAAAACTGGAGGATTTAGAAGATTTTTTTTTTTAATTTTGAGGTTAGGCCTAAATGGGTTAAAATAATACAAGAACATCGAAGAATCGCCGTGTTTAATTTGTGTATGTGCCAAGTGAAGCACATTTAGAAAAACAACACGAAGGTGAAGCCATTACAAACACTGTAGCATTAGCATTAAGCAAACCCACCTTATCGACATTACAAACACTGTAGCATTAGCATTAAGCAAACCCACCTTATCGACATTACAAACACTGTAGCATTAGCATTAAGCAAACCCACCTTATCGACATTACAAACACTGTAGCATTAGCATTAAGCAAACCCACCTTGTCGACATTCATCCTTTTGAACGATGCCTGCAGCACTTTAAAGTTATGAATGTACTCATGCTCCAGTTTGGCTTGGAACTTGACCTTCTTAAGGCTGATGCAGCCAGGGAAGAGCATGTCCATAAACTGGCAGTAGGCAGCTCCTACAATGGCAAGGGGAAAAAAAGATATAACTGCAATAGCTATAGACCAGTTATTAAAAAAGGTCCATTTCTTTCATGTTATAAGCATTGACTTTACTTAGAACTATAGATTTTCTAACTTGTTTTTAGTTTTTGTTTTTTCAACTTTCCAAGAACACATCGTTTTTCCATTAATTTCAGCATGGTATGAAAATCCACAATGCGGAAACTTGAACTTGATACAACACAGTATGCATTGCAACAACGTGTTTTTGTCAAAATGTCTTTTAAAGCTGCAATAGGAGACTTATTTGAAGGAATAAAACCTTATTTTAACCTATCTGTGTCATAGATTATATAATTAGAAAAGTGTAATGGTTGGAGTTGGTCTCCCTTACTACCCCCTTGAGAAATGTAGACCCTGGTGCTGGCTAGAACACCCACTGGTTGACAAGTGGGGAAGCACTGGCTCAGGCAAAGTGTTCTTGAGTAAGTAAGACTTACTCAAGAATCTGATCTAAGGTCAAAATGGGTTAAGTTGCACTTGCTCGGCCTGGGCCATGGCTCAGTGGTCCAGGCACCTTGGCTGGTAATCCAGTCTGGCAGTGTGCCGCGGGTTCGACTCCTGATAAGTTGCACTTGCTCAACTGTCATTCACAACATATTTGAAGACATCCATCCACACAACAAATATCTCTTCCAGAAAATAGTCCCTGGAGAAATTGTAGTGTAGTTTTACAAATTAAATTCAAATATCCATCAAGTCTGCACGGGGACATGAATTGTTGGGGAAAGCAAAGTCAAAAGTCAAAAACAAGTCAAAGTTTAAATTAAATTAGGCTTTTGGAAAATTATCACCAGTATCACGTGTGGTTGGGCGGGGGGGCATAAATAACCCATCAAAAGTAAAATATAGTGGAAACGCATAGAGGAATTGGTATTATACCACAGGTCGTTTCGAGGAAGCAATCTGATTGGTTGAAACAGCCTTCTAGCCGTGGGTTAAACCAGCACCATTCCCCACCTAATCAAAACAAAGAATTCAGCTGCTCTGTTCTCCCAGAGCGCTAGCAAACTCGGTGGCTAGGCTAGCTAGTTTCTTGGGACATTTGTGGTCGTAGTGACTACATCTGTCATTAAAAAAATATATTCTTTCAGCGATTTTCTTAGTTTTAAGGGTAACTGTTGTATAATTGCAATATTACACGAGAGGGTGTGGGTTAACGTGATTATTGCCACTTCAGTGATGCTTGCGGAACTCGACTTCGTCTCGTTCCTCACCGCATCCCTGTCGTGGCAATAATCACGTTAACCCACACCCTCTCGTGTAATATTGCTTAATTATTTACTTTCACTAGACTCATGACTTAACCCATGTTGGGCGGCAACCCATTTTGGTGTTTTAAAGCATTATGTTATACTTTAGCTATTGAAAAATAGCAGATCTACAAGCTCATAGCGCGGCACCGAGTGCCGCGCTATGAACTTGTAGGTCTGCTATTTTTGAAAAATCGTGAAAATGTGCCTCAAATCTTTGAATATATATTATTACAGAGTGAACATTTTAACTCAAATCTTTGCTTCTGGGGGGGTCCCTGGAACAACATATTTTCAGATTAGGGGGCGGAGGCCAATTACATATAATTTTTGGGGTCCTTGACATGAAATATTGAGCACCACTGATACAGAAACATAAGGTTTTTCAGAAAACTGATTTTGAATACATGTTTTTTCAGGCCTAAACACTGTTGCTGTTTACTAGACAGAGACGTGACAAACTCTACATCTTATTTATAGATTCCTAACCTCTCCAAGAGGAAGGTGCAGATGTTTTCTAGGCTGCTTTTGACATACCTATGTTAAAGAACCAACCAGACCATCACTGTTGTTATGTTAGTGACAAAAAGAAAACAGAACTAAAGCATTCCTCAAAAACTTGGGATTGCAGAGCTGGTAGGACAAGAGGAAGAGGAAGCCGCCCGTGAGCACGTTTTTTGTTCTGTTTTTGAAGGAAGAAGTTTGATTACCTGAGGAGAGCTGCTCCACTTTAGTGTAGTTCAGGCAGAGAAGATCGTTTACCCAGGCAGTGATGTCATGCCTGCTCATAGTCTCCTGGGTTATTGAGGTAGAATATACATTGACCGCCATCCCCCAGCTGAAAAAAGAAACATCACAAATAATGGTCTTGGTTCAGAACATGGAACACTAGCCTCCCTATTCTGGGCATGTGATAATAGGCTAAACATTAGGCAAATATGGGCAGACATTCAACTAACTAATCTACAATCTCACAACGCTTTGTGAACTTTAAGTACTATAGGGTTAACTGTACTATTATTGACAAAAACAAGCATCTGTGCATACACAGCCTAAAGCAGGGGTGGGCAGCGTTGAAGCTGGAGAGGGCCTATAGTTCCACACTCACTCCAGAGGGCCACATTGCATATACTCTTGTAGCAAAAATGGCAGATTTAGATCTGCTATTTTTTGCTACATTTGAATTGAAATCCTGAATTATATTTTTTGCTATTTTTGAATTGGAATCCTGAAATGTAACGTTTGTATTTAGCATTTAGTTATACTTATGTCAACCTTGTGAACTTAAATGCAAATACATTGGACATAAAAACAAAAGAAAAAAAACATTTTAATACTAGTCATTAAGCTACTATAGACCGACGTATTTAAAGCAGGTCATGTTTGCATGTTTGGAATGTTTGCAACAGCTGAAATCAATAATATATCAGTATTCCGATATTAACCTGCGGACCACATTGAGTGAAGGTGGGGGCCGCATGTGGCCCCCGGGCCGCCAGTTGCCCATGTATGTCCTAAAGAATTAGTCCAAATTCCAGACCAAAAATAGTGTCCGAAAAGTCAATACCATCATTACGAACTACGATATACTTTCAGCTTAATGTCTTACTATAGCACATGCTGTTTACATTTCTGACTAAAAAGTATTCAATCAATCAATAGTGAGTTATTGTGGTTCAGACATCAAGCAAGGAGCAAAGTCTCAATTGGAAATGCAACAACTCTCAAATGTGCTGCAATCTTTCCAATGAACAATTATAATATCCCACAGTATTTCAACAACTTGAGGCTACTCTAAATATAGTTTGGTAGGATAGAATATTTAAATTATTTCAACCAAAAGGTCAAACCTAATGTTGTGTCAATGTTATTTCAATATGCTTCTTTGTCTTTTCCCACAGCTGGTTTATGTATGTAAAGCATGATGGTGTCAAGTACTGTAGAGAATTCAAAGCTATGGGTGATACTTGAATAGGCCAATTATGAAAGCACAATCGAGCATAAAGCACAGGGAAATAATCCATTGAAAGGTAGGCTAAACATACTTTTCACTTAAATTGGGAAAAGGTCTGCAGGAATTCCAGAATATATTATTTAGAAATAATGTCAGTGTTTCTCTTTAAACTCAAAAATGGTGATTCAGTCATGTACAGCTACAGGCGATGGCAATGCTCTCAACAGTAAACGGGGAAAAGCTGGATAGCAAAAAAACGACACATCTGTACTTGATTGGATTAGATTACATTAACTAAATATGTACTGTAGTCTGTAATTACATCATGCCTATAAATCATTAGTCCACTCTCAAGAACAAAAGCTTCCCAAAGCGTATAGGTGGTGCAGGCAGGGTGGGATTTTGTATAACAACCGATTATCATCATTAAAGATATGTCAGAGAGCCTCCATATAGTGACTTCTTGGGAAGGAAACTGGGACAGTGGGTATCATGTCAACAAAGCGGATGTCTGTTAGCTTTGTTAGCCATGCAGGGACACATTATAGCGGCGTACGGGCTGTGCAGAATTGCCTGGGAACGATTTACACACAGGAAAACGATCATGAGCAACTTATTAAAATGGGGGTATTTTTTACGTGTGACAATATGACTGTCTGCAATACATTCA
Organism: Electrona antarctica; assembly: GCF_951216825.1. Lineage (NCBI taxonomy): Eukaryota > Metazoa > Chordata > Actinopteri > Myctophiformes > Myctophidae > Electrona > Electrona antarctica. Next base: position 2,710,592 of record NC_136800.1, on the reverse strand, counting down.
CCCGCAACACATGATCAGCATCAAACATGGCATGTCATGATGAAAATATTCTAGCAGAGCCAGAGAGGGGCGGCTGTGTTTTCGCAGAACATTTTTGACAAGCTCCCTGTCTGAGCACCGCGGGGGAAAACTCGTCTTCAGTGCGGTGTGGGGTCTACGGCTGTACTCGACAAAATGCCATTTATTAAGCATAATTCAGATTTTAATATCAGCCATGGGGTGTTTCTTGGAAGGGCCTTGGGGCGATTTGCGCCATAGTAGCTCCACTGATAACACCAGAGCTCTCTGAGAGCAGACATGGGGGTTATTCCCCCAGTCTGCTGTCAGTCAGTCGGTCAGTGTTGTTGTATCGCCTGTAATAGGCTGTATATGAAATAAAACGGTTTAAAAACGCGCCGTTTCTTTTTTTCCCCTTTTTTTTGCAGCATCTTTAATTCTAAATGAAAGCCGTTTCTATGAGCCCACCACAACAACTGCGGCATTACAACGGTTTACCTGTAGGCGCGCTCTCCTCGCACTGTGTTTTTTCTGTAAGGAATGATGTTGGATCCGTTGTCCGGGAGGACCGGGACGATGTCGTTGTTATTCTCTCCATTTGGGGAAAGTGCTTGGGTGGGACCAGGCATTTGGGTCTCTAAAATATTGGAACAGATTATTCTGTTCACCTCCTCTGGCTGAAAAAAAGGAACGATGCGAGGCTAAGAAAAGTGCCGCACCTCGGGCTTGTTCTCTCCCTGCTTATTCTTCACAAATCTCAGCCAGCCTAGTGACGTTGCTGCACCCTGTTCACGTGACACCGATGGGGGCGGCTGCCTGTTCCCGATCTCTGATAGTAGGTTAAAGAAATATAGAATAGTACAAAAAATACGATTGATTGATTAGTATTATTTGTTAACTGAATATTTCCACTAGAGCTATAGCCAGGTCCAGTCAGAAGAAAAAAAAACTCCTATTAATATCCAAGTTGTTATATATGCTAAAAAGTGAAAATCCCCTCTTAAACAATCCGAGGAGTTGAGTCTGTGATTGAAAGATGCAGCCAGTCCAGTTTCTCTCTCAAAACAATGGGCGGCAATCACTGGTTCCTTTGCATCTAAAGAGGACATGCCAGGAAAAGAAGGCTTATCATTTGTCAGAGTGATAAGAATTGGACTGATGCCAAAGGCCACCTCTCTGACCTCACATATTCCTGCAGTCAAAGCACTTATTATGTAGCTGTATAATTCAACCGTGTATTCTAAATGTGTATCTGTCCAACTGCCTGCATGACAAAGAGCAGAAGACCACTCAAAATGGCAGTACCCCCCCTTCCAGATGTTTTCCAAACGTTATTGTTTTACAGCACTGAATCACCAGACTTAATTACGCTTTTTTCACCGCTAACAGAAATACTCTAGTCTATAGTATCTGAAAAATGATTATAATTACAAGAATATTTTAAATGCACAGCATCCCTTGGAGCAAAGTAATGTCTGGATAAAATGACTGGATAAAATAATAATAATTGTAAATCTGCCTAGAACAGGCTGTACTCCAACAATTCAGTGAGATGGCAAGTAGAGTACGGGTCAAGGAAGCCACCAATGACCCAAGGCAACTCTTACTGTAGTGTAAAGGTGAACAACTTGAGCCCTAATTTGTACTTTGCTGTACAATGGTGTCACACGTTGAAAATAGACAGTTACAATGTGTCGCTGTGGGCTTCCTGGTAGGCTACTGCAGATCTGCAATTAAACGACATGTCCAAAATAAGGATGCCAGGTTGACGAAAACATCTCTGTCTGCAACAGAACAATGCCTCGGGATTAAACGGTAGTCTATCTTCCAGCAGAACAATGACACAAAACAAAAGCCACTAAGCCAGGTCAAAAAGGTCAACATCCTGGAGAGCAAAGTCAGAGCCTGGTCAGAATGTGTTGCAGGACTTAAAAACTGCGATTAAATCCAACTTGGCAGTGCAACAATTTGAGTTAAACTGTACAAATAATGATCAATAATTGAAATCTCCAGATGTGCAAATCTGACAGACATATATTCAAAGGCTGCGATGAATTTTGGAATCAAATTTGAATAGATAATCAAAAAAAATCCCTATGACATTAGAGTATTGTTTTTATTTAGATGAATTAAAAAAAACAATTGCCTATTTAATGTTGTACAATGCTAAAATATGAAAAAGACCACATTGTCGTAGCAAAAATCATAGCAATCGTAGCAAAAATAGCTGATCTACAAGCTCAAAACGCGTCGCACTGCAATTTTTGCTATATTTGAATTTAAATCCTGAATATTTTGTTTGCTATTTATGAATTGGAATCTTGAAAAGTAACCTTTTTATTTCATTTCAAATGCATTTAGTTATAGTTATATTGATGTAGCAGAGTTGCTCAGAGCCTCTGCCTGATGGCCTCAAGGGTCTAATATCTCCCCTCCAGTCCACAGGGATATCCCTTTGGTAGTGGTTAAAGGACCACTTCACCACTTTTCAACTTATCTTCATATAATAGGTCCTCACTAATGTTCATGATAAAATACCACAATTTTCTCCTACTCAGTCAGTGTCTCATAGGAGGGCTGTGGGCAGTTCAGAACCCCGTCCACCAGTGACATCATCATTAGGAAGATTTATTGTTAAACAAGATCTTTTTTTAAAACAATGTTTAGATTTGTATTATCGTGAGAACGATGGCTTCCGTTTTCGCATTGCAACTTTTCATGAATAGAAAGCCTGCAGTTTCTATTAGCTTGGATTCCCCATCGATGTCACTGATGGACGGGTTTCTGAACTGCCCACTAGACTGAGTAGAAAAGAAATGTGGTATTTTATCATGAACATTAGTGAGATAAGTTGAAAAGTGGTGAAGTGGTCCTAAATACAAATACATTGGTCATAAAAAAAGACAATAACATTTGAATACTAGTAATTAGCTGAAATCAATAATATATCATCCGGGCCCCGGCATATGAACTTGGACCCCCTCCCCCCAGTATTATTTTAATACTACTAAATGAATGTCCCTTATAGTCATACTAGTTTCAATATGCAAGACTATCTAATATATCTAATAAAGACACAATTATTAGTTTTTGGTTCCCCAATTCTGTGGTAGCAAACAATAACAAAGAAATAAAGAATAGAGGGTATGCGCATGCATAAAGTGAGTGGCAAATCGAGTGGCAAAGTGAGTTTAACGTTGTTTAATGCAATCAGATAGGACTTTTTCGTTTGGATGTATGGGCTGTCAAGGCCAGAAAGCCGTTTTTTGCTATGCAGTAGGCACAACTTCCGAGTATGATGATGTCACGCCGTGACGCGCATACCAAATAGACCTACATTTTGTAGAAATAGACCTACATTTTGTAGAAATAGACCTACATTTTGTTTCAAAAGGAAAATCAAGGCAGCAATAGTCAGAAAGGAAATTATATTAATTAGATTATTATGTTTTGTATTTTCAAACTGACAAATGCACCCACTGAGGTGCTTCTTATCCAATTCTAAAAAAAATATCCATATTCGGTGTATTCATACATGCTTTGCTTGTGCATATTGCCCTGCACGCATTTTACATGCATTAGTATGTACACAGTGTAAATATGTTTAGTCTTGATAAGGTGTCGTGTATGTATGCGTGTGTGCACGTACGTGCATGCATGCGTGCGTGCATGCATGCATGCGTATCATGTGTTTAAATATTGAGGTAGGTTTGTGAGCTATCAGCGATTGTGTCAATTTGGGTGTATGTGTAGCTTCAACACACAAGCATACAGGCAGACAGGGGAGGTTTAGCGTTCCCTGAAGCAGTCCATTACCCTGAGTACTAGCCTAATCAATGATGAGTTTAGGCCTGGGATCCTGAATGCAGTACCACAACTGAGAGCAACCAGTCTACTCTACTCCACTCTAGAACATGAGAGACAAGATATGGAAACATGTGGTCAATGCCAGGTCAAATGTGCTCCTCACTACATCAGGTGATGGTGAGCCAAATAGCACAACAATGCATGATCAATCAATGAGTCAATAACACAAGTGCCACAACTTTAGGTTTGTAAGGCTGTAAGAATGCATTGTACAATGAAGTCCCGACTCCCAAAGCAAACTAGCAAGTCTTTTCAATTCCAAAAGTGACACAAACCGTATAGAACATAAGTATCTACTAGTTACATATATATTACACAGCACAGGCTGTTTTAAAGGACAACTTTAGTTTTTTTCAACCAAGGTTCATGTTTTAGATTGTTATTAGAGAAAGTAAAAGGTTACGTTTTTGCTGCTTTCTTTCGTTTTAGGGATTTTAGCTGTTTTTGACAGGGGGGCGGGGGCATTCGAGCATGGGGCTAAATATGTATTTTTTTTTACAAAATGTTATAGACCCCAAGAAATTGCATCTGGCCACAAAAGATCACAGGATCTACTGAACGTGAAGGTAGCCTACTGGGGGGAAGCCACACTGCGTGGCATAGGCTCAATATGTCAGTTTGACACATTCAGTAGATCCCATGATCTTTTGTGGCCAGATGTAATTTCTTGGGGTCTAGTAGGACTATAGTAAATAATAAAAAAATAAATCACTATAAAGTTATGTAAAAGAAATACATATTTACTTTAGCCCCATGCTCGAATGCCCCCGCCCCCTGCTAAAAAAAAACAGCTAAAATCCCTAAAACGAAAGAAAGCAGCATCTTTTACTTTCTCTAATTACAACCTAAAACATGAACCTTGGTTGAAAAAAACTAAAGTTGTCCTTTAATTGAATTTGCAGACCTAGCAATTGCCCTATGATGGGACATGATGAGTTGCAACTTGCAAGCAAATACATCTTTTTTTGTTCTTGCTTCAAAGTGAAATTCACGTACTGTACATTGTGTTGGGGGAACGGGGAAGGTAACTGTGGTGAGAACTGGAAATAGAATGATGTAACCATCTGAGCAATTAACTTCAACAACACAGCCATGCAAAATAACATTGACAGCTATGAGGTGGCTCGCTTGGTCTTCAACCAGCCAAAATTCTCACATGTCTCTCCCGGTTGCTGCACAGAGTACAAAACTCTGATGCTGGCCTTCAAAGCAACCAAATGTATGGCACCCCCATACTGTATCTTGCAAGTCTGATCGGATCATCGGACCCTACAAACCCTCCCGCGCGGCACGTGCTCAGATCAGGCAATGCAGGGTAGCTGGAACTACATTTCCAAAAAACGTCGGGACAACGCTCCACACGTTCCAAACTCTTCTCCCTTCTGGCTCCAAAACTATGGAATGCACTTCCCATTGCAATCAGAACTGCAGACTCACTCCCAATCTTCCACCGTAGTCTGAAAACCCACCTCTTCAGACTCCACCTTTGCCTGTAGCACTTGCCGTAGCACTTGCCCCAGCCTCGACAACCTTACAGGCGTATGCAAATGCTCAACTTATGTAACTTAGATACCATTTTATGTAGACGTAGCACTCTATAGTGTATACGCATAGTTTCATTATATAGATATTCCACTGCACGGTTCTTAGCTCACGTATGATTCTTGATGAATATTTCTTTATGTATTTAATGTATTACCAATACCATGTTTTGTTCTTGCTTACTGTAAATCGCTCTGGATTAAGAGCGTCTGCTAAATGCCTAAATTGTAGTGCTGAGGCCTGGGCCATGGCTCAGTGGTCCAGGCACCTTGGCTGGTAACCCAGTCTGGCAGTGTGCCGCGGGTTCGACTCCCGATCCCGACGGCCTTTACTGCATGTCTTCCCCCCCATCTCTCTCCCCATTTCCTGTCAGCCTACTGTCTGTCCCTCCATAAAATATATAAAATAAATACATTTAAATTGTAGTGCTGAAGTATCCTTGAGCAAGACGCTGAAGGCTGAACCCATTTGCTCCAGATGAGCATGTGCCTTGCATGGTTTCCTCCGCCATCGGTGTATGACTGTATTGCACAATCTATGTGAAGATATATAAATGCATCATTTACCATTTTACCATACAGTCTCACATAAATGTGCTTAACCACATGAACTCTACCCTAGTACCCCTATTCTGGGCTGCATCTCTTAATACGCAAGAATAGCAGATCGGCTATTTCCTGCAAAGAGATTTGGTGTAGAGGACAATGTATAGACCCCAAGGGTACCCCAGTCAAGAAGTAATAGGGTGGTCACATTTACATAATTATTCATTAAACTGTGTCTAGAGCCCTGTCTAGAGCTGTGTCCAGTGTGCATGCATACGTGTTCACGCGCATTATTAGCATGTTGTCATAATAATTACTCGTTAGTAATAGTATGTTGGTGTTAAGCAGACGTGTTTCTTAAGAGAGCAGGACGTATCTCCTGTCCTTTTCATGTATGCTCCCCACGTGCCATACGTGTCTCTGTGCGTCTCTCTCTCTCTCTCTCCGTCTCTCCGATTGGTGCGTTTGGAAGCATGCGCATTGTGCACACGTCATAGGTGTACAGGATATTGACACTTTTAGTGTGTTTAGGTGGTGGTGCTGCTTTCTCTCTGTCCGTTTGTGTGCGGCGCACAAATGTGTGCATGCAGCATAGCCGTGCGGCGAGACATGAACAAGACAAATTAGATCAACAGGACTTGACAACAGTGTCAAGTCCTGCAGCTGTTGATCTAATTTGCCTTGTGAGGGTGTAGGTGTACAGGGTGTATGTGGTGACTGGTGAGGTGAGGGTGTAACTAACTTTTTTTGTACGGATGCACACATGATCAACTATGTAGCAATAGTTGCATGGCTTATTGGTTTCAGCCAAATCAAATGGCAAATTGGCATAGTGTAAATCCCATGCAACGGACGGACAGCCTTGTGTACAGCATGTGTCTCATACCCTGGAGGGAGGGACAGTGAGTCTGTGATTATGAACTCACAATAGAGGGTATGCACATGCATAAAGTGAGTGGCAAATCCAGCGGCAAAGTGAGTTTAACGTTGTTTAATGCAATCAGATATGACTTTGATGTTTGGTGTATGGGCTGTCATTTGTCAAGGACTGAAAGTCGATTTTTGACACAGTCGTACTGTGCGGTAACGGTTAGGGCGAAACGTTGTATTTCTTTGTGCGCTCCGTCTTCAATAAATTACTTTGGGAGATTTTAAAACGGGGTGCGGATCTCCTCTCTCCTTTCCGTCTTTTTTTGGATCCTGCACCCGTTGGAATTTTTGGCTGTGCGTGCACCTCTTGACCATTAAAACCAGGCAGTTACCATAATAACTTAGTTGCCAATCATATACTAATATAATGTAGTACCACTGCTATTTAATATGTTGTCTGGAATGATTCTTGTAATTCTCTGCACTTTGGCATTCTCAATGGTCTGCCTGAAGGCAGCACCTGGGCAGGGGTGGAATTCTGCTTTCAGAATGTGTGTAGGCCTGTTCAGAGTCTTCTGCTTCCCTGACTCGGAGCACAGAAGAATCATTTTTCACATGAATAAGACGTGCAAACGTAGACTTTCCACATGCTGACAGCCAGTTCACCAATTTATAAGTATATATGCAATAACCAATATGCAATATCGAACCACACCAATAATCTCTATAAGCCTCTGTATGAGGTATGAGCCTATAGGAGTATAGGACAAAGGTTTACAATGTTAGCCATGTGATGCGAGTGAGCTGTGGTCTGGACCCCAAGATTTTAAGTATTTAAGATTAACTATATTGTGAATGATAGATTAAGGGACTAGTATGATCACCAATTGACTTTAGATCGAACGTCATCTCAGTTTTCTTTACATTCACAATCACAACCGCAGGCATGGAATTTCTAATTGAAAACCCATATGTTAGATTAAAAGCAACAAGGACATAACAACTCCTACGTTTATTGTTGACACGCAAGCACTGTCTGAGACTGAGAGCTCCATCTGTGATGCAGAACAAAACATGATGAAAAAAAAATATGTTTATATATCGGTTTTAATTTGAACAGCGACAACTTTGTGTGCATCTAGCTCTAAACCATAACAATTTGGAATGCCTCTTCACCAGCCATTATTAGCCCTGTTAGCTTACGTTAGCTTAGCTAGCGATGAGAGAAACTGGTTGGCTCAGCATGATCAAATCAAATGTGACTGTCAGTGTCGGCCAGAATAAATCAGCCAAAGCAAGTCAGTAATTGAACTCCTGAGACCCGGACATGATCTGAGAGGGACCACTGTAACCGAAGCTGTCATTTAGGTCCATACTTTGACAGAGAGCTACTACTACACAGCAGCACAACCCAACCACAGAACTCGTATATGTGAACTAACACTGTGACTATAACGACTCTCGGAAAAGAATGCAACAAGTATTACACAACATAATGGACGTTTCGAGACAAATCGCATATGGTTGGACTGATTTAGACTCACCAGTGAACTCAGATCTCCAGGTACACGGTGTAAAAAGCTGCTATATTTCCCTGAGTCAGTCACACACACACACACACCCCACCCTCTAACCGCCCATGTCCACTCACATGTGACGCTAAAAACGCACACATGTTTCATTGGATAGCAGGTCACCGCTGCCACAACTGATTGGTTGAGCTGTAACATCTGTTCTGGGTTTGGCCAATCATATCTTCATGCGTTGCCCATTGAGTACAGCTGCTTGCCAGCCGCCTGCCAGATGTTTTTTTTCCTTTTTACCTCCTCCTTACAAGTGTAATGCTTAGGTTGTCGTTCACAGTTAACAGTTTTGTATTGAGTTGTGCTTGAAATGTACTGTAATTCTCCAAACTGTTAAGCCAGCCATATAGTGCTTTCTTGGGTGTTTGTATTGAACTGTACTTTCCTGTGCTGGTCTTTGCAAACTGTTAATAAAGTATTCAATAAGACAATAAATCAAATTGATTGGCCTGCTGCTTCTGGAAAATATATAATACATTTTTAATTACAGAACCGAATGTAACATGACTAGACTACTGACTGTCTGTATGTAACATTTACTATTTGTCAAATAACCCCCTACAATCAACTCCTCCTATGCCTACAATGGAGGCATGAAAATAACCTAGATAATTGATTTAGCTTGATTTAGATTTAGAATTAAAAAATATAAAATATATTATAATAACAATATAAACATCCCATATTAAAATTGGGAGGGCGGGCGGAGCCCTGATGTCATTCTGATGCCGCCATGAACAAAACATGGCCACGTCAGTAATAATATGACAGCATAAACAAACCACAGCCATGTCACTATGACAACATAAGCACTCCCCCTGCATACGGTTATGATCACCTCCAAGCTCACTATGAGAAATTAGGGTCTCAAAAAGATGCTTTCTTATTTAAACCTGTGAAAACTGATGATGTACTAAAAGTACAATGACAATGACAATCTCCCCAACAGATTCCTCAGATTCCTGTCTCAACCCATTTTGATAGTCTAGGTTGGCTCCGGGTAGAAAGCAAAGAAAAGCAATTGAAAATGTGAAATTGGTATTGACATTTAAAATTGTAAATGCAGCGCTTTGCTTTCTCTATGCCCTCAGTACCCGCATACCCACGTACCCGTACCTGACTAACTACCTGAGAAATGTCCACAGAGTAAGTTGAGTAACTATCTTTGGGCTTTAAGTAAAATGTGTTTTTATTGACCACTATTTTACAAAGTGGGAAAGGCTTTCCAATAGTGTGTTTATAGTTACGACCGTATAGGTGAATATCCCAGTCATACTTAACACAGGCCTACATTTTACGTAAAAGTATAGGTCCACGCTGGCGGGCCGCGGGCGGCGGTGGCTCAGGGGTAGAGTGGCTGGATGGTAACCGCAAGGTTGCCTGTTCGAACCCTGGCTCCCCCAGAGTTAGTGTCGAAGTGTCCTTGAGCAAGACACTGAACCCCTAATTGCTCCCGATGTGCTGGCTAGTGCCTTGCATGGTTTCTGCCGCCATCGGTGTATGAATGTGTGTGTGAATGGGTGAATTGATGCACAATCTATGTAAAGCGCCTTGGATAAAGGCGCTATATAAATGCACCATTTACCACTCCAAAGATCCAGACATTCCATTGCTTTATGTTAAAACTTAAAAGGCAGGGTGCATCTGGGCTTCTGTTGTTGTTTTACCACAATGCTTTGGAGACAAGCCGTGTCAAAGACTTCTGACAATAATAAACAATTTGGAAAATTGGTTCCGTCATAGGCTGGAATATTTATTCTGAATGGCAAAGCTGCCTGCACTTGAGAGAGGAAAATTCCTAAAATCCACACTGCGGGATCTAGTCCTGGTCGAGTGCTTTAATGTTCGCTCAGACAGTAGGTCTACTGTCTGTATATGTGATGAATTACAGACAATAGTTTGAAAGCAGTGAACAGTGCACTCATGACAGTTAATAAATGTGCAGTGCCAACCCAATGCAATTGAAGTGTGCCATATCTGGAATGGAAAAAGAAAAGAAAGTTCATAGGCGACAAAATTGCCATATTGTGTCAACAACACTTTATTATGCATCACCTTCATGCAAAATCACTGGTATGAACTATAGCTCAAAAATCATACTAGATATATTTCACACATTTATGATTTTAGATTGGCTTGCCACTTTTCCTAAAGTGGTAACGTTTTACACACCCATACACTGAGAAACTACACCATGTGTGTATGTGATCTCGTGAGAGATGTACTGTATGTATGTGAAAGCAACTGTTTGGTCAGAAAATAAAAATGAATAATACAACTAAAAATGTTGTCAAAAAGAGCTAACATTAATTCAGGAACTACTGATAGTAAAAAGTAGTTGTTCAATGCCTCTGCCAATGTAAACCATTGCATGTGAACAATTTGGAACATTATTCCTACGGCTATTTCTTTTGTCATAAGATTTCTCTGCTGAATTTCAAATCTATCTGTCAGTATCAATTCAATTGACACTACATTCGTAGGAGTTAGTATAGATAATATGAAACTATATTATATGATATATAGTTTCATATCACATGAAACGATATGAAAGCCCTCTTCCAAGAGGCCGATTTAGTATGGTTTAAACCTCGCATCAGTGAGGGAAACCTGTACGTACTGCTAAAAATGTACAATGTTATCGTGCATTGACACATTGAATGGACTGCAGTGCTTTGAGAGGTCATCCTATCAGCCAAGTGCACATGATTATGAGTAAGGTACTAAATCAAAACAACCGTCTGGCATATCCTATTAGAGACACTGAGTCAAACAATACAAAACAAAAGCCAATCAACAGCAACAGAAATCCATGTACTAGTGGGCAAATCCGGTCATAATGACCAGAGTTAAACATTTACAAGTTATTGAAAAATATTAGAATCTTCAACTCATTAGTGAGATCCACTTAGGATGCATATCTTAACCTCAACAACCTCAACAAAACACACTAAGGCTTACGTTTGTATTTTCTTGTCTTTTTAGAAATGCGGGAACCCAGATTTGCCCACCTGTATGACTTGGTTACTGTTCTTTCACAACTGTTAAACTGCCCCCCCAGGCCCCCGCCCCCCCCACCCCCCCGAAAAGTCATATGATATTTATGGCACCTGTGGTATAATAGACTGCTCAGTTGTTAATAATCTCTCCATATCAATTCACAGTATTATCTTAAATATGTGGCTGAATAAAAATATATCTTTTCATAAATGTATTCTATGGTTGTATTTAGCAGTGTCTTCAACTTCTTCATGTCTTCACACCTCTCTACGCTCGGCCTTCTTCCAGTGTCTTCAACTTTCGTTGCTTCTCATATTACCGACCTGTGAAAGTGAATTGTCTATTTTTATTGCTTGCCCAGAATAAAGTAAAATACAGTATAATGGTGTAAAAATACCAGAGGTCCTCGGATAAAAAATGATATGTCGAATAAAGACAGGCATCTGTTAAAATAAATAAATCAGGCATTTGGGGGGGATTGCTGGCTTGTCTTCCAGTTTTAACATCAATGTACCAAAGTAATCCAAAGAAGATCCAAACATATATTATTGTGGATTATTTTCAGGGCTGATCCAAAACCATTTACATCATATACAGTATCATGCTAATTTATTTTTTCTTTCACCGTACGGATTAGACTATGGAGTGTTAACCTGTTAACTAAAATGCTTGCAATTGCTGGTGGTTTTTCAGCTGTTTCAACTTAACTTCTGTTTGTAACCCTAAACCTATAATTCTGACATTTAGCAAATAGCATAACATATTTCTTAATACCATAATGGTACTTTGTTAGGTTTTCTGTTGATGAATCAAACGCACTAACATATTGTGAGCATTATTAATGTGGGGTGTGTGTAATGCATACGTTGCATACGCTTGCGAATGGTTAGATTATTACCTACCAGGAATCAAGATAACAAACATGGTCACTGCTGCAATGACACCTAATCCACACAGCATGGAAGTGAAAAGCACAGAGTTAGTAATTATAACAGAAATGACTACATTTATGACTACATTTATTTATAATAATAATCATTTTGTTCCTAACTATTGTACTATGACTGAGCCTGTGATCTCTTACCATGCAGGCTTTCTCTGGCTCTGGTCTGTGCTTCATTAGCTCTTCCATGTTCAGCTCACCCTCCAGCTGTCGTTCCAGGTCAGTCTCGTAGCTGTCCTCATCTGCAACAGCACTGCACCTATTAAATATAGCAAATAAAGCATCATCAGCACTCACAAATAAGTAACTCTTTTCACCATACTCTGTCCCCTATGCCTATGGAGAACAATAAATAATTAATTTGAATCTGATCTGAATTTGGGCAGTTTTTAACCTGAACATCAAGCTGTAATCGTATTTCATGAAAACTCAAATCACCGTCGATCCCTGTACTCTCCAAGTACACAAGTCCTCCCAATTATTGGTTAATTCAAATTTCCTTGGCTTGAAACTAATGTGTACGTTTAAGTAACGCTGTTTATTAACCACACAAACCCTAGAGTACACTGTACCTATTCTGGGAAGGTCTTACTTGGTCTTACTTCTGTGAAAATAGCCAGTCTACAGGCTCACAATGTGTCACAATGCGCCACGACACATTGCAACGTGCTGTGAGCTAAAGTAGATTTACCATTTTTAATGAAGATATTTGGTGTAGCGTTTGATTGATTGATTGATTGATTGAAAAATGTATTAACAGTTTGCAGAATTACAGTACATTTCAAGTAGCGGGGGGAAAAAGGGAGGGGACGAGACAGCTGGGGGGGTGGATCCCGGTCAATAAAGTATAGGGTTTAAGTGTTAATGTGTAATGATTTTCAGGAGCTTGTTTCTGTTGGTGAGGGTAAGCATGGTGAAATAGCAGGTGGCACAGTACAAGGGGATAGATTCAATAATGCTACTGTACAGAAGATAGACCTGTATTGATCCCACAGGGAGACTTCAGTTGCCAGGAGCAGCACAGCAGCAGACACAACACAGATACAGGAGAGAAGTAGATAACAGCTAAGGATAGCAACAAGATAACAAAACTAAAACTAAAACCGTACTATTCACTAGCACAACTGACAGGCAGCCCTGCAGTCTAAAGCCCAAAACCACACCGAAAGGGTCGAGACGGGACGAGACGGTTTGATTGATTGATTGATTGATTGATTGATTGATTGAAATATTTATTAACAGTTTGCAGAATTACAGTACATTTCAAGCACAAACTCAATACAAAGACTGTTAACTGTGAGTGGACGACCCAATTAAGCATTACACTTGTTTACAAGAGGGTCCACCTTGTTCAATTCATCAAAACATTTAGAGACGTAGAGACGTAGATGTGGCAGCGGTGGCCGAACGGTTTGCGGAGCGGTCTTGATACCGGAAGGTCGCCAGTTCGTATTCCCGGACCGGCACGTTAAAATTACCACCGCTGAAGTGCCCTTGAGCAAGGCATTGAACCACTACCATGAAATGTTCTATGAGCAGGGCCTGGCTGTAAACAAGTATCTGATGCTTAGTCCAGTTACCTTGGGTAAATATAGTAACTTTGCTTTGCTTTGCTTACTGTTTTAGCGTTCGCCCCCAGCAGTGTGATATGGTCCTGTTGCACGTCGACCCATGTCCACCCAAGTGATTCAAACTGGTTCCATTCAATGGCCCAAACCACACCAATGGGTCGCCAATGCATCTACTCTCAACCGTTTGGTTGCAAGGAGTTGCATGGCGACCCATTGGTGTGTTTTGGGCTTAACGTGGTGTGACAGTCTGCCAGTGAGGTACTGTGGTACAGCAGTCCATTTCCCAGGCTACGCAGGCATCATAGTCCACCTGCATCACAGTGAGCTTCTCAGCTATAGCCTTTGTGGCTGGATAGTGTTGAAGGCGTTGGAGAAGTCGAAGAACGTGATTCTTCAGTGCTGCTGCCTTGTTTATTGCCCTTTTCTGCATTATATTGATAGTATACAAATACAGTATAGACGGGAAATGGGGAGAGAGAGACAAGGAGTGACACACGGTAAAGGTCATCTGGATCGGGATTCTGGACATTGGAGCCGGATGGTATGGTGATGATGGTATCACTTAACCCAAATGTTCGCTTGGTACGTGAAGTGAAGGTCTAGGACGGTAGTCACTCACCCACAGTTTCAGGTGTCGCAGTAAGTCTCTCTCTCTCTCTCTCTCTCTCTCTCTCTCCTCTCTCTCTCTCTCTCTCCTCTCTCTCTCTCTCTCTCTCTCTCTCCTCTCTCTCTCTCTCTCTCTCTCTCTCCTCTCTCTCTCTCTCTCTCTCTCTCTCTCTCTCTCTCTCTCTCTCTCTCTCTCTCTCTCTCTCTCCTCTCTCTCTCTCTCTCTCTCTCTCTCTCTCTCTCTAAGGTCATCATGACATGTGATCTCAAAGCAACTGGCCTGTAGTCGTTGAGGACCAAGGGATGTCCCTTCTTGGGTACTGGAGACAATGCAGGAGGATTTCCAGAGTTGACACACCCTCCCTAGACAGAAGTAGCCTGGCTTTGCCAGACTCATAACATATGGATTCACTGACGCTTCCTCCCCGTAAGCGTCAGTGAATCCACGGTATGAGTCTCATGGCTAAGTCAGGCTAAGACAGACGTATAGCAGCAGGAGGTGAGGTTTGAGATTGCAAAGAGTCTTTGTTGTTGTTCCATGTTCATGGAAGTCTGTGACGTTGTGATCAAAGAGCTCAGTTCATTGCCCAGGATGATGCTGAGATACTTTCCAGTTTCCACCATCTCTCCACTCCGTTGATGGAAGTGGGGAGATCAGGGGGTGGCGAGTCTGTTGCAGGTGTCAAAGATGTCATCTTGGTGACGTTGAAGAGTGCACCACTGGGTGAAGATGGTGAGCTGCTACTGAGTCCCTGTCTGTGAGGTAGGGCAGGGGTTCTCAACCCGTGGGTCGCGACCCCTCGGGGGGTCGCCAAATTATTTTAGGGGGTCCCCAAATTATAAAAAAAATAAAAATAAAAAAAAAGATTTTAAAAAAATATATATTTTCACGATTTTTCAAAAATAGCAGACCTACAAGCTCGTAGCGCGCCACTCGGTGGCGCGCTATGAGCTTGTAGATCTGCTATTTTTCAATAGCTAAATTATAACAATGCTTAAAACACCAAAAGGGGTTCCCGCCCAAAATGGTTTAAGGTTATTGTAGCAGTCAATTTATATTGGGGGTCGGGAGGGGGCGGGGCGGGGGTCCCGAGACATTGCCAAAGCATTTCCGGGGGTCCCCGGACAAAAACGTTGAGAACCCCTGAGGTAGGGCGAATCATTCTAAGGGCCCTACCCTATAGGTCCTGATGTACTGTAGTCCCTATAGTAAGTCATTTCTAAACTCTCTGAACCAAAATGTTCTGAAATCTATGTTTTCTGGGAGAGTGGGTGATACCATGATATGCATTTACACAAAATATAGCATACTTTAAATGTATTACCGTGACGTAGTGGTAACCTCTGTGAGGAAGGCATCTGAAGTGGTCGAGGTTATCATGTCTGAATCCAAATCCACAAGGCTCTCCGTCTCACTCCCACCCTCTAAGCCACACAAAGAGACTTAATTAATTCAACAACAAAAAAAACATTTAAAAAAAAATAAAAACAAAAGCAGTTCAGGTAATAGAATTTCACCTGAATTTAGTTCCTTAACCAATGATGACATTGTGTTGGTTATGGAGTCAGCAGCAACGAGTAGGTCATTTCTCAAATTCCTCCTTGGGCCTGCGGATCAGAGAAGATACATTTGCAGGGCACTCGCCACGTTCCAGTCACACCTCTGACAGTATGAACAATGCATGCCAGCCAGTATATGCACAGTAAAGATCCTCAGTGGTCATTTATCCATATCCTGATACTGCGTTCACGCTAGCTACAAGTCCTTTTAAATGGAAGCCAGCGACATGAAGGCACAAAGGGACGGCCGACACTCTGTGACGGGCGTGCCGGGACGTGCCAAAACAATTTGAGCTGGTTTCCAGCTATCTAATGACGCAGTGAAGCGTCAATCAATCATATGTTTTTGTTTCACCATTTCCACTCCCCTTCCCTTCTCTATTGCCACAATTCCTGCTCCAATTCCGTAAAAGGAAGAAGAAAAAGTACTAGTACTGTATATTGATTACCTCAACTACCGATAATTTAGGAACTCAACATATAGTCATATATACTACGTTAGTTCCATTGATCTAAGCCGCGTGAACTAGGGCATTAAGCAACTAGTCGACTAGTAAATCCACTAGTCGACCTTGTTGGTATGGTTTTTCGATTTTGTAGGCCTCAAGATCAAGTAGATTATAGTTATAGTCACCAATGTACACCGTTTTTAAATGTACAAATATTTATTTCCCAAAAAAGTTAAACTAGGTAGTTACTAAACTAGGCAACTAGTCAACTAGTAAAAATGACTAGAAGTGAATGCCCTAGCGTGAACACTTTTGAGATTTTCCAGAAAGGCTTGTGAACCACTGATGTACGGCACTGTGCATTTACTATTTCTAACTGTGTTACCCTGAGCAAAGGCCTCCTGCACGTCACCTCCCACGCCCATGAGTGAGTCCTGAGGTGTGTGAGTAGGGGTTGTGCCGGCAGACTCTGAGTGTATAGGTGTGGGGATGGGCCGGCAGGCCGTGTGGCTGGGTGAGGAGCGTGGAGAACCAGGCCCCTGAGTCTGAAACACAAGGAAGTATTTAGAGACACAATGTGTGGCATTTTCCCTCACTCCTTGTTGGAGTTGTGCGTATATCTACTCTATGTCTGAGCATAGACATGTTAACGCCCCTGCCTGCCTCTGATTGGCCTACCGACACTGCCCGTCCTGCCCCAATTAATGGTCTCACCAGACTGTCCTCCGAGACTTTTATTTTTGTAGAAGAGGCAAACTAATATTGTTTATGCCGTTTGCTTTGATTGAATGATTGATTGAACACGTATTTGTATGATTTGATTTGGGTGTGTTCTAAATTAAAGTGTTAGTGTTGATTATTGTGTATTAATCTAATTATAGTAAACTAATACTATTATACTAACAAAGATAAAGATCAAGGGAAAAGAGACCTTTTTACAGTACAATAATGTTTCAAGTTTACACTGTACACATAAACGGCATAAACAATATATTAGTTTGCCTCTTCTACAAAACATAAAAGTTACTGTCGCGCGTGCCAAGCTGTCATTCTCTTGTATTATATCGTACTTGTATTATATATTTATTTCCCACCACAGAGTAACCTCGCGGCAGACTATCCAGCATATAGCGATCCACCTCGGAGGAAACTCTGGTAAGGCCGGCAGTGTCGGTATAGGCCAATCAGAGGCAGGCGGGGTGTTACCATGTCTATGCTCGGACGTAGAAAAGACATACGCTGGAGGCGTCTGTGCACTAACCAACTGGGATGAGGAAGACTGAGAAATGTCATTCATTAACAAAATGTGTGTTATTTTAAAGGTAATGTAATGTTTCTTGTCTTGAAATATTTTGTTTTATTTATTGTACATGAATGTCACTCAAGTGACAAGTGACTCCACCATGGCCCGTAGCACTTGCCCTAGCCTAGCCCCTTAGATAGCACATTATGTAGACTTAGATAGTATTTTAAACAGACTTATAGCTTGTTATGTAGACAGCTCTAGAATTGCACTTTATGTAGTCATAGCACTTTATAGTACACATGTATAATATATTATATAGTATAGTATGTATAGTTTACATAGATACTCCACTGTTACGTTCTTAGTTTACGCATGATTCATGATAACTACTTTTTATACATGTGACGTATGCCATGCTTTTTGTTTTTGCTTAATGTAAGTCGCTCTGGATTAAGAGCGTCTGCTAAATGCCTAAATTGTAAATTGTAATTGTGTTATTATGACATGTATTTGTTACCTAAGAGGACCACAATGGAAATAAGTCCTTTTTGGTGACATATCCCCGACTGGTTATAAACGCTATTAGTCTTTTAAACTTTTCAACAAGAGTGACTTGGTCTCTTCCTTTTTTGCATCAATTCTGTTACCCAGTTGTGCGCATTTAGCCGTACACTTAAACCCCAGCATTCCGCATTCTGGTCAAACCTTTGCAGACAATAGCAGATTGTTGTGCCACATTGTAAGCTTGTCAATCGGCTATTTTCAGCGAAGACATTTTATGAAGCGTGAAAACAGAAAGGTGACTAGTATAGAACCCTGTGGTATTCCGCTCAACAACGTATAGGGTTTAAGTGGTTAATCTGCCAACTCGTCACTTCAAATTGTTAGGGATGGACATAATAATTCAGCAGTGCTTCCTCCACGGCGTGCCGAGTCACACTGGAGTGCAGTGAGTCAATTAAGTCCAGGTGCGCTTTGTGATTTGTTTGGTGACAAACACACATTGTTATTGCAATACAAATAAAGAAGGTTATGAATTATGTTTACATTTACTAATTAAGTACTTCAGATCGGCAATTTTTTTTGCTTGGTCCCAAACATTAGAAAACCACTGATATACCCTATTGTGCTGAATATAAGACTATGTTTTTTACTTTTTTTATCCAATGAAAAAAAAATATATATATACTTTATATATAGTCGTATTATAATCGGGGACTACCGGTAGACTATTTGACATTCTTGCAAAATGGGGGTGGTCTTATAATCATAGTCGTCTTATATTTAGCACAATACAGTACATTATACACAGATTGTCCCCCGGGCATTCAGTGTTGCTCAAAGTTGGTTAACCCATTTAGGCCTGACCTCAAAATTTAATAATACATATTTTCACGATTCTTCAAAAATAGCAGACCTACAAGCTCATAGCGCGCCACTCGGTGGCGCGCTATGAGCTTGTAGATCTGCTATTTTTCAATAGCTAAATTATAACAACACCAAAAGGGGTTCCCGCCCAAAATGGTTTATAACCACGAATGCCGCAGTGATCATTTGTCGCATTCTCATACAGTTGCCTTATTTAGTCACAAAGACAGACATAAATAAAACAGCAAAATTACCTGAAATATTATAATTTCTGTTCAGTCAAAAACCTTAAAATAATGCACAGACTGCCAAGAAGCTTGCCAATTTTAAAATAATATAATGTCTATTATCCTATATTATCTTTTAGTAAACAATAATAATCCTCATGAACATGCCAAAATCTATTTTTGTTAGGTCATTAGGCTATGTTATGTAAATATTACTCAAATATGTTACATACGGTACTTTCCTAGTTCTCAGAGAACTGCCACACAGCATTAAAAACCAACGCAAACATAATGCTCTCATGTACACATGCAATGAGTTTGTGTTTTATTTTAGTTTGTCTATGGGCCTGCCGGACTTACAGCTTGTTTCCGTTCCTCCTCCTGTTAAAAAAGGGCCATTTCAATTCACATAAAATATTCTTTTATCACTCATGAAATGACAACGTGGGCATTCATTTCTAACACTCCATTTGATATTTACTCCAGACTATGACGAGCATGTCTTCCTCATGCATATTGAATGGCTTGGTATTGATCCTTTTAGGCTAATTAGATCAAGAGATTTTCTATGTGCTTTTGTTCCCTTTTTTTCTTTACTGAATGGGTTCCAGGATTGATCAGATTGACGGTCTCACCACTTAAACCAGTACAGTAAGTAGTCAAATGCCTTGGGAGAGTCCCCGTGTTATTGATTGCTAAAGATAGTCTCACTCTGGAGATTAAACCCTCTTACACATGTCTGTACATGTTGAAATGGAGCACAACCCCACGTCTACTCCTGTGTGGAGTCTAGAAAGACATGTAGTGCATGCTTTAAATCAAAAAGCTGATCAATAGCTGTTGTGTAATAATGACAGAAATTGAGAAATGATGTGTGTGAGAAATAGAAGACTTTTACTAACAGGCCACCTTCTCTGTCCATCTATGTGGCAGATTGTTGAAGAAGTCTGCCCTCTAATGGACATGTTTGGTATACTTCACTTCTGCTATCTGTAATGCTTTATCATTGATTGATTGATTGATTGAAGAATTTATTAACAGTTTGCAGAATTACAGTACATTTCAAGCACAAACTCAATACAAAGGCTGTTAACTGTGAGTGGACGACCCAATTAAGCATTACACTTGTTTCCAATAGGGTCCACCATGTTCAAATCATCAAAACATTTAGAGACGTACAAATAGACACTTCTATATAGACAAAGAACAGTACGGGAATTCATCATAATGGAGGTACAGGAATTCATCATAATGGAGGTAAAAAGGGAAAAGAAACATATACAGTGAGGGGAAAAAGGGGGGGGGCGGTGGGGGGGGATTCAGATTTTACGGGGGCCAGTTTCGAATTGCAGCCATCCGTAGGTGCCCTTTGAGAGCGGTTTTGAAGGAGTCAAGGGATTCGCATGTCTTAATGACTGTTGGTAGGGCGTTCCACATTTTGGTGGCATAGGAGCGAAAAGAATTTAGTCCCTTGTTTGTGCCGAATCTGGGTTGTACATGGTTCGTTGCACTCCCTCTGGTGTTGTGGGTGTGGACTTCGTTAACATTAAGGAAGTATCTAGACAGGTACATGGGGTATCTTGGTGGAGTATCGAATCTTGTGGACCAGACCCATTGCAAGATGCTGTACTCTGTCGTCGACCCTAAGCCATTCCAGCCTGTCGAAGTGGGCAGGGGTGAGGTGGGTTCGGGGGGCTAGATCAAGTAGGAGCCTGACCAGTTTGTATAGCGTGTTTACAGTAGTGGAGATGCACTGTATACGGTACCTTGAGTAGCATCATAAGTTGCTCCAGCTGTACCATGAGTTCTCTGCGACTTTCTTGCAGAGCAGACATTCTTTGCTCGAGCTCATCTTTGCGTTGCCTGACAGAGGGAAAAAGACAAGTGGCATAAATGACACAGTTGCATATATAAATGCCCAAAGGAAAATAAGTATAAAATACGCTGTGCGTCCTCTGGCACAACCTGTACTGTTGTTCATTTGATTTAACACACTGGACGTCACTGGACGTCTTCACAAAAATGACCTACAGTAACATCAATATCCTATATTAGTCGGCTCCATATATGGAGCTCTAGAACAATCACTACCAAAGGAGTTTGGGTTGTTATCATTGTGGCCTTAGGGGAATACCACTAATTTTCAACATTTTACTATGTCTTTAATATACCTTAGAGTTGCTGTGTGGAAATAATAATAAAAAGTCCCCCCATTCTGTGTTTCCTAGAACTGGAGGTCTGAAAAAAAATCAGTAATATTATGAAGTACATCTTTGTGATGTCACTGAGATGTACTTCATAATGTTACTGGTTTTTTTCAGACCTCCAGTTCTAGGAGACACAGAATGGGGGGACTTTTTTTAATTAGTTCCACACAACAGCTCTAAGGTATATTAATGACATAGTAAAATGTTGAAAATGAGTGGAATTCCCCTTTAATGGCACTGGCCAGCTGCAAGAAAAAAATTGTAAATTGTCTGTCTGTCCACGGTCTGTGGACAGACAGACCTAGTGGACTGGTTTGCAGACAATATAGCCTCTGTATCAACGTGGGGAAAACGAAGGAGATGATTGTGGACTTTAGAAGAAGAGACCATGCCCCTCCGCCTCCCCTCCCCCTGTTCATAAACGGAGCTATGGTGGAAAGGGTCCCTAGCTTTTTGAGTGGTGTAAACCACTCCTACGACTGGCTTTGTTAGTTTACGTGTCTGTCTGTCTGTGCTCAAAAAATGAGCATGGTTGCTACGGTCACCCAGTTCACCCGGGTGTAATTTCATTACGTCAGACATTACGTCAGACCACAGCTGATCAGTCTATATAAGACCTTACACCACTCAGTTCACACGGGTGTGATTTTTTAAGTACCTCGGGGTGCACATTTCAGAGGACTTGAAGTGGACCAGAAACACCTCAAACATCTTTAAAAAGAATCACACCCGTGTGAACTGAGTGGTGCAACTAGTCAGTGACGTCACACACTAACCATAGCAACCATGCTCACATGTACGTGGGGCCACGTACAGGTACACACAGGTACAGGTACACACATACATAGACACATACAGACAAAGCTGGTTGTTGGAGTGGTTTGCACCACTCAAAAAAAAGCCTCACCTGCACCTCTATTTCCTCAGGAGGCCTGAGACAAGCTGGCCTCAATACCTCAGTCCTGGAGGTGTTCTACAGTGTCAGTGTTGTTTTTGGCAGCAACATTTGGTTTTAGTTTTAGTCATAGTCTTTTGAATAGTACATAATAGTATGTTTTAGTGTTAGTCTAGTTTTAGTCGACTAAATGTCATGCGATTTTAGTCGACTAAATCTACGATTGATTTAGTCGGCTAAAATGTATTTTGGCGGGCCTTGATGCCGTCATAGATCTGCTTGTAGATCTGCTATTTTCAGCATGCAACCAAGTGTAAAATGACTTGTACTGGATCTCTTGTCCACTATAGTTCCTTCCTAACATTGTAGGCTAGTTTTTATTTCTTGTAATCGAAATTGTCGATATATTTAGTCATCGTAGCTTAGTTTTCATTTAGTCTCTATTTAGTTTTCGTCAGTAAGTGAAAAAAGGTAGTCGACGAACATTTTTCGTCATAGCATTAGTCGACGAAAACAACGCTACTACAGGTGTGTGGTGGAGACTAGTACTCTCACATTCTCCATCACCACCTGGTGATGGGAACTGCTCTGCTGTGGACAAGGAAGGCGCAGCAGAGGGTGGTGAAAAACGGCCAGAAAGAAGACCACCCACAGTACTATAGTCTCCCTTCCATCGAGGACATTTACACCAGCAGCAGGTGCAGGAGCACATGATATGCGGCCCGCATTATGGAGGACCCCACTCACCCAGCAGCCCATGAACTGTTTGACCAGCTCCCCTCGGGTTAGGAGGCTGCGCTCCCATCAAAGCCAGGACTGAAAGGCAGCTTCTACCCGGGGACTGTCAGACTACTGAACTCTTGAGTCTAATAAAAATGCACTTTAGCTGTTTTTGTGAAATGACAAATAAAGTGAACCTTGAACCCTAAACCTTGAACCAAAACTCTGTATGTTTGGGGGGGGTGTGTAGGCACTTTCTTCCCTGATTGGCCACCATTTAGTCAATTGGTCGTATGTTAGTGGGTACTCTGACAAGTAGAACAAGTAGAACAAGTACAACAGTTATTGAACAGGTGCGGAAAATGTATTCCAAATTGCATCGTTCCAGATTTACACCGTTCTCAAATTGCATGGTCCGCATGTGGGGCCAGTGGCCCAGTGTAATTATATCACAATTTAAGGAGACATTAACCTTTTCACTAGAGATTCTCACTAGAGATTATCAGTGACATTATATGTGTTACTCAGAAATAAAAAAATCTTTTTTCAGAGTAGGCCAATTAATATAAAGATAATGAATGCTGATGATTAGCCCCTAATTACTGTGACATTACCGCTGCCTCACTGGTTCACAATGTGGGGTCAGGGGACCCCCAGGGGTCCTCGGAGGGGGAGGGGGGGGGGGGGGGGGGGGTCCAGTGGGGGTCCCCAACTAAATGATTGATAATAGTTAGGAGTCAAATGGACCCTTAAAGGTCTGTAAGGATAAATGGAACGCGTAAAGAAAGAAAAAACAGGTGTGCTTCCTAAACCAACTAAATGGAAAGAGACTGGCTCAGATGCCATTTCTCATGTTTATTTGCGAGTGCGTCTCATTTGCTTCCTCTCAGAGTTAACCCATTTACACCTGAGAACGATTCTACAAGTTTTCTGAAAAACCCATGTTTCTATGTCAGTGGTTCTCAAGTATTTTCATGTCAGGTACCCTAAAAAATATATGTAATTGGCCGCCGAAAATATGTTATTCCAGGGACCCTCAATACCTCAGATTTGAGTTCAAAACATTCGCTCTCAAAGAATATATATACAAAGATTCGCACCACATTTTCACGATTTTTCAAAAATAGCCGCGAGTGCCGCGCTACGAGCTTGTAGATCTGCTATTTTTCAATAGCTAAAGTGTAACATAATGCTTAAAACACCAAAAGGGTGGGCTTTGTTGGAATTAAAAAGATTGAGGATCACTGTTCTAAATCCAGTGGTGGAAAGTAACTAAGTACATTTACTTAAGTACTGTACTTAAGTATAATTTTGAGGTATTTGTACTTTACTTGAGTATTTCCATTTTCCAGTACTTTTAATCCTACTCCACTACATCTCAGAGGCAAATATTGTACTTTTACTCCACTACATATATTTGAAAACTTTAGTTATTAGTTACTTTGTAGATTTTGATTATAATTACAAAACATGCATTACCCACTTCAGCCCTATATTATTATATTATTATATTGAAAATAGCCGGTCTACAAGCTCACAATGTGTCGCATCTGCTATTTTCTAAAGAATTTTATACATTTTTAACTTGTGAAATGGGCCATTCTGCACAACGCGTACTACCGGTACCGTATTATACTAAGTATAATTTTGAGGTATTTGTACTTTACAATTTCCAGTACTTTTACTTCTATATTGTACTGTATTGTATATTTTACTCCACTTTGAAAATAGCAGATCTACAAGCTCGCAATGCGTCGCAATGCAACGCATTGCGAGCTTATAGATCTGCAATTTTCTAACAATGATTTTTTTTTTATACATTTAACTTGTGAAATGGGACATTCTGCATAACACATACTTTATACTTTTGGTACATTTTTATGCCAATACTTTTACTCAAGTAATTTTACTTGTAACAATTCTACATTGCATTGATACTTTAAGTCAGTGGTTCCCAAAGTGGGGTCCAGGGACCCCCAGGGGTCCTTGAGGGAGTTCCAGGGGGTCCCCAGCTAAATGATAGTTTGGAACCAAATGGACCCTTATGGGTCTGTAACTCTGAAAGTGTACAAATTTGTAAATTTGTACACTTGGAGACTAGTACATGAAACAGCCTGTGTGTGTGTGTGTGTGTACAAATTTGTAAATTTGTACACTCTCAGAGTTAAATGAACATTGATTTTACAATATAAATTGGGGGTCCAAGAGATAGAAATACCATTAAATGGGGGGTCCGTAGACTAATGCATGTCAAACTGGGGGGGTCCTTAAAATTAAACAGGTTGAGAATCTCTGCTAGAGCCATAAAAACCTTCTCTTATGGGGGTCATTGGCTTATATTTTCAAATGGGGGTCCGCGGGCTAATGAGTGTCAATTTGGGGGTCCTTGACATGAAAAAGTTTGGGAACCACTGCTTTAAATAATAAATGTGAGTACTTTTTCCACCATTGCTCTAAAACATCACATCCTATCCGTATATTTTGTACCTGAGAAGCCGGAGTTCGGCCAACAGGGTGGGGTTCTGCTGGCCCCTGTCGGGTGGAGGCTGGGAGGCCTGCTCATGCTGCTGGCGTAGGCGCTGGATCTCCTGCAAAATCTCTCTGTCGTACACACACACACACACACACACACACACACACACACACACACACACACACACACACACACACACACACACACACACACACACACACACACACACACACACACACACACACACACACACACACACACACACACACACACACACACACACACACACACACACACACACACACACAGGCTGTTTCATGTACTAGTCTCCAGTCTCCACCAATGGTAAAAAAGGGTTAATCATTTAAAATATTAACTTGTGTCCCTTTTCTATACACAATACTGTAGATACAATACCGTATAATGGTTTACTCCAGTCCACATAATACAGTTTAGGGAATGTACTGTATTATTAGTATTCCCCCCCCCACCCACCCCAACCCAAATCAATTTCAAAACTAGAAAAAGTGCCACTCGGGGCACAGGTCTCCACCAGGCCAGGTCAGGTTGTGGCCTCCTGGTGGCGGTAAAAACATTTTTTTAAGATATTGTTTTGGCTTTTTTTGCCTTTATTGATAGGGTACAGTAATTAGAGAGGAAAGGGGGAGAGAGATGGGGAGTGACACGCAGCAAAGGCCGCCGGGCTCGGGAGTCGAACCCATGGCATGCCTTCCGCTGGTGGAGACAAATGACCGCCACTGGTCTGAAATCTTTCATGTATGTGGTGGTAACTATGGTAACCATCAACGCAAAGACATTGATATCAACAACATTCAACAAAGTGAGTCTTCCAATGCGAATCATTTTGTCCGAGTGGGTGTCCCCCCTTTTTGAAAAGGCAAACAGGGAGACTTTTTGAAAAGAACTTGAATGTAAAGAGGTTGGACGAACAAGAGGCACTCAGTATCACAAAGGCAGGCGAGACACTGACCTGTTTTTGTTCTCCAGCTCAGCGATGAGCTGTCTCTGCTGTTTGTTGGCGTCCAGAGAGCAGCACAGGTCCGTGGGGATTCTCTGCTGTTGCTGAGACTGTTGCTGGAGCCAAGTGGGAGAGACATGGTGGTGTCAACGACAGGGACTTCCTGGCTGAGAGGTCACCCTGTTGTACTACCTCATCCCAAGTGGGAGAGACATGGTGGTGTCAACGACAGGGACTTCCTGGCTGAGAGGTCACCCTGTTGTACTACCTCATCCCATATGGTGGTGTCAACGACAGGGACTTCCTGGCTGAGAGGTCACCCTGTTGTACTACCTCATCCCATATGGTGGTGTCAACGACAGGGACTTCCTGGCTGAGAGGTCACCCTGTTGTACTACCTCATCCCATATGCTGAGAGGTCACCCTGTTGTACTACCTCATCCCATATGCTGAGAGGTCACCCTGTTGTACTACCTCATCCCATAGGCTGAGAGGTCACCCTGTTGTACTACCTCATCCCATATGCTGAGAGGTCACCCTGTTGTACTACCTCATCCCATATGCTGAGAGGTCACCCTGTTGTACTACCTCATCCCATATGCTGAGAGGTCACCCTGTTGTACTACCTCATCCCATATGCTGAGAGGTCACCCTGTTGTACTACCTCATCCCATATGCTGAGAGGTCACCCTGTTGTACTACCTCATCCCATATGCTGAGAGGTCACCCTGTTGTACTACCTCATCCCATATGCTGAGAGGTCACCCTGTTGTACTACCTCATCCCATAGGCTGAGAGGTCACCCTGTTGTACTACCTCATCCCATATCTCATATCGGACACAAACCTCTTATCTCCAGA
Source organism: Electrona antarctica (assembly GCF_951216825.1). NCBI lineage: Eukaryota > Metazoa > Chordata > Actinopteri > Myctophiformes > Myctophidae > Electrona > Electrona antarctica. Next base: position 2,683,084 of record NC_136800.1, on the reverse strand, counting down.
TTTCAACGCTTTTTTCCCCGTGAATTTTTTTTTGTCATTTTAACCCATTTTGGCCTGACCTCGAAATTTAAAAAAAATCTTCGAAATCGTCCAGTTTTCTGAAATAAATATTTGCACAATTTTTCAAAAATAGCAGACCTACAAGCTCGTAGCGCGCCACTCGGTGGCACAAGCTCACAACACGACACGTTGCGACACGTTGTGGATCTGCTCTTTTGGAATATTTTGTAAAGGTAACGTGTATATTAATATTTAACCAATTAAAAGTATTAAAGGAGCATTCAGTGATTTGAGTGATTTGGAGAACCACCCAGTCCGCCCCGGTAACAAAATGTGCACATGCACGCTCTACAGTGGGGGGGAGTGCAACAGGCCAACAGCATGTGCACCCCACTCGATCATGATTGGAGGAAGGCCCCTCTCATCCTGATTGGATGAAGGCTTTGCCACCCGCCACCAAAACTGAAACTAGGGTTTTTTGACCCCAGGGGCTCACTGGGGACAGGGAGGAACTCCTTATATGGTCAGCACACTCTATGGTAGGGAGGATTATCCAGAAAAAAAATAAAAATAAGTGATATTTAGATTAAGTCAAATCACTGAATATACCTTTAACTAAAGCATTACGAGCTTGTTATAATGTAAATAATAACTACATTGGATCCATTTGGAAGACAGGTTATGTTTTCCATTTCCAGTTTTGGACATACAAGGACATTCCGCCCCAATAGCAACTCATATCTCATCCGTTATTTCCTACAAGCTCTGTAAACACTAAACAGCCTCAAGTTTGGCCTGATTGGACATTTTCAAACAACAGCAACAATCACAATAATTGTCCGTATTCACACAGTGGCCAGTGTGCTCTTTCATCATATATTCAGGTATAACAAGTACAAGACAAAGAGCTAAATAGGAAACTGCCTTCCCTGGCCAGCCGGGGCGCCTGGTGGTGATGGAGGGGAAAGGAACTGGTTGGAATAACGTGTTCCTTCCACGCGCTACGTCCAACTGGGGAAACTCCCCCCCTGTCAGGTGAAAAGAAGCGGACTCCTCATGCATAGAAGGAAGCATGAGGTCAGTCCGTTGCTCTCCACAGGTTGGCAGAGGAAGTGTATAGCGCCCAGGAGTACATTAGATAATTGACGTGAAAACATGTGTTGCAAAATCGTGGGATATAAAAAATAAATTAAAAAAAAGCTAAATACGAGTTGCCATGTGAATATGATGGTCCGTCTCTGATCGCTGAAAATGGAAAATACTGATATTGTCTGCATTTGTGCTATACATGCACAGTGGTGGACAGTAACTAAGTACATTTACTCAAGTACTCCAAGTACAATTTTGAGGTATTTGTACTTTACTTTTACATTTCCAATTTCCAATACTTTCACTTCTACTCCACTAGGCTACATCTCGGATACAAATATTGCACTTTACTTTTATTACACTAAAATTATTCGAAAACTTTATTTACTAGTTACTTTGATTATTATTACAAAACATACATTAACCACTTCAGCCATATTTCGGCCCTTTGAAAATAGCAGATCTACAAGCTCACAATGCGTCGCGTCCTTAGAGTATATATGAAGTCGCGTCGCACCGCGACGCATTGTGAGCTTGTAGATCTGCTGTTTTTAAAAGTTTTTTTTTATACATTTGAAAAGTTTTTTTCCACCACTGTGCAAGCATGCACTACACTACAACGTACAGTGCCAACGTTACAGAGCAAGTCCCCGCAGGTCTCACCGCGGCATCGGCAGCCAGCCTGGCAGCGTAGCGGGCGATCAGACAGTGCTCTTCGTCTTGTTGGTTTATGCTGCTCTCCAGCAAACTGATCAAAGGAGGAAATAACAGAGAGATGGGCCATGTCACAACCTCACACAGCCTTCACTCGCCACAGAGAAAGATATAACCAGCCAAGTACTATACACCACACCACACGCACCATCCCACACAGCCACCCACACAGACAGTCATACAGAGAGCTCTCTTTTAGATCCTGTTTGTCGAGTTAGTTTGTCTTCAGAAAGGATTTTTTTTCCCTCCATACCCGATGCGGGGTTGGCGAAAGGGCCTTTCTGTGTGGAGTTTGCATGTTCTCCCCGTGTCCCCTGGGGTAGGTAGGTACCCTCACAAAAAACATGCAGTGATCCTGGTCTCTAAACTGCCTCCCCCTGGCCAGCCGGGGCGCCTGATGGAGGGGAAAGGAACTATAGCTGGAATAACGTGTTCTTTCCACGCGCTACGTCCAACCAGGGAAACTCCCCCCTGGAGCAACTTGGACACTCAGGAGTCATGCATGAAGGAAGCATGAGTTCAAGTCCGTTGCTCTCCCCAGGTTGGCGGAGGGTGCGTAGAGCCCAGGATCACAATAGATAATTGACACAGGGGTGAAAAATGGGTTACAAAATCGTGGGATAAAAAAATAATTTAATTTTCCTCTTGACAGCTGGGATGTCAGTTGTATAAGCATGCTTGTCTATTTATGTCACAGCAGTGGTTCTCAAAGTGGGGGGTCCTACTAGAGGGGGTCCCCCACCCCAGGAAAATGTGTTAAAGGACCACTTCACCACTTTTCAACGTATCTTCATATAATAGGTCCTCACTAATAATCATGAAAAAATGGCTGTGGGCAGTTCAGAAACCGTCTTCCAGTGACATCATCGATGGGGAATACAAGCTAATAACAACTGCAGGCTTTCTAGTCCTGAAAAGTTGCAATGCGAAAATGGAAGCCATCGTTCTCACGATAATGAAAATCTAAACATTTTTGTAAAAGAATCTTGTTTAAAAAATAATCTGCCTAATGATGATGTCCTCCTATGAGACACAGACTGAGTAGAAAAAAATCGTGCCATTTTATCATGATTATTAGTGAGGACCTATTATATGAAGATACGTTGAAAAGTGGTGAAGTGGTCCTTTAATATAGGATCAAAATCAGTGAAACCATTGTAACCCTATAGACTGGCTATATGAAAATAGCCGATCAACAAGCGCACAACACGTCGCAATCTTTTAGATCAGCTATCCAAAGATCTTGGAAAAACTCTTGGGGATCTGCGGGACCAAATGGATATTCATATTTGGTGTCCTTGATATGAAAATGTTTGAGAACCACTGATTGATGACACCGTATGAGCCACGACAGGGTCAGCTAATAAAGTAAAGTAAAGATGAAAATGATCATCTCTTCCCTTTCTAAGACTATATGAAAGCCGGGAAGGATTACAAGGAAGCGGCTGATCAAATTGCCCATGTCTACAAACTTGCACACGTGCACGCTCGTACTAAAACATAGGGATGATAATTGACATAGGACTGCTGATGTCATAATATAGACTGTGATAAAAATCATCTATTTTCTGATACGGCAGGTTTCATTTTCAATGTGTGCTGCGCAGCACACTAGTTAGTAAATACTCTCACAATTAAAAGGTCTATAAATCATTTAATAGATTAAAATCTGAGACCTTTCAGGTTTTCAAACACAGCCTTTCCATTAACATTTGAAAGTCTTGTTTGTCATTGACAGCCTTTGAATACAAATATTATAATGGTATTTGGTGCAATATCACAGAGATAAGTATCACAGTCTGCCCATCACCCTCCTATCCTAACCTGCCCACACATGTAGACACACAGAAAGATTACAAGTTATACAATGTTTCATTATGACTGGACTAGACAAGTCAACATGCTTGAACCTCTAAAGTGGATTCCCTCATGTGCCGGCCCCACAATTTAATAAAGAACCAGCTTAAAGGAGAATTCCATGCTAGAAGGCTTTCTTACCTTTCTTTGTAGTTGTTGCGTCCCCACCAAAGAGGTCCAGGTGTTATTTTGTGCAAAAGCGCATTATTGGCTATTTCCCCTACCATAAGCCCTCAATGAATTGAATTGAATTGCATTGAATTGAATGGGGCATTGGGGTGTTGTGCTAATTCGCTTATTTCCAACGCTCAAAAATTGTATATATCCTCTCTTCATAATGTAAATAGTATCCCAAGCGGCACACTTATTAGCACAAAAACCCAACCCCCATTGAGGGCTTATATTAGGGGAAATAGCCAATAATGCACTTTTGCACAAAATAACACCTGGACCTCTTTGGTGGGGACGTAACAACTACAAATAAAGGTAAGAAAGCCTTCTAGTATGGAATTCTGCTTTAAATGTTAAAGGTTGACATCAATAATGTTGACATATTATGAAAAAGCCCCCAAAAATACCAAACAGAGTGATAATAATAAGCAGACAAACAAGCAAATAAAAATATAAAAGGAGCCTTGGTTACATTGCAATGTAGTAGCTAGGCATGTTAACCAAACTGAGATGTAAAGACAAAGCCATTCTAAAAGCATGAGGGAGCACAGTCCTTATGTGGCAATGGCCTCTCTGACCTTATTTGTCCTGCCAGATATGTCATTCAGTACACTAGAAAGACTGTTATGACCTTCTAGAATGTCATTCATAACAGAATGTGTCAAAAGTCAAATCGGTGGGGGTCGGGGGAAAAACTTTGAAAAAAAGAAAAAGGAAAGAAAAGAGAAACATTTTATCTTGGCTAGACCCAACTATCTTTGAGTGGTGCAACCACTCCAAGGAACAGCAATGTCCGTGTCCGTGTGACACCTATGTGACTCGTGTTAACCTATGTTTGTGTGTGACTCATGTGTGACTCATGAGTACCAGTAGGGGCGCTGTCGTGCCAGAAACAGAGAGAGAGAAATAGTGCTGCACTGTTGCCTGCTAATGAGAGAGAGGGGGGGGGGGGGGGGGTGTAAGGGGGGGAGTTGCACCACTCAGTTCACACGGGTGTGATTTTTTACTTAGTTGGTATCTAGTCCAATGAAAGCATACTGTCAACTTCTGTCACAAGAAGAGACACGTCGTTCAATACCCCTTTTAGACCATAGTAACACAGCTAACAACCACAGGCACATAACCATATTCAGATGATTGGGGTGTAGAGACAGACAGCTTAACTATGAATAGTCTACGGATGCTTGGCAATGTGCAGCATTAGCACTTGAAGCATTGGGTTAGGGGGGCAAAATGCTAGTGTAACCACCTGGATTCGAACCCCGGTCTCCAGCATGGGAAAGCAATATATATCTACCACTTAAACACTTTCAATCTGGTATCCCCTTTTTGGGCGTTATCATAATATCATTATAGAATAAAACACCTTTCCAAATGTCTCAGAAAATAGCGGGGAAAAATTGCCAATCTACTGTACAAGCTCACAATGCACAGGGCTCAAGGGAATCCCCCTAGTTAAAACCCATTTTGACCTGAGATCAGATTCTAAAAATGCAAAAAAAGCTGAAAAAGCTATGTTTCTATGTCAGTCGTTCTTCGATTTTTCAAAAATAGCAGACCTACAAGCTCATAGCGCGCCACTCGGTGGCGCGCTATGAGCTTGTAGATCTGCTATTTTTCAATAGCTAAAGCATAACATAATGCTAACACCAAAAGGGGTTCCCGCACAAAATGGGTTTTAAAAGGGAGATATTAGGCTTCGGTGGTTTAGGCAGATCGAGCTCCTCTGCTGATTCCACCCGACGTTGACCTCCACCCCCACCTAGGAAGTCTGATCCCGGATGATCACCCCCCAATATATAGCTACCTGGATTCGAACACAGGTGTCCTGCAAAGCAAATCTACCACTCAGGCAAAAGGGGGAATCCTCCTTGACCAAGAGGGAGACATTACTATGCTGCAGGGGGGTCAGACAGACAGGGGGGCTACTCTGCTTCATAAGATGGCATCAGACCATCAGAGCAAGTAGTTTCCACTGGTGCTGACAAGCACAGAGCGCCAACTAACCATGTGTTGGGCTTGTTTTGGAGTAGATTCACATAGAAGCCAATGAGAACATGTTCATCAGCAAGTCTATCGGCAACATCGATGTTGTAGTTAAACCTGGGAATGGTGTAGGGGTTCACGCACACAACGCACGCACGCACACATACACGCACACACACACATATGTGCGTGCACACACATGTACGCAAACGCACACAAACACCCCATTACAGTAACAAGTGATCAAAGTGTGAGAGAGACAACATAGGGAACAGAGCAAGAGAGGCGACAGTAAGCTAAATAAAGGCAGAAAGATTTGAAGAGCAAGAATGACAAAGAGTCATTCATGGGAAGAACTACAAGGCCACATTATGTTTGGAATGGGAAGAACTACAAGGCCACATTATGTTTGGAATGGGAAGAACTACAAGGCCACATTATGTTTGGAATGGGAAGAACTACAAGGCCACATTATGTTTGGAATGGGAAGAACTACAAGGCCACATTATGTTTGGAATGGGAAGAACTACAAGGCCACATTATGTTTGGAATGGGAAGAACTACAAGGCCACATTATGTTTGGAATGGGAAGAACTACAAGGCCACATTATGTTTGGAATGGGAAGAACTACAAGGCCACATTATGTTTGGAATGGGAAGAACTACAAGGCCACATTATGTTTGGAATGGGAAGAACTACAAGGCCACATTATGTTTGGAATGGGAAGAACTACAAGGCCACATTATGTTTGGAATGGGAAGAACTACAAGGCCACATTATGTTTGGAATGGGAAGAACTACAAGGCCACATTATGTTTGGAATGGGAAGAACTACAAGGCCACATTATGTTTGGAATGGGAAGAACTACAAGGCCACATTATGTTTGGAATAGAACAGGAACCACAAGAAAGATAGCTAGGGATATGATTAAAACATAATGCCTACAGGAGCAAAAATCCTAATTTCAATCTGAGAGTGGTTACACTCAATTCACACTCTGGATTTTGCTGTGTATAAACAAGTGCAAGAAGCACAGTACATATACTGTTTTATCTATCAGCTGCTTTCATTTAAACATTTTTTTTTAAACCATTTACATTAGCATTACACAATATGCAGAAAAGGATACATAAGGCATGCACAATTATGCCTTCATGTATCCCCAAAGCCATGCACACATCCACACATCATTCCATGTAAAGCTCCTACACACGATTGCTGTGATACAGCCTTTTAGAACCATGAACTGCTGAAATACACTGACAGCAAGAAAAACTCATAAAACGTCTATCTGTCATCATCACATATGCTGGATTGTCCCCCCCCCCCTTCTTATTCAAGTGATAAGTTATGAAAGGGGACAGTGTTTTCTGTAGATGTCTTTTTCCTTACATTAACATCATCTGCAGGTGTAACTTATCTCAAATGGAAAATAGTTACACAGCTCATGTGGATCTTTTTAGTTCACATAATATGACATTTATATCTACAGTATGTAACCTACAGTAACTAGGTAATGTGATTGCTAGTCAAAGAAGTGAAAGATAAAGCACATTATAATACTACTTTACCATATTAGTCTAGTAGCCAGCCCATAGAGCCCCATTGTGAACCCGGACATGTTGAGTACACCAAGGTTTTATGTTATAAATGTTTAGTATGGGTCCCCAGCATGTAGAAACTGCCGGATGCTAACTTGCATATGTTGAGCAATTTTCATAATTGGCATAATATGTGACCATACCAATTACAACCTATAGAAGGCAAAATATTCAAAATTTCATCATGCTTTATGTAGCATGTGACGTGTCAAACTAGGGGGTTTTCATGATGCTGAATCCATTCCAAGCATTAGTTTTGCAAAAAAAACACTCATTGGGCTAAAAGCGGCCAATGCCGTCATCACAAATTGATGATGTAGTGTAGTGTAATGTAGTGTAGTAGATGATGAAGTGGGCATGGCCGTTTTAAGCCCAAACTAATGCTTGGAATGGATTCAGCATCATGAAAACCCCCTAGTTTGACACATCACATGCTAGATAAAGCATTATGACATTTTGAATATTTTGCCTTATATAGGTTGTTAATGGTATGGTCACATATTATGCCAATTATGAAAATTGCTCAACATATGCAAGTTAGCATCCGGCAGTTTCTACATGCTGGGGACCCATACTAAACATTTCTAACATAAAACGTTGGTGTACTCAACATGTCCGGGTTCACTTTTTGGCTACTAGACTATATGTGTATACGACGTCAATGAAAGAGGACTGTAACATAATACTGCAAACTAATGGTCAATGATCTTTATTATGCATGCTTCATCTAGCATCTTTGAAAGAGGCCCTTGAGCGTTACAATGTAAACCCCGTCTGTAACAAGTCAGGAAAGTTAACCCATTTAGGCCTGACGTCGACATTTTAAAAATGCCTTTTTAAAATGTATTTTTTTTTCTGAAAAAAACTCATGTTTCTATATCAGTGGCTCTCAATGTTTCATGTCAAGGACCCCAAAAATGATATGTAATTGGCCGCCGACCCCCATCTGAAAATATGTTGTTCCAGGGAAGCAAAGATTTGAGTTAAAAACTGAAAGTCTGAAAGAATATTCAAAGATTTCAGGCACATATCCACGAATTTTCAAAAATAGCAGACCTACAAGTTCATAGCGCGGCACTCGGTGCCGCGCTATGAGCTTGTAGATCTGCTATTTTTCAATAGTTAAAGTATAACATAATGCTAGAAACACCAAAAGGGGTTCCCGCCCAAAATGCGTTAATAGTTCCACTGGAGCTAATACGCTATTCAGTGTATGCACCGTGATGTCTATCTATCTATATTAGCTTGCACATGCAGTGGAGCTACAAAGCCATTCTCAAAGGCACACCTGTGTCACTTACCCCCTCCCTTTCAGCAGATCAGGAGCGTCCCTAGTCAAGGGAGTCAAGGGCTTTCTTTGCTCAACTCCATTATTCTTGCGCAATGACAGGCTATTCACGCCAGGCAATGGAGTTGGAAGACCACAAATACCCCAGACAATGCACAGCCACGCACACGCACACGCACACGCGCACGTGCACGCGCACACACACACACACACACACACACACACACACACACACACACACACACACACATACACACACTTAAAAAAAAAGTGTACAGCCGCACACATAATACACTCAAGAAAATGAACATAGCTTTGTGAAATAAAGAAAAAGGTGATTATGCATAAAATAGAGAGGACATGAGCGTTGAGGGAACATGACAACATGGTAAGGAGGATGCTGTACATTCTCTGTAAGAGAGCATCCTTCAATGCTTGTTTTACTCACTTTTTGGTGGAGTAAGGGTTCCCTGATATAGGCATGGAGTGGGAGAGTGCGTATTCATTGGTGATATTCATTGGTCTGGGCGGCCTATACAAAGAGACAAACATCTTCTGAAGCAAGGTAGACAAAAGTGTCTTTTATCCCATTTTGACCTGAGATCAGATTCTAAAAAATGTCTTCTACATCCTGACAGTTTTCTCAAAAAGCTATGTTTCTATGTCAGTCGTTCTTCGATTTTTCAAAAATAGCAGACCTACAAGCTCGTAGCGCGCCACTCGGTGGCGCGCTATGAGCTTAGTAGATCTGCTATTTTTCAATAGCTAAAGCATAACATAATGCTAACACCAAAAGTGGTTCCCGCCCAAAGTGGGATAATTGAGACTAAGAAACATGTCTCTTTCTCTTATCTTGTTTTCATAGTGGGCACTAAAGGCACATTGAGTACAGTACACATTGAGTACAGTACACAGTACACACACAATAGTGGTAGTTTCTGATTGTGAAAATATATTGTGAATAAAACAAGTGTCACAGTGGGAATTCTCATTCTCCAAAAACGAATAATTCTGAATTAACGTTTTGGTACAGTAGGCAGGTGACCTGAAAGTATCTAAATGTGGCATACAAGTACCGGTATGTACACACTAGCAAAGTGCAGTAAGGTTACTGTATTAGCATTGGAAGAAGGTAAGTTACGGAACTTGATTAGAATTGCAATTAAGAGGATTCGGGGTGACTCAGGACATGTGTGCACTCGGCGAAGGTGATCCAATAAAATAATCAAAGAAAACTTACCAAGTGTCTCTATTTTGCAGCAAGAAAAGAATAAAGGCATTTGTTACAATCACTCTTGACCTACAAAAGGCTACGTTCCAATACAATACAAATACAAAGGGAAGGAGTTGTGGGAGAAAATATAAAAACAAAGAGTTGTATTTTCTTTCTGTGAAACTTGCATATGATGTCATACTCTTTGAATAAAATTTATTTTATTTGAATAACAATTTTCTCCGCCACGTACTAACTAACTAACCATGTGTGCATCGAAAGTAGCCGATCTGCATAAGGAAACACAGCGCTCTCGTCAGCAGGGGGCAGCACAAATAATATGCGACTAGTAGGGCAACCAAATCGTCAGCGACGTCCCTGGATATTAAACCGATCTGTTTCATTGTGGAAGCTTATATGAACTATTTCTTTAAATTCTCCCTGGAAATAAAAACGCCTGTGTTTCAGAGGTTAGCCAGGGACATACCCAGGGACACACATAGCTGTCTATAGGAGTGGTTGCACCACTCAAAAACAAAGCAAACAAAACAAACCGCATTCATTACATTTAGAAAGTGCTAAGGTGTCAATTAGCTACTGTGGCTACTACTGTACATGAGTCAACAGCTCTGTAAATTTAATTTGAGGGTGGAAAAACTATCAATCTCCTCAATCCATTATGAAATAAACAAACAATGCCAATTGTGTGTGTGTGTGTGGGGGGGGGGGGGGGGCGATCTTGGTACCAAGAGGTGGCTCTATGGTAACCTGACTCCGCCAGATGG